>NC_139804.1:30909329-31434018 GCF_963457635.1 Microchirus variegatus | reverse complement strand
TTTTAGCAGTGTTTTTGTAGGAGGAGGGGTTCAAGGGAAGCACACAGACGACCAATAAATGTCAGCAAAGTCTCAGTGTTACCGAATAACAACTTGATCTTGGCAATAAAACCAGCGCTGGACCCAAACTTCCCCATATTTTTCCACAGGAAGTCATTTTCAATGTGGACAAATGCCTTTTTCCTGGTCCAGTGAGATCAGACCAGTGTTGACGGCCAATGAACTGGCCAATGGACTTCCAAAACATCCCTAAACATCCCTAATTAGGTAGACATTCTCTATCATAGACCTGTTAGGACACGGTATGTTTGCTGCTCCATCGCGTTCCTTAGTCTGTTGGCCAACGCTTTGGACAAAATCTTGTCACAAGGCATTGTGTATCAGCCTTTTTGGCAGGTGGGTAATCATCACAGCGCTACGACAGAACAATGACAGACAACCTGTGGTCATACTTTCATTTACCACATCTAGAAAGTCATGTGCGAGAATGTCCCTGTAGACTTTGTAGAACTCTACACTGAGGCCATCAATGCCTGGAGCTCTGCAGCGCAGCGTGAAGCTCCTGTAACTATAAAGGTGCCTTCAGCTAAGTCATGATCTCTTTAGACACCTGAGGCACCTCACTGCAGAAATGCTTCCTGACGCTGGTCATCTTCCTCATATTGACCGCTGTAGAGGGAGAAATAAAAACCAACAGTTCGCCTTCGTATATGACGAGGATCAGTCAGCTCGTGGCCTGTGTCTGAGAGGATTACTTTCCTCTGTCCTCGCTTCTTCCCCAGACCAAAGAAGAAGCTTGATGAAGCATGTCTGAGCTGTGAGATGTTTTGGATTCGGGACCTGATTAATGCACCATGAACTAGTGTGTTCAGCAAATTCCTATATGTCCTTTTGCATAAATGGTAGGGCTGTCAAAATTAACGCGTTAACGCAGGATGATAAATTTGTGGAATTAACGCGTTAATTTTTTTTTTAACGCATTAACGCACTTTCTCAATTTCATCGCGCTACGAGTAGACGTGCAGTTTTCGAACAGGCAAGACAGGAAACTGCATGGGGCTCCGAGCCGATAGGGGGGCTCCCGACACTCGGACCTTAATGCATCAGTGACCAGCCGCATCCCCGTCCCCCTTAAACAACAATGGTTGATTTGCAATGACATCTCGGTCGGAAACCTCCCTAAAGGGGCCCCACGTCTCCTCACGTCACCTCACGCTAACCTGTGTGAAGCTGAAGGAAAATGAAGAGGAGTTATCAATCAGGAAGTTAGAAGAGGAAGAAAAAAGAGAGGAGGAAGAAAAAAGAAAGAAAGACACACAGTTGTAAGTGGCGCTACTGGCGCAGATAATGATCATAACATTAACAGTCACTGTCTAACTAACGAGGACACAGACAGCAGCTAACATTAGCGTCAGAATGCTACCTGACGCTAACTAGTAGAAGCAGTGCTTCTCCTGCTGTGGGTTATTTACAGTGCAATGTGTAGTTTTTTTAAAAAGTTTTTTACAGTATTTTATTTTTTCTATATATTTATATTGTCTTATAATGTGGGTTCTTTACAATGTAATGTTTCTTTTTTACTAAGTTTGTATAGGTTTTTACAAGTTATTTACAGTATTTTATTGTTCTTTTACATTTATATTTTCTCATACTTTATTTATCTCTCCGTTCCTACAACAATATAAAGAGAAAATTAGAATTTTTCTGGCAAATTTACGAATGGTAATTAATCGTGATTAATTGCGATTAATCCACAGCTACCCTGTGATTAATCTGATTAAAAATGTTAATCTTTTGACAGCCCTAATAAATGATAATAAAGTCTTCTGAATCTGAATCTGAACCAGTTCACACCATGAACACACCTTCCATATATTATCACCCACACCGTTACCACCTGTCTCGGCTGTCTGTGTCTAAACCAGCCTCTCCTGTTTCACTATTAACACTGACTTCACCTTCATTCACAGTTTCACCACATAACTTATGAAACAAAAACCAACCAAAATCGGATTGTGTAGAGTTGCTTCCTGTGAGAAATAACAGTGGTGACTTACATCCGGAATTAATCTTTTTAATAGGGGAAACTATTTTCCCGTGTCAGGCGAGCTCTCTGCACAGAAACCCGTTAACAATCAACAGCACAACATTAGAAAGAGCGATTTTTGCGGCACCGACACAAACTGACCGTAATTAATGATCCGTGACGCCGTGGTCATGTTTACCTTCTCCACCTGATCCGGAAATATGACCACAGTCAGCAGCTGACTTCATGCTGCCAAACCAACCTCCTCCTGCACGGCTGCAACGTTAATGCTGTGTTTTACCAAGTCAGCCTGGAGAAATTGTATTTTAACACCGTTGTTGGCATCAAAGACGTTGAGTAGCCACGGGGCTACACACACACACACACACACAAAAACAGTGATCTGTAACTGAAGACCAACTGACTCATAATTAAAGACTGCAATCAAACAAACTACCAAAAATAGAGGAAAGACAGAAAACATCCACTGAGGAAATCAGTCCCTCAACACTGAGAGAGAGAGAGATGTTAAAGGTTGTGTTATAAAGTACAGTATAGTGATGTTAGTTTCCACACAGATCTGTGTCGTATAATATAAGAGTACAAGTGACTGTGGGACACTAACACAGGTTTACTGTAGTAAAAGTAAACCCCCCATGCACATGTTTGCTTTTACAACTTCTGCTACTTTCCACACAAACAGTATTTTTTTTTTATTTTCTGTTATTTATCAGCTATAAGCAGCTCTGTTGAGGCTCAGTTTTAACATGTTTTTTCTCCCGGCCTCTGTTGCTCCATGACTTATAATACCACTGCCCCCCTTTTTTTTATTGGTTCCATCAAAATTTTAATCACCTATCATGAAAAGTAAACATAAACTTGTGTTAATTTTTATGTTATGTCACATTTATGGCTTTAATCTATGCGTCCAGACTGTGGGGGAATCCATAAACAGATGAAGGGCAGACATGTCTGTGTTGTCTGTTGTGGTGTGTGTGACTGACTGTAGTCCTGTGGTCTCTCCAGAGAATGATCTCAGAATGAACCAAGATTATTCAGCCTTCCACGAGGATATGAATGTTCCGTTTCCACGTTGGTTGTAGCTGTCTTCCACAACTACCACTTTGATATCCTCCCCCCCCCCTAAATCTTGAATAAAACTGGAATGTCATGCCTGTGGCAGTGGTGGATCTGTCAGCCGGCTTATGATCAGTTGGCTTCCAAAGCTGTCGAGGGGATTCAGGTGTTATGGGCGAACCTGAGGCTGTGTTTTTGTTTGTTCTTCTTTTTTGTTGGCCCTTTTATTATTCGATGTAAGCAGTGCAGACGAGCAAGAAACCTCGGTGCTGAAGGATTTGAAATGGGGACCTTCTTCTCAGGAGCCCTTTCCCATATGTTTGCACTGTAACTTCCAGCTATTATGTCCTTCATTCATGTGCTTTTAAATGATTTCCAGACTCACCAATAAATGGTGTGTTCTTAAATTTACTGTCAGACTGTGACTTTGTTCTGGACTGTTGGCCTTTTGCATCTGTTAGCGTTTACGTTCACAGTTTACATTGAACAAATTGAAACTGTCAATTTAAAGCTAAGGACACTAATGGGAATAAAGTGCTGATGTCTGATATGTTTGGGACTCTGGACCCTATCAGTGTGAAAAAAGATGACTCGTGTTTGTGGTCCTCCTCAGTCTAAGTACAGGAGATAAAACACGCGACGTTGACTTCCGCACTCACTGGGACGTCACGATGTGCTAAATTCCTGGAATTGTTGTCCCGCGGAGCTCCGCTTTGTCCTAAAACACGAAAGAATAACTAAAGTGGTTACTGAGATACAAATTCTAAAAGTAGCTAGTTACTTTGGAAAGTAACTATTGCGTTACTTTCAAGTGATTTTTCTAATAAAAAATGAAAATACTATACTGATATGTGTCAAATAATTTGGACGCCATATCCAATGTTCAAATATTTATGATAAATCTGAATACTATAATGAAATTAAACAATGAAAGTTAGACTAGCACCCAATAAAATGTGATGGATTATTGTAGATATTATAATTACTATGTTTATAGAGTGGATTGATAAAAACAACACAATATATGTTTTGGACCTTTTGAACTTATTTATTGCACCTCAACTGTGGCCACAACTAAGCAACGTCAAATTATGCTTGTTAAGCAAAGTACCAACAATAAATAATACATAGATTTACTCTTTAGTGTAAATTAGAAAGAAAAAAACAGTCGTTGATGTTTTTACGTAATGTAAGTACTTTTTTCCTCGAATCTTCATCTATCTACATCTTCCTCCTGAAACCACTGAAATCGTCTTCTTTAGTGTCGGACTTGAACAGCCTCAGAATGACTTCATCATTATCCCTCTCGCTGTCATTTGTGTGTGTGCCGTTCTCTTCATCACGCAGCAGTCCAGACTTTCAAAACCCGCTGGTGATCGTGGATTTTTCCACACTGCCCCACGTTGTCAGGATCCACTGGCAGCCTTGAGCAGAAGTTGCTCTTCGCACTAGCGTCTTCTTCGGTGCATTATCTCTTCCACTTGTCTGTCTCGTTCTTGCACTTCCTGCTAGAGCCGTTAGCCCGTAGAAATCTATAGATGAGCCGCAGGGTTCGCCATTCCTGTTTCCTACTGCGCACCTTTGCTGCGCACAGCGTGAGTCAGCAGACCAAGCACCCGCCCAACTTCACCTCTGATTGGCTGACCATAGACGCATTTTTTGGCAGTTACGGTAATGGCGTCATAATAATGAGAAGAGTAATCAATTAGATTACTCGTTACTGAAAAAAGTCTCGTCGTTATATTCCCATCACTGCATGTCACAGAGATGTTCATTTGGAGACCAGGGAACTAGTTTAACTTGGAGAAATAATAACTTATTTTAGCTCACTTTTAAGGTAAAAGAGCATAGCGTGAACTGTAACACTCATATCAGCTCTTGATGAAAAACATTCTTTCATCCAGCCAACCATTTGAGGGCAGTACTTTTTTTCATAACACAAAAGCACCACATTGGCCACACATTCCTCCTAGATTACTTGATAATAGGAATGGAATAACTATCTGTATTCTTGGTAGTGAATTCAAAGGATTACCACTTTTGAGCCTTTTCCAGAGTAATGACATTTTGAACTGCAGTCTGCTGGCATCTGAATAGCCTGACAAACACTAATTTCTTATATAGTTAATTGTCCTAGTGGCACTCGCATCAATATGCCACCGCCACTTTCTTTTGCTGTCTCAATGCAAGATAAGGCAAGAGAAAAAGATCTTCTTTTTTTCATCAATTGCTTTTAGACTTTTTAAAGTGCACTATTCAGTAAAATAATGTTAAGTGCTGTATGGGCCCGGGTTGAACGTCTACGTCCGTCTAATTTAATGAACCTCATATTTGTGCTGAGTAACTCGACTGTTGCACTTTGTCTTCAATCAACAGAACATGATTTAAAAAATGTTAAAAAACAGCTACCCCTCTCCGAAAAGCCGGCTTAACTTCATGAACTTCAGATTCCATGGTGCAAGGAATCAAACACCCAGCACACGTGTGCTGTTGGAGTCGAGCCACACCATTGTGTTGTGGGCACAATGAATGATGCTCCCCGCCGTCTTCCCATGACAACCACTGTTCATTCCCTATCACCATGTTGTCACACATAACCCATTCTTTCTAAAGTTGAAATGTTTGCCAACAGAGAGTAAGAATGGGTGGCCATTAGTCTACATGAAGATGTCACTATTTGAAGCCCTGGTATTCGCTCAGCAGATTCAAGGGGGGGGGAAAAAAGAAGTAGGCAGGCTGCTTTGCACTGATCAATTGCTTTTAGACTTTTTCCAACCCAGTGGGAGTGGAATTGAGCAAATAGCAGCATCAGTCAGTCAGTGGAGTGAAATAAAACACCAGACTGTGCATTATAAACACACAGGGGGATGAAGTCCTGACCCAGCATGTTAATGCCAGGCCCGGCCATTTGCATCACCCAGTTTTTGTTGTTATTCACCACCATTTTTCAGAGCGTCCGTGGTTCTCCATTGACTCCGTCACATGCCTTGTGGATGTCCAATAATCATACTGACATTGACAAGGTCCCATAGGTGTAACCATTCTGCAAACAACTCCTGTGCTTTCAGCTTATTTGATGTTATCATGCAGCCGCTGGCTGCACTCTGTTCATGCTAATGTATTAACAACAGCAGGAAGATCGTTTTCTGTGTGGATCCATATTTAGTGCCTCTGGTCAGCCACATTTTGAACATCCTGCAATTCCTATGTGTTTGTCCACATTTTGCTTTCAACCAGTGGCCTCTACAATGCATTAATTCCTTGCATCAGTAAACATTAATTCATTATATGGTGGTTTGACTTGTTTTATTGTGTTATTTCTGGTTGAATTGGGTTTTGGGAGGTTGTTAAAAGTTATAGCTGCGCCTGCCTACTGTTTCTGCATAAACCTCAGCAGATTCTGCAGCTCCTTAAGCCTCTGTGGTACTGCATCAGCTCAATGTGTATTTGCACTATTCTAGCTGTTGTTTAAAGCTGTGTCGCTCTGCAGTTTGGTGCCATGGGCAAAATGCTGATGTGTGGCAAAAAAAAATACAATTAAACAGCAACGCATTATATGAGCAATTATTCCCAAGAAATAGAACGCCTGTGTGCACACACAAACACACAAAGAGTTAAAAACAGTTTTCCCATGAGTCCTGGCTCACTGACATCATTATTCCCCTGAGTGAGTTGAGCCAGCAGTCAAAACACATGTCCCAATTATTATGTCCTATAAGTATACAGTATATAAAGATCAATAATCCCCAAGACTACATGTAGAATGCACCCAAGGGAATGATACAGTAATTGTTGTATTTTCCACATACAGTACAGTACAGTTGACAGTGATCTTTGACAGCTGCCATCCGCCTGTTTCTGTCATCCATGAACACTGTGCAGCTACTGTCATGCAGCGTCGACCGACCGATTTCCGATCAAACAGACGGTTGATCCCGAAGAGCTTGCAGTATGAAAAGCAATCATAAACTAAAAAAGTGTTCCAGGCGCACAACAATTAAAGTGCCCTGTCTTGCAATGGAAGTGGAAAAAAAATATATAAATCTTATTCACCTCCTTAATCGGATCTGCTCCTAAATCTAATGGGTTCTTCTTCTTCATGCCCTACCCTTGACAAAGTCTCAATGAAACCTGCATAACATCCTCCTGATAGACAACAATTAGAGCTTTGGTTTGGTTTTCAGGTTATTTTAACGTCCACATTGATCACTTTCTGAGTATTCTGTATTTCAAATCTAATTGCCATGTTTTTTTATGGTGGTATTTGACCTACTGTGAGGGCAACAGCTGAAGCTTTATTCTCTGAAATGGTCGTTCTGTGGGGGAAATGTTGTCAGAAAGCATCAGCAAGAACCTTGAGTTTACAGCTAATTATTGTCTCTAACTGTTGCCATTCACGCTTTGTCATATATGAGCCCTTTCAACATCTTTGATTTTGAAAAGAAAGGCAGCGCTTCCTTGTGTGCCGTTCAGTCAGTGGAGTTTACATTCAAAAGATCTAAAGAGACCCCATCAAAGGTTTCCTTTTAAATACATGAATGGTGATTGTAACTGCAATAATCCTAATTATTACCAGAATCCAGTGATCAATGGCCGACAACAGTGAATGTGTGAGTTGCTGCCTAAAATATGCATTCGTGGAAATTACAACTTTTTTTTACCGCACTCTACCTTGAATTAATGAGACTTTAAAGGGGACATATTATACCATATTTCTCCAAGTTAACATAGTTCCTTGGTGTCCTATTGAACATGTCTGTGACATGCTTTGGTCAAAATACCTTAAGGATGAAGCACCACAGCAGTTCAATCACCCTGCCAAAACAGCCCTGTTCAGAACGCTCTGTTTAGTAGTATCTCTTTAGGTCCACCTTAAAAAAAAAAAAAAAAAAAGTAAACCTTAAGGGACAGGAAATGACATCAGCCACAGAGGCTACTGGGAGCTAATAGCAGTTAGCATTTTGAAAAGTGATAATTTGCCGGCACTAGATGGCACATTGCCGTCATAAATAACATGTATCCACTGGATGGATAAATCCTCTGAGGCTCAAATTGTTGTCTCGTGGAGCTCCGCTTTGTCCGTTAAACACGAGAGAGTGCTGGCGAGGGCAACGGCATCGGGAAACTGGAAGTCCGCGAAGTCTGCGAAACGTTCCATTCTTGGCTCCACAGTGCAGCACAGAGTTCTACACAAACTTCCAGCCTCAGAGGATTTATCTGTCCAGTGGATACATGTTATATATGATGGCAATGTGTCTGCTAGAGCCGGCAAATGATCACTTTTCCAAATGCTAACTGCTGTTAGCGCCCAGTAGCCTCTGTGGCTGATGTCATTTCCTGTCCCTTAAGTTTCATTTTATTCTTTTGAAAGAGATACTACTAAACCAAGCGTTCTGAACAAGGCTGTTTTGGCAGGGTGATTGAACTGCTGTGGTGCTTCATCCTTAAGGTATTTTGACCAAAGCATGTCTAAGACATGTTCATTAGGACACCAGGGAACTAGGTTAACTTGGAGAAATAGGTTATAATATGGGAACATACACTATGATCGGTGCAGGTGGGCTATAATTATATTATGTGACACAAGGAAATCAGTCTCTTGTCGCCAGATCGTCCGTAAGCAAGGTTTTCTAATTATGTAAGATGGCACCTCCGCCTCCTTTAGTAGTGCATATACCACAGGGCTTTCGGATGAGATTGATAAAAAGTGTGGAACTCGCAATTCCATTTGCCGTGCAGTCAGACAAGCACTCAGGTTGGCTGTGCTACAGTTCACAGTCATGCTGCTTCAAGCGCGTAAAGCACCTACTTGACGAGCACGAGGCATGACATTTTCATCTGCTGACGTACACGGGTGCATTGGTGTTAGGGCACACACAGGTACAAGTGCACACATTCACACACACACACACACACACACACACACTCAAAATCTGACTGAAGAGACTGTGATAGCTGCTCAGTGTCTACTGTATGTGATTAATGGCAAAGCAACCGTCAGATAAATGAGAATTGTTATTGTCTGAAATGCTGCATCAGTTTTTGATTTGCAACCGTTTATATACAGAGAATTATAATATATTGTGTATGCACTCACCCCCATCAACACCTATGGCTTCTAAAGGGCAGTTGAATAGAAGTGCTGAGAGAGGGGCGGCCCTTTGCATTTTCTAATTGCGAGGTCCTCGACCTTTACATTTACTGTGCTCTAGACTACGTCTCATATAACCTGATGTCTTTTCTTGAATGGCACCCGTGGGCTGAGTGAAAGGTTTCAGTCTCAGTCTAAATCATATGAACGTGTGAGGTTTAGGTTGGACGTTATTATGATTACTATACAGGGCACTGAGCCGTGTTTAAAATTGGAAACGCAACAGCAGTGACAATAATGAGGAGGGAGATTAAGTTCTGAATCAGTGTCTCATTGTCTGATGAGATAATTGGCTGCTTTGTTCAGATCTATTTGTTGGCATTTTCCATACAGTTCACAGATACGACAGTGACATTTTAATTATATTATGTCATTCAAATGAAAACACTAATGACTGTGCCTGGTTATCTCATCACATGACAATTCATATTGGTGTATATTTTTGTATGGCCGCATGCTTGTATATCTGTAAGATACTGGTTGTAACTTCATATGTGTGAATTTTTCCTCATCAAATTGACTGGCGTGGCTGACAGTCACAACAGCTAGCTACGCTAATGCTAATCAAAAAATTAAAACATTTGCGTTGTGCCTATTGAGGTTGCACAGTGTTTGTATTTCGCTAGCCCTAACAGCTAATGCTAATCGTAGCCTCGCTAGCTTACCTTTGGAAACAGGTTTGCCAAGTTAGCCGCAAAGTAGTAGCATGCTAATGCAAATAATTACATGTGCTCGCGTATTGGTGAATGGGCACCTTGTCATTTCAGTATAACACCATGTTCTGCGGTGAACCGTGTGAAAATGTCTCACCTACCGTGAGGACAGCCTCTTCACTCCCACCTCCACACCTCAGACAGCGCAGCTGCTGCTGATGAGCCGCAGGAAAACACTAACGACTGTGCCTGGTTATCTCATCACGTGGCAATTCATATGTGTGTATATTTTTGTATGGCCACATGCCTTGCTGTCAGGGTAAGATACTGGTTGTAACTTCATACGTGTGAATTTTCCCTCCTCGTCCTCCAAGTTGAAAGAGCACTTTTCCCATTAATTACCGCATTCAGTTGGTAAAAAGTTCATTTTTCAGCACATGGACTGAGGGAAGGGGAGATACACAGTCATAAATAGAAAAGAAGCCGGTAGATATTTTAAAAAGGATAATGAGTTTTTTCACCCTTGGCTGCCGATTGTCAGAGACATGTCAAGCTTGTTGTTGACATTACGAAAAAAAACATCCCTTTAAAGCAGCACAAACTTATTTTTAGACCGCCCCCCCCCCCGTCCTCGTGGGTACTGCAAGCACTCTGTTACCAATTTTCGCGACGCTGGACCCGTTTAAGGTCCATATGCTTTCGATTTAGTTCTACACTTCTTCCTCCTCCACACACACACACACACTTCACAGACCCAGCTGTCTGTGTGCTTTGTCTAGTTAGGAATAAGCGTAGCAATTTATATAAAACGGCATTATGTGAAGTTTTTAAATTGTCAAAAAAAAAAAAAGTGTTGCTGCCTTGGTTTGAGTCTTGTGTTCAGGATGGATAATTCGCAGACTCAAAGTGACAGAAACTCTAATAGCGGTGTGTGTGTGTGTGAGTATGAACAGCACGAGTATGCATCTGCAAAACAAGAGATGTAAAGTTGTGATTAATGCAAAGGTGTGGAAATTGCATTGTTCCCCGTAGTGAGGGCTCTTAATCTCCTAGACCTAGAAGGAACTATTAGAGAAAATGTCAATGCTAACTGAGTTTATCTGGTTTTGCGGAAAGTATTTTGGTGCTGCTGTGATTCAGATAAGCCCTGCGTGGGTTCATGCCTCTACAGCATAAGTGAGAGTTGTTTGAAGACGATCGTGACATCACCTTTCCTGTGCTACATCGGTTTGTTTTCGCAATCTTTTCCCCCAATTCATACCTATTTACCACCGGGCCTCAGCAGCCTCCAGGCTGTGCATTGATTGGTTTCAGTGGATGACGGCTGAGCTCACACACCTTCTGCTTGTGTGGGAACAGCCGTGCTTGTTGGCCAGCTGTCGCACAATAAACAGTAGCAAGTGTCAATCTCCTTCTCTAATACACACACACACACACACACACACACACACACACACCTACAGTATGTGGGCCGTGTAATGAGTCATTTAACTTATTTCACTGAATTTATTAATAATTTTTTTCAGCTTTGGGAAAATAATTCTTGACACATTTTATTATTGTCAAGGAAATGAAATTAATGAGAGAGAAAAAGCTGACTACGGCATGTGGTTATGACAGGAAATATAAGAGAGAGCTGAAAGTGAAGACCGTTTCTATGTAGATGTTCTAATTAATATATTATATAACTATATGTATGTTAGAGGTTCCCTAATCCTGTCCTAAACTTTTTCATATTCACCAAAGCAGTCTTCTACTTTGTCACCCATTACGTCAAAGATTTTTTTTTGTTTTTTTTTGCAACTAATTACCATTACAATATCAGCATTTAAGCTCCTGTGGGGAAATTGTGTTCTCAGGCAGTTTGCCAGTGAGTTATTAACATCCAGCAGGAGAGAGGTAGTCACTCACCTATTCAGTTCAGGAACAAGATTTGCTTCCACACCGAATCCTGAGGCTAATATCTCACTCTGTGTGAAGGAGGAGATGGCTGCTGTGTCCGAGCAGTGACATTTAATCAAAAAACAGTGAAGATTTAGGCCATGAAACAAAGACAATACGCTGAAAGACACCAAAGGCACTTTCACATCTACCGTGTTTTTTTTCCCTAAAGACAATCGGAATCAAATAATGCACGTGAGAGGTCCCACTGAGCACTGTTCAGACCATTCTGCCGTCTATGAATCACGATGAGTTACTTCGACCGAAAGAGATGATTTGAATGATGAGGTACTGCACCTGAAGTTGGCGAAGTTGGTATAACGGTGAAGAACTAAGTGAGCGGTTCATTAATTTTCTCCATTCAGACAGAAAGAAAACTCGGTTCATCACACTGCATTTGATCCATTATTGATCTCGATCACTTCGTACATCAACTTGCAGCAGTGTGAACGGCCCCAGGTCCACATCACCTGCAGTGACACTTTGGAACTTTGGGTTTCTTTACAGCATTTGTCACAGTTTTTTTTTCTTTTCTATAATTTAATAAGGTGTCAGTCACTCCAAGAAAAGTCCTGCGAAATCCAGGAGTGAAAAGATGTGAGTTTTTTTACGATGTGTCAGAATGGAACAGTTTGTCCTCAGAAGATCAGCACTGTTCACACAAGACATTAACTACAAATCACATTCACTGCACAGAAAACGTGCAGCCTCTGTCTCACGTTTTAATTAAAATATTCAAGTGAGATCGTATGTACAGTCGTCGTCAGCTGTTCTCTGCCCCCTCGGCCTTTTCCATCAGACACAGAGGGACAGAACCTCGGATAACCTGAGCAAAGCATTTCCAGGCTGTGTAGATATTGGCTTGCTCTGACTCAGCGCCCCCTGATGATATCGGATGACTCGAATTGTCTCATTTTGCAATTCAGATTGAGCCGTTGTTTACCCATCTGCGTGATCTGCAGGGAAAAGGTCACTACGAACATGTTTCCAGCTCTGTATGCAGCCCTGCACATCTAATTCTGTTATGATTAGACTTAATCCCGTCAGTCTACTGTGTGTTTACCTTTCAGTCAACCTGTACCTAATTCTTTTACACCACATGTCTTATTAATTTCACACTTTTCCGGTTAGGTTAACTTTATTGCCTGCCTTTACTTTAGCTGCTAATGTATTAATCTATATAACTTTGGAACCTATGCTAACCGTGTTTGTTAATTACAAAGCCACCCTCTGCTCGTTGTATTTTAATTTTTATCCTGATTTTAGACCTACTGATGCATGTTATTGTTTTCTGTGAATGTTTGCTTATTTGTGCAGCCTGCTGATTGCCCTGAAACATGATTAAAAATGTCAGCATTTTGCGTGGTTACAATGAGCACTGGTGCGAAATATAGCAGTTGTAGTGAAAACGTGATACTTAAAGGTACAATGTGTAGTATTTATGGGTTTATATAACCCAAAATCCACTTTTTTATACATATTATGTGCTCCTGCATTGTCTAGTCACTGTATAATAGTTTTTGTTTCATTTTCGTAGTGTTTCAAAAAGTCATGTAAAATAACATGACCGCGGACCGCGGTTGCATAGCCACTGTTAGCAGCGAGACGCCATGTTTCTACCGGAGCCTGTAAGGACAAACACGAGAGAACAAAACAAGCGTCTCTTTACTTGTAGCAGGAAGTCCCGCCTCCTCTCTCTCCGCTTCGTCTGCTACGGCCGCGGTAGCTCGCCCTCTCCCTCGCCTCACGAACCTCATCTGCTGACACGGAGAAAGACGACGAGGACGACAATTGACCAGCTGAGGATACCGTAGCGCTCAGGGAAGGGAGGGGGTGAGCAGAGCAGCAGGTCTTTGTTGTAAATTCCAGCCTCTCCTCTAGATGACACTATAAACTACTTATTTCCCCTTTAATTAGCTTTAAATAGATACATTTTAAAAAGTTAGTCCATTTATTAGGTACACACAGTCAGTTATCATATAATAACCATATGCAGTGTAATATACCAGCCCAGTAATTAATCCTTCATAAAGGCTATATTGTTTAATATGCTAATTGTGTGATAATTGTTGAAAAGTACTGCATTGTGTAGTAAGTTGTCCACCCTATTCAGTTCAAAGGGACAGCTCTTAAATGTCACATAATTCATCTTTAATTTTATTCATATCAAATACACTGGAAAACTATTTATGCTTTGCAATCTTCACCAATATAAAGGTTGTCTTTTATCTTTGCTGTAGTATGGAATATATACGCAAATAATATGCCATTCCTGGGTTATTATGAGATACTGAATATTAAAGCTCTTACCTGTAGATTACATATGCAAAGGTGATGCAAAGGTACCACCCAAGAAGCATTTAAACTGCATTCTCAGGACATCGTACAGATGCAGGTCCCGAGAGTCAAAACGGAACTGGGCAAGAGATCTTTAAAAGGCAACTTTGGCACATCTCATCTCATCTGATGGGGGAATTCAAGACAATTATAAAAGTCAGAGAAATTAGTTCAATTGGGTCTTGGATGTCTTGGGTGTTTGTTGCAACTATTTCTGTGTTTGTGCTGCTGCGTTGGCGAGGTCACTCATGGAAAAGAGGTTTTAAATCTCAACAAGTTTTTTTACCTGGTTAAATATAGGAAAAGGAAAAATGAATTATCCCGTCTAACTGCTGAATATCCTTTTTTTGTTTGTTTTTAAATGAAAAAAAAAATCCACTTCTGAAGTCTTTCATCAGCAGTATACCTGGTTTCAACCACGCTGCATTGTGCCACATGCAGGACTAGCATCAGCTATTCTGATTGTTATGTAACTTATCAGATATATTATAGCATATTAAATGTGTCCTTGTTTAAGACGTTGTCTGCTCCTTGTTTAATACCTCTGAAGAAAACTGATTTACAAGGTGTGGCAAAGCATCAGTAACTGTGCTTTTATGAAAGCTGAACAGCCAGAATACGTTCCGTTTGCTTTTTGCTCCCTTAAGCGTTATACAATGTGATGAATTAATATTTTTGTGCAGTCCTCTCCAAAATACATCAGAAAAAGTGCAAGATTTTGAAACTTTTAAGCTCCCATGCTTTTGTTACACAAATAAGATATGTACATTAAGTAGCACTCACTCTTATAAAACAAAATTAAATTCAGCACACTAAAAGCTGCTCCTGTTAGAGTATGGTTTTATTAAAAAACAATACTGCACCTTTGTGGGAACTTAAGATTAATGGATAGCAGTGTGCACAAAATGTCTCTGTATTGATGCTAATAAATCCATACACTTTGGGAGCACATTTCAACGCAGTGAACTTTTACTTTACATCTTAAGAAAGGCTTTAAAATACATCATGTGTCATTTCATGGTTCTCAGGCTGAATATGTTACCACTATAAAAGGCTATTTATCCCTTTGTGTCTTCTCTCACAACCACAACCTGTTTTTTTTTTTTTTTTCCCTTCCCTTCTCCTCAGCTGCCATCCTCGATGACCCTATGGAGTGCAGCAGAGGAGAGCGATTGGCCATTACGCTGGCCAAAGACAGCATCAACAGGAACACAAACCGCTCCACCACTGGCAAGCTGGAGGTGGACATCTTTGAGCTGCTCAGAGACAGTGAATATGAGATGGGGGAAACAAGTGAGTAACGCAGAGGAGACGCACTAGGTTGTTGGTGAGAAGAAGGTGAAGTGTGTGTGTGTGTGTGTGTGTGTGTGTGTGTGTTCTTGTACTTGCGGCTTACTGAGGACCAGTGTGTGTTTTTAACCAACAAAGTGAGGTCATTTTTACACTTTACACTACACTTTGGCCGGTCCTCACTTTGTTTTCATTGAAATCACTTCCTTTGGTTGCTATAACACGCTATACTGAATTTGTAAAAAAAAAAATAAAAAAAAAATGTTGGTCAATTTTTTTTTTACATTTTGGACGACAAAAAGTATAGTATGACGTTTTTGTCATATTTTGGACCAAAACATTTTGGTCAAAATTTTTTTTTTAATTTTGGACGACAAAGTATAGTATGACGTTGATGTCAAATTTTAGACCAGTGTGTGTGTGTGTGTTGAGGCAGCAGAAAGTAATAATTATGTGGCACTATTGCATCCAGTCAGCAATAGCAACAATCATTCAGGCGTACCATCTTTTCCCGCATGTGCAGAGATAAGTCTGTCTGCTTTCCTGCATTTCAATTCTCTGGTCAAACAGATGCAAGCGAATGACTGGAAACAGATGACAGACTGTGACTGTGGTTCAAAAATAAGTTGTTCCCTTTACTAACGTACTACACAATTTACTACCACATTCACTGACTGTGCAGTGTCATTTATTCTACATAAAAATGACTGTCAACAACAAGGATGATGTGGCTTTTCTAAATGGTCACATTCTATAGACTAGTGCAGTGCCACTAGGAAGTATGTATTCCTATAGTGGGAGCTGAAGAAGATTTTTCAGTTATGGTAATGCATGATAAGTCACAACAGCTAGCTAGGCTAATGCTAATCGAAAATTAAAACAATTGTGTTGTGCCTAATGAGGTTGCACAGTGTTTGTATGTTATGTTAGCCCTGCGCTAATGCTAATCGTAGCCTCGGTAGCGTACATTTGGAAACAGGTTCGCCAAGTTAGCCGCAAAGTAGTAACATGCTAATGCCAAATAAATATGTGCTGGCGTATTGGTGAACGACTTCGTCATTTCAGTATAACACCATGTTCTGCGGTGAACCGTGTGAAAATCTCACCCACAGTGAGGACAGCCTCTTCACTCCCACCTCCCCGCTTCAGACAGCGCAGCTGCTGCTGATGAGCCTGATGCCTGCCTGGTGTAGCGTGATAAATCAGCGGAAATTAAACCATCAAAATCAACATCATTGAAAATCGAGGACGCACACCATCGGGCCATGCTCAACCCATATCCAAAATCTTAGGGCGATCTGACTCACGGTCAGTGAGATACGCCCGTCACAGACAGACAGACAAACACACAGACGCAACTTGCTTTATAGCTAGTTGAGTGAAACACATCACTGAGTCTGACTCCATTAACATCATCCTTTAAAAAAAAAAAAAAAAAAAAAAATCAATTTAATCAATGTCTTTACTTCACAGTCTCCCCGACCAACAGTCTGTTGAACCTTTGTTTTTACTGTTTGGCTTGTTTTTCAATAATTTAATAAAAAGAAATTATCCAAAATCAATAAAGCATGGAGTGTGCCTGCAGTAAACAACCAATATGAACAGTAACGACGAGAAGTGTTTGGATGGATTTTCAATATCACACATCCCCGCTGTCACATCGCCACGGGGCCTCAGTCGCTTCGTGTAATCCGTGGATAACTGCTTTCACATAGCACAACAATAAGAAACTCCTCTGCCTGGATTAGCACAACACCCTGATGCATGTATATGCACCTATATGCTGAATTGTGTATATGTCAGGCAAACAGTTTGGGTGTGAAAGTCTGTTCAACTACAGCCAGGAATGGGATTGGATCATTGGCTGCACCTACATAGAAACATCACAGAGGGAACGCTACCTGTCCAAAAATGTCCCACTCCCACATTTCAAACACTCACTCCTGCCTGTGTAGTACACAGCTCCTACGTGGGTTTCTTTGTTGGTCTAGCTGCTGCTTTTGAAGGCAGGAAAAAGCACATGAAAGAAGCACCTCAGCCTGAGGGATTTTTAATGTGGGAGCAGACACGGTGTGTTGCTGTGTCCGCGTTGCGTGCTTGTGTGTGAATTTCATTTGTATTTGCTTGTTCCTGCCATGTTTTTCCTGCACGTCTGTCCATCTTTTCTGCTTCATGTAACCAGCAAATTTCTCCGGTCGAACTCATTATAGCCCTAATTTTCCCGGGCTCAATAGTTTCTATTGATCAGGATCGATGTCGAGAAGGGGAAATTTACTTGATTCCCCATCCAGTGACCTTCTGACCATAATGTGACTGCATTGAGCTGCACACAGAATATCCTAATAGTCTGTGGTACAGATGGAGACACCGATGCCTGTGTGTTCGGGGATTGGGATAAAGAGGCAGAGATTTAGGGTGAAATCCAATTCCTCACTTAACCCTCAATCAGAAAAATGCGCGCTCCCGCTAGTGCAAGTGCTGTCCTGAAATTAAGTTGAGGGGCAAGTTTAAGGGCTGTATAGATTTTCCGAGACCACCCTTGGGAGCGAGGGCTACCCAGAATGCATTGCGTGTTTTCATATAACAAAGATGGCGTCGAAAGCAGCGAAACGAGTACGCTACATATCTCTTTGTTAATAGAGATATAAAAAATTATGAAAACCATTGTATTATCTTAGTTTAGGCCCATATTATGGATTACTGACGTCATTGTTGTGTAACATTTATTTTTATTTTACGATCTTTTGTCAATAGCCGGCCGGTGCGGACAAGCGATCGTTTGCTATCGTTTACTTTTCGATAAGCCGTGGTGTGTGGTAACTGTCAGCTGAATATGTCCGTGGTTGTGGTATTTGTATGAGTATCATCTTATAACTAACTGACAACCTAACAACTTGACTGACAAACGGATCGTTATAAATAATCGTGACGTAAATGTGTTTTTTGGAGTTGACAGACTGGACACAGCTTTCACATTATTCTGCCCCCTACAGTCTGAAGACGTATACTGCATTTAAGGGGTGTCCCATTTCTAAGTGACAAAATAACCCTCAACACTTGGTTTTGAGGGCCAGTTAAGATTAAGGGTTGAGCTTGAGGGTTAAGATAGGAATTGGAATTGGCCCTTGACGCGCAAGAGAAGATACTGTATCTATACTATACTGTAAAGGGCTCGGTGATATGGACCAAAAGTTAAGCATAACAGTTCTAGTAAAAGCGACGTGTCAAATGTCACACAGGCATTTTTTTTTATTCCAGACAATTGCACCGTATCAACACAAAAAAGTGTGCTGAACTGAACTCTATTTTAAACTAATAAAATAAAACAAAGTAAGCCATTGCACTGTATAACAAAATATGCTGTTTCAGGAAGTTTCAGAATCTACGTCTTTGTCGCCAGCGAGGAGAGAGTGGGAAGAACACCTCTACATAGTTTTTATGGGTTTTTTTGGCCTGTTTTTGCACAAGACTCAAAACATTTCTAAACACTGTTTTTGTTTATCTTGATTGTAAATCGTTAATACGTTATTTTAACATGTAGTAACTGTAGTAAATAACTGCCAGTAATTGAAGGTTATTCTGGGAAAATGGGAAAGTACTTAGTTACAGGACATTTTCTGGCCCTTTTATGGTTAAAATAAGCACACAAAAATAATCTAGATGGAAATGTGGAAGCTTTAACTCTATATCTATCACCTAGCTGTAGAAGTATGCAATGCTCTGCAGAGAGGGGGTAAAGGAGAACAGGGACAGGAGCCTGTTGGCTGCCAGTCAAATCATTCAGCTCCATAATTCAGTGAGTTTAGTCAGGCAGGCGTATATGTATAATGTATACATGTGTTCTGTAAGCTGGACATATGTCCATGTCTTACTGCTCCCGTGTGTGAATAAGGAATTACTTATTAATCATTCACTTCACTGCATCTGGACTCACCAGATGGGTCGATCCGCCCGTTTTCCTCTTTCAGGAGGTCTACATTTGCCCCAATACTAGTACTAATACTAGTATCCAGGTTTTTTTTTCGACCTACGTTCATACATGTGGGTGTGTATGTTCAGTGTTCACAAAACGTTTCATAATTGGACCAAGAGGTCGCCGCGGGCGGCAGCTGCGACGACCTCTCCGAGGGCGTAGTTGTGCGTACGGATGGTGAGGACACGTCCCCACCAGTATTTGGAGAACGCCAGATCGTCCCTACCAATTTTTAGAGACATGGCGATGTGTACGTACGAATGCTGTGGGGAGAGTGAGAGTGAGCGAGCAAATTTTGAACCTTAAGATTACACTGCAGCCATAGTCGAGACCCGCCGCCCAATGGCGAACTAGTACTAACCAATTATTAAACTTTTTGTAAGTACTGCTCACATACACACCATTTAAAAACCATAAAACCATGTCCTTGTAAATGGAGAATACGCAAACAAGATGTGATAGTGTGTGATCTTGTCGTCATGTGCACATTTTCAAACAGCCGATGTTATATTCTAAGCCTCTAGATATCAGTGCCAATAGTGTTTTTGGCTTTCTGCCATTGTTTTCCCCACAAATTCTGACTTTTATAGGCAGATGATGTAGGATTTCTTTCCATGCCTGGCATTTTAAACATGGACTAATGCATTTGGACTTGCATACATTTCACCAACACATTTGTAGGTTCATATTCCCTTGAGAGAGTGGAAGTGCGTGCTCAGGCTATTATCTGTTTTCAGACTTTCAGCATGTACGAAGGAGGCTCTTTATTTAAATAACCTGCTGCAGTTTCCTCAAGAAATCGTGGCCTTTCCTCGATAGGAATATCTGACTTGCTTCATTTATATTGTGCTGTCTCTTTTGTTCTTTCAGCCTTTCATTCCCATTCTCCTCTCCACCCTGTGTTTGTTTTTTCTTAGTGTGCCAGATAATGTCCAAAGGGGTAGTGGCGGTCCTCGGCCCTTCTGCCAGTCCGGCCTCCAACTCCATCATCAGCAATATCTGCGGAGAAAAGGAGGTGAGTTCATGCCTGTGGGCCCCTGTTAGGCAACTTCTAGAAACACACAGCATGGAACAATAATGCTCATTAGCCGCTGTTTTTTTTTTTTGTTTTGTTTATGCTTGTTTTCTTGGGAAACTAAGGGGAATGATAACGCGTCAGTGAAAATGATGAAATACCCTAACAGTGTCCATTTAAAATCAAAGCATTGCTGAACATTTTTATTTCCTCCATTCACCTCATTAGCTTGGAACAGTGTGGCTTACTTGGTCGCCACTGATATGTGATTTTCATAGATAGTGTTATGCTGTGAATTTGTTGAGAAATAAATATGTCTGCAATGCCGGGGGGTGGTTTGCAGGAATCTGGATATCCCTGTGTCTGAGTTCACTGTGACCAACATGCAAGTAAAGGCAATATCTTTTCATGACCAAAGACTTCTCAGCACACACGTACACATATACATGTATGTGTATATACATATACATATATATATATGTATATGTATATATATGTATATATGTATATGTATATATATATATATGTATATACATATATATATGTATATATTCAGACAGTGTGTAGTTGTTATTGGCACACTTTGTAGCCTTAAAAAGAGAAAAATGCAAACTTGCATTATCATTGGATGAGTCATGAGTCAACAATTTAAATAATTTAAAAAATATTTTCATGATAAAGTACTATGGTATTCCTTTCTGACATATTTTTGGTGACTAGTCAGAAAGCAAATGAACGAATAACACAGATTCATACTGGGAAGATGCTGCTGTTATTATTATTTATTGTAACATTTAGATTATGGAACACATATTCACCATTAACTAGGTGCTAACTATAGAAGTAGAATACTAGCCCTTTTTAGTAATCATTGGGCACATGATAACAACTTATTCTACATAACCTTATTCTGCCTCTATTATGACGTGAATTAAGATTTTTCCTACCATAAGGTGTAAAAAAAAAGGGTTTAATATTCACTAATTAAGGGCTAGTATGCTACTTATATGCATGTTAGTAAGCACTTAGTTAATGGTGAATATGTGTTCTCTAATCTAAAGTGTTACCATATTTATTCATCTTAACAGGACCTGATTCTGTAAGAAACACTTTTTTCTTTTCTGAGCACTTCCTGCATAAAGATCTCAGTTGGAGCCTAATTGGCTTGTCTGGTGTGATTTGTCGTGGAGTGAGACAGAGCACATTTGAATTGCGCAAACCAAAAAAAAAGTTGATTATAATCAATTATGAATAAGAAATAATTATTCATGGATTTTATCTGTGAAAGCTTGACTGCCACGCTTTGTTGCATTTAATAATTTTGCTCTTTTTTGTTTCATTTTTTTTACCGTGATGAGGCTCAGGGTCGATAAACTAATAATAATATTTCACCTGAACACTCTGCTGTCTACGTTATTTAATACATCAAACCGCCATAGTCTTTTTTGTCCTTCACTTAAGAGGACCATCAGATCAGTTGGTGTTATGCTGCAATTCTCTCCTCCTTTGTAAATTACTTGATTTTTGTTTTATTCTTTTAGTGCAAAAGAAGTTCAGAATATTAATAACATCCGTACTTGAGGAAAAAAAAACTACCTTTTTCACTTCATCAATCACTTGGCCGTGCTCACCGCCGTAATTGGATTTATTCCACGGGGGGAAATGCCTTTTTAACTGCATGAATTTGATCAGCCTTACTATTACATGACGTTCCATATTAAAAGACATTCCATCCATCTCTGTAATGTCCTCTGGTTGAGAACAGCCTGTTTGTCTAATCAGAACGCCCGTCTGCTGTAGACGGACCAGGACTCCCTGCTGTCAAAAAAACCTCTGGTGGCATTGACTGATGGAGCAGACTGCTTTCAAAAGCTGACTGTGATAATACCACAGTATGAATATTTAAGACCCCATGAAGTGAAAAGTGACATTTTACACTTAACCAGTACAGTGCAGCCATGACGTTTTGCACATATTTGCAAGTGGCTTAATGATTCAAAGATTACCTGCACTGTCTCAACTGTAATCTCCATGTATCCCTACTATGTATGCGTGAAATTGATTTGGATTAGAATACTCAAAAGCTCAATTTTCAATGCTTGGCATATAATGGTGTCATCATATTAGGATAATCTTTGTCCATCCCTCATTTGACACTAACTTCTATTACGCCTTGACCAGTACTGTGGTTTGTATTTAGATGAGTGTTTATGTTAATCCCTAATAATTCAATAGCACTATGATTAAGTTTTAAATTATTGCTGTGTAACACACACACGACAGCTTCATAGAAACGTGTATTGGCTGGTTATGTGTCAGATGCTGGTTGGGTGTATAAAATACTACATAATGAAAGAATACTATACTCAAAGTGGACATCATTGAGTTATGCAACTCTATCTCAGTACTTGTCTTTACTTCTAGACCACATTTAATTATTTAGTTTATTTTTCTCCTAACAAAGACTGCTCTGTGGGGACAGTCGTGCTTCACTGTTCACCTTCAGCTCATAAATGATGCAGATATTAGCGCAGTGAGGACACTCCCTTTTTCCTAAATTTCACAAGGAGGTAAATGAGGTCAATGTTGGGCTTTGGATAAACCCTTTTGGAGTTTAATGAATTCTGCTCGTGGTCCTCCTCGCCTCACAATAAAAGTGTCAGGATTAACAGTGACCAGACAAGAAACAACGCTTCTCCAACATGAAGTGACCGGTGCCTTGTCTTGATTATAGAATTAACAGCGGGACAACGTGAACACCACTTTTTGCGACCTTTTGTGGTCACCCTGGTTGTGGATCTCAAGGACAGACTGATGATTTATTCAACACTGGAATACATTTTTTACAAAGGAAAGCCATTACTGATTCAACACATAATGATCTGCAATTCTCTCTCTCTCTTCCTCTCCCACAAATGGCCTACGCTGCCTCTCACGCCACCAATGTCTCAAGATTGGGTTCTTTGACTTGCAGGACTACTTAACACGTTTATTTTAAATTGTTGAAAGTGCAGTCTTATCAAACTAAAGTCACAAATGTTCAAGAAACCAAGCAAAAGAGAGACACGTGACATATGGTGCCTACTTTCAAGAATCCTGGCATGAAATAGATCAGCTAATCACCAGACCAGCTGAGTGAACCTTTATAATCAAAGCCACCTCCACTCATTTGTGGTCATCAAGACCTTGGGGCTGGTCTTTTATTCTAGTCATCATATGAAAGGCGACCACATGCTGAGAATGCACAGCTGGAGAACTCGGAAAAGCAGCAATCGTAGCCGTTTGGCTCCTGATGATCAGGATTAAAACCATGGTTTTGACTGAGTGACCCTCTCTGGTTGCTATCAGGACATGAGTGTGCATATTTGTATTCCAGTCAGTCACTATGCCAGCTGATTTCACTGATTAGCTCAGCTGGATTTGAGGTGTGCAAATCAGTGTCCGTGCATACGGTATGTGTCATAGTTACACTGAAGTAGGAGTAGGCAGTATACTGGTTTTACCAAGTTATATTTCTGTCATGACCAATATTTTAGCAAAAGCTGCCCATACTGTCTTACTCTCTCCCACACAAAAGGAGAACTCCTAAAATACACTTGGTCGTAGCCTTGATAGTTATGTTCTTTATTACCACGGAGTGAAAAGAGGTAGAAACGTGTTTTAGTATTCGTATCCCTTTGAAGTGTGCACTCAAAAATGCACTACAGCTATATTGACAACCCATACTCTTCAATCCAATCCATTTAATTTATTAAGCACATTTAAACACAACATTGCATTAAACACAAACAGAGCACAACACACATAAGAGGTGAGAGGCAAAAACATACACAGCACAAACTCACACCGAGTCCAATGCCAAAGTGAAGAGATTTGGTTTTTTTAAGAGGGACTTAAAAACAGGAAGTGATGAGGCCTGCCTAATGAGAAGTGGGAAACCATTCCATATTTTAGGCCTGATTGCCCCTGAGCTTCAGACCAAGAGCAACTGCCAGCAACTTCAGTTGACCTGAGGGATCGTGAAGGAGTGTAAAGCTGTTGGTCAGCGAGGTAAGGTGGAGCCATTAAGACACTTGTGCACAAACAATAGTAACTTAAAATTGATCCTGTGGCGTACTGGGAGCCAATGGAGCGAAGCCAAAAAGAGATATGTTCATGTCTGTGAGTTCTTGTCAAAAGGCGGGCAGCAGTGTTCTGAACAAGTTAAAGGTGGGCAATGGAAGTCTGGCTAACTCCAACATAATGAGTGTTACAATAATCCAGTTGAGCAGTTATGAAGACAAGTGTCTGCAGAATTGATTTAACCTTGGCTATTTATCTCAATTGAAAGAAGCTTTTTTTTAATAACAGCTAATCTGCTGAACAAACTTAGTCCAATATTACCCCTAAGTTTTTAACCATGGGTTTGTTGTAAAGGGCCAAAGGACCAATATCTACAGGTTGGGTGGTAGAGGTGCCACATGTGCCAAATAGCGTGACCTCAGTTGTCTTTTCATTAAAACTTAAATGTATTTGATCGAGAAGATATTGGTATCTTTCTGGGAAACATACATTTGACAAGCATCCGCATAAATATGGTGCAAACGATGCATTGTGCCATGTTTCCGAAAGAATAGCAGATACAATGAGAACAGGAGGGGCCTGAGGATTGAACCCTGTGACACTACACAGGGGAGATGAGCTCTAGAGGACTCAGAATCACCAGTCTTAACACAGAAGCTTCTATCAGTCATATAAGAACACAACTATTCCAAGGCGGCCCCTTCAATACCCAACCAATGCTCCAGACGAGAGATGAGGGATACTATGGTCTACTGTAAAGCAGCCGTCAGGTCTGAGAGGACTAAATAACATTATTAAATTAGGAGAAAAACACTGCAGAGAAGTAGTTTTTCCACAAAGTGACTCACAGATATTTGTGATGGTGACAATATTAAGAGCAAACAAACACAGGCCTGGGTATTGATTGTAACAAGAGAACCATGAACAGTAAGTAATTAGAATCCCTTCACTTCTGACCACATTTAGGGTCCATCACAGTGAGAAAATTGTTCAGTAAGAAAATGGTTCTCTCCTGAGTTAGAGAATTTAACTGAAGCCAAAGTCATATTATTGTACTGAAATAGCAAAGTTACCCTAGGTAAGATGAGCAGCACAGATCTTGCAGTGCTTCGGGGTCATGCTCATCCAGCAGCAGAGTAGAGAAACCAATGATCCTTGGGGAAATAATATAAATCTTTCTACCATACTTGGCAGCCAAGCAAGCAGTTTGCAGTGCTCCTGTGAGGACTGCTCAGTGGGAGATAAGTAGAATTGCCAGTGGATGCAAACAGGTGTTTATGTGTAATATTTTCTTTCCACTCAGACATCCCACCACATGGCCTACAATTATTATTTTTAGAAGCTTTTGAGCAAAAACAAATATGCATTTTTGTTATAAGGCCAAGCCATTTATGGGAACCTTAAACTATTTTTTGCGGAGGATTAGTAAGGAGGAAGTAAGGACAACTATAAAGAGTGGAAAGGCAGTTGGTCCAGATGACATATATGGTATGGACCAGATTGTTTAACACACTCTTGGAGAGGGTAGTGTATTGGTACCAGCTGTCAAGAACAATGATTGTACTCACAGGACTGTAGTAACCACAGAGGTATAAAGTTGCTAAGCCACAACGTGAAGATATGGGAAAGAGTTGCTGAAGCTCGGTTAAGGACAGAAGTCAGCGATTAGCAGTGTGGGTTCATGCCAAGAAAGAGTACAGCAGATGCGATGTTTGCTTTGAGGGTGCTGATGGGGAAGTTTAGAGACGGCCAGACGGAGTTGCATTGTGTCTTTGTAGATCCATACAAAGCTTATGATCGAGTGCCAAGAGAGGAAGTGTGGTGTTGTTTGACGGTAAATGAGGTCAATGTTGGGTTTTGGATGAAGTCGGGAGTGGTAGAGATGTGAGGAGCAAAAGAGGAAGACCATAGGTTAAGGTTCATGGATGTTGTGAAGGACGACATGAGGACAGTTGGTGTCACAAAAGCATACGTGTTGTTTTCCCATGGATCAAATCAAATAAATCAGGAGAGAACAATTAACAGTTAAGCAATCTCACACACACACACATACTCCACCACACCAATTCACAGATATGTGCAAGCTTGTTTCAGGCATAACCACTGCATATATGAAAAAGACAACTCTGAGCCATTGCTGCTGGAGATACTACGCACACATGAATCTGCCCCCCAATTTCCTCACTCTCAGCAAATACAGCTACAGGTGCTGCTGCTGCTGCTGCAGCAGCCGTTTGCCTGGGACACTGACAGCAATATTGCAGCTGACAGACCCCACAAGGTGATCAGCACATCATCTAGCCATCCCTATCAGTCACTCCCCAGTTTCCACTTCGACTGTCAAGGCTGCACTTTCGGGCAGGACGATAAAGAACTGAGCCCATCTGGTTTTCACACTAATCTTGACTAATGGAAAAACAACGACTGCAGAGCTCCTGACAGTGCTCATCATGTTAGTAGTTTGTTTCCATCTTGTACAGTGTGGCGAACAAACCTCTGGGTCAAGAGGAAGCGCTCTTTAATACAGACTAATGAGAAACATTTACTGGGGCTTTGGATAAGAGGCCCCGCTTTTTACAGGTGCTTTGCAGGTGCTTATTGGCTGCTGGTGCTGCTGCTGCTATAAATAAGTGGAGCATACTATGCAGTTTTCACATTGTTTTGTTTCCAGTGAAACTCAAAGATAAGGAATCAGGTGGACAGATAAGTGGTGACTTCGATATGAAATAATAGATTCAATGGCTATTCAGTCCCAATTCACATTTGCACAAGGCTGTTTTCATTCACCAAAATTCCTTCAAGGCCATTTTTGTAAATACACTTTTCACACTACCTAGAGGTAGTCAGAGGTATAGTCATGAATATTAATGCCCAATCTATTGTGAGGTGGTTCCCTTGACCTTGCAAAAACAGCTGGTTGTAAAATACAGAGATTTGGATGGGTGCAGTGCTCAGGGTGGATTATGTGCACCTGGAGAACCACTGGGTAAACAAAGAGCATGCCGGACAATGTTTTAGGGTCATTTGTAGTTCAAGCCATAAAGATTGGCAATAACGATATAGATGCCTTGAAACACAGACATATACAATGAAACTCACAAACAATTCTGACTTATTAACAATACCTAGACATAATTCATACAAAATGAATGTACAAATATTCAAATACTAGATTATTTGTGCTTTTAACGGGGACATATTATGCGAAGTTGTCATAAAGAGGTGCTTTTATTTAGTTTAGGGCTAAGATTTGAATTGTAGTTAGGCTGAGATTAGGGTTAGGTACGAACTAGTTATGGTTAAGGTTAGTGATCAGGCTTTGTTTAAAGAGGAAATATTATGGCAAAATCAACTTTTTAATAATTTAAATCCTTATATGTGGGACTCTGGAGGTCCTATCAGTCGGCAAAGTGTGAAAAATGATGACTCACTCATGTTTTTGTGGTCCTCCTCAGTCTAAGTACAGGAGTTGAAACACGCGATGTTGACTTCCTCACTCACTTGGACGCCACAATGCGCTAAATTCCTGGAATTGTTGTCTCGCAGAGCTCCGCTTTTTCCGTAAAACACACGAGAGTGCTGGCGAGGGCAACAGTAAACCAGAAGTTCGCGAAAGGTTTATTGGCTCCACAGTGCAGCACAGAGTCCTACACAATTTTCCAGCCTCAGAGGATTTATCTGTCCAGTGGATACATGTTATATATGACCGCAATGTGCCTGCTAGACCCTGCAAATGATCACTTTTCCAAATGCTAACTGCTGTTCGCTTCCAGTAGCCTCTGTGGCTGATGTCCCTTAAGTCTTTAAGTTCCTATCTCCCTCCCTCTTTCACATGCACTCTGATATGATGATGATATGTAGAATGTGTGTCTCAGTGTGAGCTCTGATGTTTGAGTAAGGCTGAAATACTCATTCAGTCCCAGTAAAATGAATGTGTTCCTTTCTCTTTTTTGAGTCTGGTTGTGGTTCCATTATACTCGAAGTCAAACATTACTTCATAAGTCGTCAAATGAACTGAAGGCATTGTTGAACAGGGGCCACAGACAAAGTGAACACACAGAGCTGCGGCACAGGTGACTGCTCATGAGTCGGTATTGAACAAAGAGGAAAAAGACTTTGCGAGTCAGTGATTCATTTCCGTCATTCGCGTGTCTCTATAAGAAATCCACTAATTGAATTGTGCATACTGTAGATCTAACTCTGCTGTTTAGACACTCACTCTTGTGCATATTCAGTGTGTATAAAACCACCCAAACAGATTTAAACGGTCAAGTTACCTAGCAGCTTAGCGCCACACATGGTGTGGAATTGCTTTTTGTCACGAGATAAGCCAGCTAACCAACACAGAAAATCCTCTCTTCACTCTGCCCATTTGAGACCATATCCCTGACAGACATGCTGCGGCCAGCACACCGTATCTCCTTCTTGTGCTGCCAGCTCTGCTCTCTTTGCGCTATCATCATTATACTTTATACTGCACTTTAATCATTACACACAGAAGAATAAACACAATTTTCTCCGTAAACAGCTTTTTAACAAGTGAACTGCTGCCTCGTGTGAATGACGCAGATCCACCTGTTTGTACTTCTCCTTCCTCCTGGAACTAAAATATCACATACATAATAAAAAAGCCAGATTTCAAGGTCAGGGAAATGTCATACGGTGAGCATGTGCTGTAACTGTTTAGTAGTATCAATTAACAGAAAACGAAACTTAAGAGACAGGAAATGACATCAGCCACAGAGGCTACTGGGAGCTAACAGCAGTTAGCATTTGGAAAAGTGATCATTTGCAGGCTCTAGCAGGCACATTGCCTTCATATATAACATGTATCCACTGGACAGATAAATCCTCTGAGGCTGGAAGTTTGTGTAGGAATCTGTGCTGCACTGTGGAGCCAAGAATAAAACTTTTTGCGGACTCCTGGTTTTCGGACTGATAGCGCTAGTGTATTCTTACGGTGCCCGTGTCTGGTGTAGCGTGATAAATTAGTGAAATTAAAATTACTCCAAAAAACGTGAAAATCATTGATGCACACCATGGGGCCATGCTCAACCCATATCCAAACTCTTAGGGCGATCAGACTAACAGACAGTGAGATATGCCCATCACAGACACACACTCTCTCACACACACAACTTGCTTTATGGATAGATGTGTAGCTACAACTTATGACACACCACCTTTTGATTACATTCTTGTCAATAGTTGGATTTCAAATCACAGTTAAGAATTCTTCCATCACTCGATGTTCCTTTTGCCCATTGGATTGTTTTTACATGCTGGAAGTGAGCGCCGCTCACCTTATATCTTTATTTAATAAACCAACAAAGGACAATCTTGACATCAGTCCTGCAAACATCCTTCATTCACCTGTCAAAACTGTTTACACATGTCCGTCACTGCTGTTATTTAGACTCCTTTCTTCTTACTCTGTCTTATTTTACTTCTTTCCTTTCAACATTCCGGGTTTTCACACCTCTGCCTTTGTTCCTCTTCTCATTATTGCTATTACTGCATTCTCACAGGCCTCCACCCTTGTCCCTCTCGTGTCTTTATTCTAACCTTGCTTTGTCTATTCAATCTCCAGCTCTGCCTTATTTTCCCCATTTCACCTGCTTTCTCTGGAGCCATTTCCCTTCTACTTCAGACTTGCCAGATGAAGATTTGATATCCTAAACAAACCTAATAGAAAGGAGGTACAAATAATATTTAAAATGCAGCTCCCTCTCCGCCTGCCTCTCCCTAATCACCTTCTATCAGTCTCACGTGGACTGAATGCACAGTAGCATTAGTTCTGCTGTGTCGGGTCTTGTTCTGCTCACTGTAATTGGGCTTTAAAATAATTGTATGTGAAGTCAGGCACTCTCCAGCCATAAGCAACCTTGTTTTGGCATCAAGTCACACATTACTGGCCACAACAAGATATAAGATTTGATTAAGCAGAGATGATTTGCGTTTTTCTCAGTGCAGTTTTTCCAAATATCTGTAATATGATTTTCAAAAGTGTATTTATTAATAACATTTGTGCATTTTTTGGGGGAAAAAGAAAACACGCAATGCAGCAAAGTAAAATTCTAGTCACTGTATGCAAGACAATACTGTCATTCCTCTATAAGCATTTCATTCTGGCTCTCAAGTTCTCATCCAAAGCCTTGTAAAAGCCTTTAAACTCTTGTATAAACATTAATTGCCATCATTAGGATTCATTTCAATCAAATGAGAGAAACGACGGAACTTATTCTCTCGAGTTTTCTACGAGACGAGTGAGAAATGATATAAGATAAATCCCACAAAGACGTCCCTTCCTTAAAAGTCAATTGCACTTTTAATTTGATGTATCGGTATCTGTTAATGTGTTCCAGTGTGCTGGAAAACCTTTGAAATTAAATCTTTGACTCGGGGAGTGGACTTGAAAAAGGTTTGATGGCAGGTGCTCAACTGAAGAAGTGGAGCTGGATTCATCCCTCATGCATGTATTTCCCTCCTGGACTTATTAAGACCTTTACTGTTCTGTTTTCCTCAAACTATAGTTTAAAAACCTCTTGTCCTGCTTGATTGAAGGGAAGCAGACAGTCCACAGCGGTCCCTTTAGTGTCCCTTTATTATCCTCCATAGTGTGAATGTAACAGATGATTTTATTATGCTAATTGTACTAGTGTGAGGACATAAATGACTCAGTGGTGACTCTGTCAAGGACAGTAAACTGAAATGTGTTCACAGGATGCTGTGTGTACATTAATTTAATAGCCAGTGCTTTTGGGATAGCGTGTCTATACATTTTAAAATGGGCCAATCTGCAGTGGCCGCTAACACTGCCAGTCCTTACATCTGTTTTGAACGTCCATAATGTTCTCCACCACTCGTTGCATTTCTGCAGTGTGAGCTTCACCATCACTGTGTGTTCGAGAGTTTCTGTATTGTGTTCCATTTCATGTATTTTTGCATATCTGCAGCCATTTCTTCACCCTGCAAGTGCAGCACAACAATTGTTGTCACTGAAACCTTTGTCACTGGCCAAACATTTATGATCCAAACATTTATGATCGCAACTCTGGTTAATTAACCAGAGTTGTTAAAATAAATGTATCTTTCGGTTGCATTCACTTCTTATGTAGCTGCAGATGTAGTGGATACACATAATATGCTCATATTTCTTAGCTGTTCCTAGGACTGCACTTTTCTGGCCAGGGATGGATGGATAGATGAGTACATTTTATTTTACAGTACAAAAATGCACAAGCAAAATACTGTGTTTATCCACAAGTGCTTTTTCTCCATATTTGTAGCTACATAAGCAGAGTGTCAGTGGCATAAAATGGCACAAAATGATTTGTTAGGAGCATTAGATGAATAATGCAGTTCTCTATGTTTTGTTTGTACTTATGGATAAAACTACACACCTTTGTAGGCACGTTTGTGTAAAGAATATGAATGTCTATAGCTAGCTGTCAAGCTGTTTATGTGTGTGCACAAAAAAAAAAACACATCGATGCCTCCTCTGTTCCTGTCTGATCATAATTAGAGAAGCACAGCTGCTGTGTGCACCTCCGCTGACCCTTTCTCCACAAAACTATTGATCTGTCTTGTCAAGGCCTCACCAGCGGCACCGCCGCGTGCATATTCAGATCCACTGTTTTGTTCATCATGGTTGCAGTCTCTTGATATGACATATATCACCAAGATTAAAGCGAGGGAAAAGCAGTGACTCCCAGGTGAGCATCAAGCAAAATAGATTTCACTCAATCGAAGAGAGAAGAGAAAGGAGTCGGTACTCAACTTAGCCGACACTGCTCAGCTTCCTGCCAGCTGTGCACTGAATTAATCTGCTGCTATGAACTGAGCCTCATCAAGACAATGTGAGTCTTTTGTCTCTTTGTCAACATGTTGGCGTTGTGCTCAAGGGTTCTCAAAGATTTTATTTGCCAACTGTTTGCCAATTATATTGTGGAAGGTTTTCGCGCTGTGTTTATTGGCGTAAGTTCCAGAACTGAATTGAGTCCACTGTTGTATAAAAAATACTTTTCTCATCAAAGTTTTGGATTAACAAACAAAGAATGATTGAGAACGCTCTAGAATGAACTCCTAGTGGTTTCTTTTTTTATTACATTAATACCACCACAGTTCGGGAGTTAAACTGAAATTTGACAGTGGAGTGAGGAGCACACCTCTCTGTAGGAAAGCACCTTTTCTCTCTCACTGATCAATGAGACAAGAGCTTGTGGTCAACGTTCCACTCTCCTAAAAGGCACCATGGAATGCCCAGCCCACTTCATCTTTATCACTGGTCTGCTTCTGCTCTGACCGCAGGGACCCGATGCATGCAGCCTCATTACCGCCATAAATAGAGATCTGGCTGAACGAACTGAGAGTGGAACGAACTGGCAGCTGAACATTTCTCGGGCAGACATTCAATCCCTCCTCACAACAGGCCGATGTTTTGTCTTGCCTTTCCCTCCCACAAGATTTGTATTTGCCTTTTGTGAATGCCAGCAGCTGCTTTTCTCAAGTTCACCATAAACTCAGATATCCATGATGATAGACAATCACCTGCACATCTCTGCCTCCCGCCACCCTCCCACCCCGCAGCGCAACTCGTGCCAACTCCCCTCCACATGGTCCAGCCTTGGCGTCACACTTGCTGACTGATGGACAATGTCTCCCACAGCTTCTGTTCTCTAATGTTTAGTCGCCAGCATAATTCAATTCTGGTTTACAATAAGCTACATCCAGCCAGACGTCATACTCTGTGCTCTGTTTTGGTCGGTTGTATTTATCTGGTATTCTCCAAACTGTTCTCCGTCTGGCTTCAGTTAACCTTGTACTCGGCTTAGTGAGACGGCTGCTTTCTAACAAACTACGTTGCTAGTGTTTTCAAGGACAGCTCATCCTTTCTGCCAAGCGTGTCTTGTACGCCGAGTGGTGGCCTGGTGAACAAATGGTCATGTCGTGGAAAAATACGACCGAAGAAAAGCTGTAACGCTAACTGTCCTGTAACTATGACTGACTCCAAGACCCATAATGATACTAGTGTTGAAGTCAAGACCATGTTAACCTCTTCTTCCCTGACCCTCTTTTTGGGGTCCCTGCTTGAAAATGGCATGTCCAAACTAGATAAAGTATATCCCTGCAATAAGAAGCTCGATGTGAATTATCTTGGTATCAAAATAAAGATAACACTTGTGAGATTCCATAAAAAGTGTAAAAATCACTGTAGATGCCACTGTATCAGAGTAAATGCAGATGGAACCAACCATAAATAAGGATTTTTTTTTTCCCTCACCTAAATTTTTTTTTTTTTGCATTTTAAGGTAAATATCAGCTTTAAAAATATGCAGTAGGAGCATAAAAACTCAAGGAAGGCATGTAACAACATGTGGACGTTAGCTGTGCACGATCTGATGCTGCTGAAGTGAAGCAGAACAAAATCACAACGGTTTGAGTGAAGCGATGCCTCTGCGTTCTCCAATTTGGCACAGTTTGGCACCATCTGTGCCATTTGAGATTTCTTAGGGACCAAATTAGTCTGAAAAAATAAATGAATCCTCACATATCATATGGCTGTGACCAAGACATTTAGGGACAGAGCAAGTCAACTGATATTTGAATTCAAAATTAACACTTATAATGTCCCATCTCTTCATGCTTAGAGAAAGAAGACTATAATTTCACCAGATTGTGTTTGCTGTGTGTCTTTATGTTTACATTTGTATACAAATCAAGTTGAACACAATTTAAACAGATGTTTAATTATAATTATCAATAAAGGACACTGGGAAATTCTACACTTTTTCGGGCAAATCATTGTTAAAAGAATTTTATTGAAACCTTTGACTGTCTGTAATACAGAGAATTGACTATCAATGTTTTATTCCCCACAAAACCAGCAATAAGAAATGGACAGTCGCAGAAAGTCAAGACCGTAAAAATCATCATTTCTATTCATTCATAATGTTGCAGAGGGTCTCTTCACCTCAGTGGCTACATTAATATCACCTTAAACAAACGGAGGAAACATTATTTTGTGAATTCATTAAGGTTACCATGTCATGCTGTTGGCTTTGTTACTACACTTTGTTCAGCGTCATCCTCGTAAAAAAATATTTAAATAACATACCAAACCTTTTTCTTTATCTGAGAATCTAAATTTGTCATCGAGAATTTAATATATCCTGGGAGAGAAACACAAAAGTTACAGCTCTGTTTTGGGACATTTCAATCCCAAATTCTGACCATAACCTTGTCGGTAGAAGGTTATTTTTCAGAGCCTAAGTTGCCATGGTGATATTGATTCAATGTTGTTAGTTTGTGCTCAACTTAGCAACTGACTTCCATTAAGAGGTACTTTGGTTGAGTTTAGGCAAAAATAACTACTTGGTTGATGAGAAACTCGTCAAACAATCAAGTCAAGGACAGTGTGGCTGATTATTGTATTTTTTGTAAAAATTATTATTGTGAAAATCATACATTACTGAAAAGTGTTACTTTTCCTCGCATTATCCCTACACTGTTAATGACTGGTCTGATTCCAAACTTATTCTACTGTCTGTCATTGAATGAAATCTTGAATTTCCAATTGAAAAAGTAGTTATCAGAAGCTATTAGCTTCATCAAAAGGAATGAAAACCACTTGCTGTTCCCCACAAACATGGCGTTACTGGTCTGGCAGTTTGGAAATGTGCTAGCTCAATGCATTTCTTGTTTTAACAGCTAATCTGAACAAATCGGGGTGCATCCTCGGTGTAATTAAACTAAGTATATTGTAAGCACATTGTTAATTAGGTTAAAGTAATTTGGCTGCCACACAAAGGTGCCTACCTCGGTTTTCCCTGCTGCTCACTGTTTGTGCAAAAGTGAGTGCGTGCTACTCGTGCAAAGCCTGGGTCCTGTGAGAGCTTCCTCATTAAATGCCTGTCAAATCTGTATACACAACTGCCAGCTGCTCTGTCACACTGCAGGTGTGTGTGTACTTGTATTTGTTACCTCTTTAGGATCTTGTCAGAACCATTAGTCCTCATGGAGACCAAAACCTGGTCCTAATCAGTCAGCCAATGTTGTCATAAAGAGGTGCTTTTATTTAGTTTAGGGCTATGATTTGAATTGTAGTTAGGCTGAGATTAGGGTTAGGTACGAACTAGTTATGGTTAAGGTTAGTGATCAGGCTTTGTTTAAAGAGGAAATATTATTGCAAAATCAACTTTTTAATAATTTAAATCCTTATATGTGGGACTCTGGAGGCCCTATCAGTCGGCAAAGTGTGAAAAAAAGATGACTCACTCATGTTTTTGTGGTCCTCCTCAGTCTAAGTACAGGAGATAAAACACGCGATGTTGACTTCCGCACTCATTGGGACGTCACAATGCGCTAAACACATGGAATTGTTGTCTCGCGGAGCTCCGCTTTGTCCGTAAAACACGCGAGAGTGCTGGCGAGGGCAACAGTATCCGAAAACTTTGAGGTCCGCAAAAGTTCTATTCTTGGCTCCACAGTGCAGCACAGAGTTCTACACAAACTTCCAGCCTCAGAGGATTTATCTGTCCAGTGGATACATGTTATATGACAGCAATGTGCCTGCTCAAGCCTGCAAATGATCACTTTTTCAAATGCTAACTGCTGTTAGCTCCCAGTAGCCTCTGTGGCTGATGTCATTTCCTGTCCCTTAAGTTTAGTTTTTTTTTTTCATTTCGTTTCGTTTTCGTTTTTAAAAGAGACACTACTAAACTGAGCATTATGAACAGGGCTGTTTTGGCAGGGTTATTGAACTGCTGTTGTGCTTCATCCTTATGGTATTTTGACCAAAGCATGTCACAGACATGTTCATTAGGACACAAGGGAACTAGGTTAACTTGGAGAAATAGGGTATAATATGCTTCCTTTAAGAATTAACTGATGCTATGAGTCATATATATGTTTTTAAAACTAATAAGACTGCTTCTTCATTCATGCAACAAGCCTCTGGCGGCCTCTGTTGGTCATAATTGGCAAGTGCAGGTGCGGAAGCACAAATAAAAACAGACAGACAGACACGCAGAGCCACTAAAAACAATTATGTCAATATACAGCACAATACGATTTGATGCAACTTAGTTTTGCATCCTTGTGCAGCTTCGTTCAAGACATTAAGACTCAAAATGAATTTCCAGTTACACGTTCGAACACAAAACAGCACAGCACAGCACAATAAACAGTTATGACCGTTACAAACTACATTATACAGTCACCTTGGGATTCAGATCTAATTTATCAGCTCCCAGCTTTCGATTTAAGAAAAGGAAACCTGGACTCTATGGTAACCAGACCATCTATAGCAGGACTCTTTGTTTTTTTCCTGTCCCTGAAGATTGTTTTTATGACTCTGGCTGTATGTCTAGGCTACTTGTCATGCTGCAGAATAAATTTGTGACCTATCCGACACCTCCCTGTTGGTTTTGTAATGATATATTGTATTGTATGTAGTATAACCCTCAAAAGAGACTCTAAAACTTCCGCAGTGTTGTTTTTCAGTCGGCTCGCAAAAAAACTCCCAAAACTCCTTTCAAGTCATTATATAATGAACACAGCATAGACAGCTTTTATAGCTTCATATTATATTAGCTAATGAGTGCTGCGTCTCCTGAATAATAAATGAGAAGCACAATACTTTGCTGTAACTTTAAGTGTATTTCTAGTCTACAGAGACCAAACACTAAGAAAGCTAAATGCTGAGGTTGTTGTTGAATCCCACGTATATGCATGCCTCGAGAAATTAACCAATATACAGGAGAAGAACAGACTCAGATTTCACACTCCTGAATTCAGTGACACATTTTAATGAGCTTTGATTGCAGCCCCCTTCACCGTTTCCTCCCATACTTGTGTTTCCTTCTCTTGCTGACTGTGTCTCCCCATCTCGAATCTCTGTTGCTCACTTCACTGCTCTTCTCATCCGTCAGTCAAAACTGCCAGTTTTGCTTTATTTTGCTTCCACTTATAGTCGGCCCCCGTCCTCATCCGCTCCCGTCCCTCGCCGCAGCAGTCGCTATGGTATTTAGGTCTATTTACTGTGAAGCTGCCAGATTATTAAAAGCCGAGCAATTACCTTGGGCTTCATTGTTTGCCTGAGATTTTCTCCCCCGTCGCAACTTTGCAAAAGTAATTAGTTTCACCTCACACCAATAATGCTGCAGCCCTGATGCTTTTAAAAAAAGACACTTCCATCAATTTCAGTTACAAGCTCGTCTTACCTGTATGAACAAGTTGTTGACATTGTTTTTAATAATGTTCCGTGCAGTCTCCACTAATGATGTTGCCATTTATATTAACTTGTGACAGTAATGATTTAAATCCACAATGCGTAAGGTAATCTTTCTGTAAGATGATGATTTAGTTCATCGTCCAAAACTGAAGCCGTGCATTATACACTCTTAGATATAAAAGTGCTAAGTAGAACCATATAAGGTTCTTCGGCTTGGAGAAGGAGAACCCTTTTTGGTTCCAGGTAGAACCTTTTGTACAGGTTCTACCTGGAACCCTGAGTGTTACAAAAAACCCTTTTAAAACCCTTTATTCGGGAAAGGGGTTTTAAAGGGTTCTCTGGATCAAAATGATTCTTACTGGAACCATTAGTGTTACCAAGAACCCTTGAAAAACAAATGGTTCCAGGTAGAACCTCAGCCCTTGTAGAAGAACAGAGCCATTGGGACGTCACAAAGCCTTGCATTATACACTCTTAGATATAAAAGTGCTAAGTAGAACCATATAAGGTTCTTCGGCTTGGAGAAGGAGAACCCTTTTTGGTTCCAGGTAAAACCTTTTGTACAGGTTCTACCTGGAACCCTGAGTGTTACAAATAAACTTTTTCAAAACCCTTTATTCGGGAAAGGGGTTTTAAAGGGTTCTCTGGATCAAAACTATTTTTACTGGAACCATTAGTGTTACCAAGAACCCTTGAAATACAAATGGTTCCAGGTAGAACCTCAGCCCTTGTAGAAGAACACTTTTGGAACCCTAATTTCTAAGAGTGTAGTGCATGTTGGACAAGGTCGTCAAACACTCCAGCTTTAAAATGGCCGACTGCACTCATTAGTCCTGCTCCAATCACAGTTACTCATTTCCTGCTACAACAATGCCTCACGCCGCTCCTGCTGGCAAAGCTTTGCCGCCACCACCCCAGCCTCCATCGTTCTGGAGGGGTTTTCCTACATTACACTCCCTGTTTGGCCAAACCTGTGAGCGTTCTGAGGACCAGAGCCAGTCCAAGTCTCATTGCGTAACTTCCATCTGTTGCAATAAATTGTTTAATTATGATAAAAAAGTGCTCCTCACTCATCAAATGTAAGTCTCGTATTTGATCTTCAGCTTTTTTTGGTCCTTGTGCTTGAATTTGGGGCTCTGGCTTGCTGCTTGATGGATGGTTGGATGGTTTTGTTTTTGTCACGTAAACTCCCGAGAAAGATTTGTGACACTCTGTTGCAAAAGTGAAGTGCTTCATCATCTTAAAAAATGCATTTGTCAGTAATCTGTCATTATTTACCTCACAGGGACATAAATAAAACAATTAGGGAGACTCTTTTCATGTTACACAGTGCAATCTTTCAATTGTTAAAATTGTAATAAAGGCCAGTGCTTTAATTATTCCCATAAAACTCAACAAAGAGTGTCATCGTCTATTACACAAAATCAATAGGTGATAAGATGTGCCAATTTGCCACTGACTTGACTCAGTTTAGTTGTCTCCTGCAGAGCTGAACAGAAGGTGATGCAGCTGTTGGTTTCGTCTAGTCTTTGAAGTCGGACTGTGCGAAAACAAATGTGGGGAGGACGTTATTTTTTTGGAATTAATCGACCTGCAGTGAGACTGATACTAGCTGCTGGCTGCAGATAAGAAGTCTGGCAAGTGACTTTGATGTGCTCGACAACATGGTATTAGTAATGTCGAGATTGATTTACTTTACTCGCAGTATACCTCTGCTTTAACTCCAGCCTTTCATTTACAACACTTATCACTCCACCACAGGAGGAGGACAGTGACTGCTACTAATAAGCAATTCATCACATTGCACATATTGGAAAATGTATTTAGGCATGATATATAGCTAAAGTCCTTTTTTTTTTGCAGAAGTAAGTTATGGTACATTTGTACATTTTAGTCCACAGTATCCGTTGTAAAATGTAAATGAAAAAAGAATGATTTAAATACAGGGAAGTTAACTTTCTCTGGTATGTCATGCATTTTAATGAAGTTTTTCCCAGGAGAATTTATATGGACAAATGATCAGGATTTGTAATCCAAATTTAGACCCAAGTAAATTGTCCAAGATGCCAGTGTTTCAGGCATGAGGTCCAATTGCCCAATGTAAATAAATGTGTGTCTATCTGTTAGATATTGGGGTCGGAAAATGCATATTGTGTGTGTGTGTGAGAGAGAGTGTGCATGTTCCTAAACCCCTGCTGCCTTAGATACAGCCTATTGAAGCGTGTCAGGTTTTGAAATGAAAGGGGTCGGGAACCACTGGTCCACGGCACTGGAAAGGAAGGAAAGAATAGATGTGGGGGGGGGGGGAAGAGGAAATAAGTGGAACACGGAGAAACAGGGGAGAAAGGAACAGAAAATAATGAAAAGGCTGCTGAGAAATTGTACAAATGCAACACAGAAGATGAAGGACTCACCTGAAAAGGGGGGAACATTTCCCCTGTGAGGTGGAGCACTTTTGCGCAACTTTTTTAAAGGCTCTTTGAGATGAATGTGCGGTGGCTCAGCAGTGGTTGTCAGCAGCGGCCGCACCTCCATCCATCCAAGTGCCCAGGAGACTGCATTACACCCTGATGGGCAGGAATGGAAAACCAACGGAGGGGATATGGGAGCGAGGGGGTTAGCAATGTATGGGCACTGAGAACCATACAGACAGGCAATCTGCCATGATGTAGAGCCTCAACTTCCTTATTCCTCCTCTCGAACCCAGCACGTCCTACTGAATCCCCTTCAAGCCCCACTGCCCTCTATCGCATTGCCTTGCCAGCTGACTGACCCGACACCTGCCACACTCGTTCACACTTTACCATCCTTTTTTTCCCCCCCCTCCCAGGCCTCACTCTAAGCCTTGGCAGCATGTATCCCTCACATCCTCACATCAGCGCGTTCTGGACCGATGCACAGTTTGGTTTAACTTGAAGAAAAAAGGATGGGGCGATGTGTTCGTTTTCGAGCGGAATGTAGTTTGTAACTTTCCTGGAGTTTCTCGCTGCTTCGTAAATGGCTCCAGTCCAGGCTTTTGCAGGCTCGTGTTCAGGGACAGTTAAGAGCTCCGAAGTTAGCGGCACTGCACTTAACCTTGCATCTGACAGTGGAGATGATCTTGTGTGAGGCATGGGTCTACTTGTTAGCACCGTGTGGGTGGTTGGATCAATTAATTACGGGCAGCTAAGGAATACTGAACATTGTGAAAGCACAGAAATCGATGTCACTGAAATATTTATACCTCTGTGGGGCTGGAGTTGTAGAATTGTATATTATTGATTCTTGCTAAATTCATGGCCGACTTTATTTTACAGATTTGGTTTTTCCCTGTGTCTAAAGTGCACATAGACTGTGGTGTATGTTAAGGCTTTCTCAATGTTGTTTGTTTTTTTAAGCTGATCATTTATTATTGAGAGAGCAAAGATATGGTTTTCAAATGTAGACTGGGATGTGTCACCTTTTTTGTTTTTGTTTTTGATTGGCTGGCAGCACACTTTTATGGATTTGAATTCATTTACACAGTGGATTTGTGGACATTTGTTAATTTACATTTTAAGGTATGTTTTTTATGTTTCTCTGATATCCATTTATGGGTGACTGGTTTCGAAAATAAAGACCATTTACACACTGTTTGAGCACAGCGCTGCAGGTCGTCGATCTGTCACATGAATGCATTTGTATGGCTAGTTGGTCACATGAGCTCAGCCTAAATAAACACTTGTGTCAGTTGATGCGATTAGACTGGAGGGGGAAGAAGAGACCATTGGAAGGAGTGATGACGGTGTTTGGTGATGGATTTGTGTTAATGTTATTATCCTATGTCTACACTACCAGCTACAGTACTAAAGTTCTACACTTTGTGTTTACTTGTGTGGTATAATATGTTCACCTGAAACACAGCAGTCGCTCGTGCATTTTTTTTTTTTTTTACATCCATGCTTGTACTTTAAATTAGATTTAATGATTAGTCACTGAAGAACCCTGGCACAGACGCCAGAGTTGTCCACACTTGCAATTTATCCTCGGTTTTCCCTTAGAGTGTTTACTTCTTCTGGTGTTTGTGCTATTTTTATTCTTCAGTCGACGCACGTGTTCTTTTAAGGTTGTGCCGTCTGCTGAAAATGTCAAAGTCGAGCACAAACTGTTGTGACATCAAACCCATCTGTGCAGGTTCCGTATGTCAAGGTAGCTCCAGAGGATATACTGAAGGTCCAGTTTCCCCGGTTCACCACTCTGGACCTGAGGCCGACCAACACTGATATCAGCCTGGCAGTGGCCGGCCTACTGACCTTCTTGAACAGCACCACCGCCTGCCTCATCTGTGCCCATGCTGACTGTGAGTACAGCGTTCACACACACACACACACACACACACACACACACACACACACCTCGCTCACACCTCTGCTTTGCCTCCATCTGCCAACAAAGTGCAAACATTTTTGTTAAATGTCTGTTCTTATTTAACATGTTAGCACACACACGAGCGGCTGGCGCATGCCGCGAATGTGTGCTGTTCGACAGATGCAGCGTTTATCAACATCTCACCCTGTGATTACCCTCCTTTCTATAGCAGCTGCTGCGCTTCCACAGCTATAGCTATAGCTCGCTCTCCCTCCTACAGCATGCCTGGCATCTGCATCACAACACAAATGACTAAATTTACTACAAAAATCCTTAAATTGGAAGTCATAGCCAATCACATTGTGTCATTTAAAATCACTCCTAAACCTTTAGTCTCAATGTGATGTCTGCAAGACTGCAGAGGCGAGTCTAGAGTCTGTAGGGGCCCTAAGCAAAAAATTCCCAGGGGGCCCTTCCAACCAGTGTTCATTACCATATATGACACCAACGAAAAATGTATGACTTCAAAATATTTTTTTTTTTTGAAATGAATGAAATAACATGGAAAAACCTTGTAATTAAAAAGTATGTGAAACTATACATGTAAAGAACAATAAAATACTGTAAATAGCTTTTAAAAACTATATAAACTTAGTAAAAAAAAAAGGATATGCATTACACTGTAAATAATCCTCTTCATTTTCCAACTACGATAACTTCACACAGGTTAACATGAGGTGGGGCCCCTTTAGGGAGGTTTCCTACTGAGATGTCATTACAAATCGGCGGCTGGTCACTGCACATTTCAGTAAACACAGCCCTCAGGCTCAGAGTGTCGGGGGGCCCCCTATCAGCCCGGGGCCCCAAGCAGTTGCCCGTCTTGCCTGTTCACAAACTGCGCCTCTGCAAGTCTGTGTGCACTTGAAAGCACTTCCTTCTGAGGAGCGCTTCTTAGTCAAAGGCACTCATTAGATCGCACAGATACTGAACCATACGACCATGAAGAAAGCTTGGAAATGATCTTAGGGGCCGTTAGTTGTGTAAATAGAACGGGAGATTAACTCATTGCCCGTTTCCCACCCTTTTATAGTCCAGCAAGTAGTAATTACAACTCCCCAGACAAAGGCGCCGTGACCCTGAGTGGCACCCAATAACCTTTTTTTTTTCCTAATCAGAAAGAAGCTTTGAAGAAAAGGAAATTCACACGAGACATCAACTGTGTGTCAAAGAGCCCCAGAGATAGCGATGAACCACAGTGAGCCGCCCACCACATCCATGTCTAATGTTCAGTTCTTCTGCCCTTTTCCACTTCTCCTCTTTGACTCCCTTTGCTTTGAGAGTTTTCTTCTCATTGAAGATTGTGTCTGTTAAAGCGCCGCAGTTTTTTTAATTTCAGGTACAATACGAAAGTAAGAGTATGCCTCTCTTTTAATTGTATTTGACTCCATGCATTGTGGACGTTGATAGTGTTTAATTATGCAGACTCTGGAAACTGTTGTGAGGATGAATATTAAAACACATTATAATTAAATTCTATCTCGCGAACACAGTTATCTAGCCCGAACCCACTAAATAACCCATTATAAACTACTACGGTCAAAAAAAAAAAAAAAAACATTAATTGTTTTTCCTTGTGGATGTTTCTCAACCTGTCTGTCATTTTTCTAACTCGGTGCCCACATTCTATTTATGTGACCATTTTATTCCACAGAGAGTTTATGAGTATACGGCGCTGTAGAGAACTGTGATAACAAGTGAGCCTTTTAGGCACAAACTAACTTTAATATGTGTGCGTTTGGAGAGTGGAAACTCATTTAACATTACTCTCTTTTCTCGGTGGCTGTGTGTGGATGTGTAGGTCAGACGGGGGTGTTCCATTTTCTGTAAGTGGAATACACAGGGATGGAAATTAAACGAAGTGAAAGAAAATTGGATTTAGACAGAGGAGACGACGAAGAGGCCGAAATTATAGAGGAAATGATGCTGTTTGGCAGACGTAGGAGAGGTGAGAATCTAGTGATTGGGTTGAAGGAAGAATTGAGAATGCAACCGCGCTGTAATTATACAAGAACGACAAGAGAAAGAGAAGAGTCCAGGATATGACGTGACCGTGCTGATTGTGCACTCTAATTTGAACCCTCGTTTATTTGATGGAAAATGCAGCAAAATGGCAGCATGTCTGGACTCGTGTGTTTATAGGCAAGGCAAGGCAAGTTTATTTGTATAGCACCATTCTTACAAAAGGCAATTCATAGTGCTTTACAGGCAGGAAATACATTTGAAATTAAAACACAATCAATTAAAAAATCAAGTAAAGAAATTAAAACCATTTAAAACATCAAACAATTTAAAATCAAGCAGAAATGAGTGTAATATAAAATCATTTGAAATTTAAGCACAATAAATTCAAAAATCAATTATGAAATTAAAACAATTTAAAACATTAAACTATTTAAGATCAACAATTTAAAACATTTAACAACTTAAAATCATGCAAAAAAATGCAATTTAAAATCATTATTTTAAAATTATTAAAATCATTAAAAAGGAAAGTTAAAGTGGTTAAAATTGGTAATATTAGAAAGCTGCAGTAAACAATAATGTTTTTAACCCTGATTTAAACAAGCTGACAGTTTGTGCACGCCTCAGGTGTTTAGGGAGCTTGTTCCACAGGTGAGGACCATAGAAGCTAAATATATTTATATTATATTGTGTATATGTGTGTCAAAGTCAGTGTTCTGCAGTAGCATCACCGAAAGAACACACATTCGACTCTGGCTCCATCCTCTCCAGCTCCTCCCTGCCCCGTCAACTCATGCAGACATTCGGTTGTTTGGCAGCCGGCTATCATCGGCCTGTCCACATGTGTCGTCCTCCTTAATCACCCGAGCCAGTGACAGCCTAATAGACCATGGCCAAATCATGAATATTTTTCCATCCATGGCTGAAGAGGCAGGGGGTAGAAAGAAAGCTGCGCCCCAAAGGCATGGTGCACAGCCAGGACAGACATTAATCTAGCTATAACCTCCGCTATCAATGGCGGCGCAGTCGCAGCTGCAGTACTTTAAAGGTACAATATGTAGTATTTATGGGTTTATATAACCCAAAATCCACTTTTGTATACATATTATGTGCTCCTGCATTGTCTAGTCGCTGTATAATAGTTTTTGTTTCATTTTCGTAGTGTTTCAAAAAGTCATGTTAAATAACATGACCGCGGACCGCGGTTGCATAGCCACTGTTAGCAGCGAGACGCCATGTTTCTACTGGAGCCTGTAAGGACAAACGCGAGAGAACAAAACAAGCGTCTCTTTACTTGTAGCGGAAGTCCCGCCTCCTCTCTCTCCGCTTCGTCTGCTACGGCCGCGGTAGCTCGCCCTCTCCCTCGCCTCACGAACCTCATCTGCTGACACGGAGAAAGACGACGAGGACGACATTTGACCAGCTGAGGATACTGTAGCACTCAGGGAAGGGAGGGGGTGAGCAGAGCAGCAGGTCTTTGTTGTAAATTTCAGCCTCTCCTCTAGATGGCACTATAAACTACTTATTTCCCCTTTAACTCTGGACAGAACGCTGTCACATTTTTCATGACTGCTGGGTGGCCGTGTCTGTCATGTGGTTGTGACCGTTGGCACAGTAAATAAAAGCGCATGCACAGAATGTTTCACGTTTCATTTTTCATGTATGCACCAATATTATTCGCCTGCAGGCATGGTGTATTGCGTGCAGCGGTGCACTTTCATTAGCGAGATGATCGGTGCAGCTGTCGGTAACAGGCTCTGGGGTCTGAGCAGGAACCTGCAGTGCAGGTACACCATTTGAGTTCATTGAAACAGTGGGTCTCAAATGCTTGCAGAGCGTATTTCCACCTTTGGCACAGTTTGAGAGCAAAGTTTGCCATTTTCGAGCTCACTGCCTTGTTTCTATACTGAAGTTACAGTATAGTGGGGAAAAAAAAAAACATCGCTTCCACTACCTGTGCTGAGGTTTCCATTATGATCTGCTCAGTAATACAACATGTTTTATGCTAATTGGCCTTTTTTTTCCCCCCGCCCTGGTAATGAGTGGGTGTACATGTCTTTTAATAACATCTCAATCTTCACCGCTGACAGTGCGTGGGTCTCGCCTACTGTGTCTCTGCGCTTCACATGCTGTGACACTGCCACCAGTAACCTGTAATTAGCATTAAACGGAAGAGAGGCCTCAGCGGCTCGTGGAGCTTGTGTATATAAAGGTGTAAGAATGACAGATGAAAGGTAAATATACGAGTGAAGGTGTTTGTGACTTTTATGATAGTAATTATAGTGCGACTACTGATCATCCTGTTGCAGGGATGATGGTGGAAATTTTACTACAGCGCTTGGATTTGAAAGCCTCTCATTAAATAGATAGAAGGTCAGATTAGTGGTGTTTTTGTAAAAAAAAAAATTAAGACATAAATGAATGAGCATCTGGGTTTTTGAAGAGTAGTTGGAGTTTGTGCCTACTCGTGCACTTTGTTTAAGTGATATGCAAAAGCCTTTCTTATTCTCTGTCTACATCTTTAAAGTGGAATTGAGGCTCAACTCCTACTTGTGTTAATGTAATAGGGTTATTTCAAAGCAAAGACATTTTTAGTGATGTAAGGCGCTGATTTTCAAATGATGATGATAGCCGTGTTTCCATCTAACATAATTTTGTATGGACAAAGACGCGCGTCTCCAGAAACTATCATTCCGACTATAATTGTCTGGTAGTTTGTTGCCGTTAGATTATTGCAAAGGAAAACACCGGCATGGATCTGTGCCACAGGTGCACCCGTGGTAAATTGCCGTGGGAATAATACACAACTCCTTATATGTACATCCTGTGGGTGTGCGTTTATAGGTCACGTATTCAGGCTTTAAAAAAAACATGTTTTTTTTCCTGTTGTTGAGTCAAAGTTATGATTAATTTTATATCACATTTTTAGAAGTGATATAAAGTATCGATAATTGTGCAGAAGTCACAAAAACAAGCGAAAGTGAACTTGAGGTATTTCTAAATGCGAGTACTTTTTGCTCAGTTGTGTTTATATAGCTGGTGAAGATGGAGAAAAATGTGCTAAAAAAGGATATAAGACACTATATTGTGTATTCTTATAGCCTCTGTATATACTGTATGTTTAAACATAGCTGCCGAAAAGCTCTGGGTTCTAAGGGTTAATGACAACATCTTTGAAAACGTCATTGAAAACTCATTATGTCCTTACTTAAATCACATGTTTATGTGCACAATCATGTGCAAACAATCAGGGTTTAAAAATGTGTAAAAATAGTATTTTGCTATATTATGAAATGTGTGTTGTTTTAATTTCTGGCATTTACAGATGGACTGAGCCCCACGTGGTGGCAGGTTGAGTTTAAATCCATTAGGGAACTATTGTACCCTTCCTCTCCCCTGGTGTAATTTATTTCACAGTTAAACTGTTTTTAAAGACAAGATAAAAAAAGTCACTAAAGTGATATCTCACTTGATCAGATGAACAAACCTAATTTTGCAGTTTCCAGTGTGCCTGCAAAGAAATATCGGAGCGCTGTTCGCAGAGAAAAGGGGGGGAAATGATCAGCCGCGGCACCAGATTAGATCAGCACCAGCACACCATGGCAGATGGATTTGAATCAGTATTGATGGTTCCACTTTTGTGGATCTTTGGGTTAATGGAATGATACGCTCAGACATACTTTAAATGTTTTGACACGTGATCTTGTCTATGTAGCATTTTAAATGGATGGGCCTCAACATTGGCAAAGTCAAAACAATACGCCTCACTCTCTGCTCGAGGCGAAATGACGAGCCTGGATCTGTGGTTCACAGCTTTGTCAGTGACTGAAAGTTTTCATTATATATTCACACCTACGAAGTAAATCATATTCTAATACTCACAGGTTAATATTGTTACACTATTTTATTTATTTGTGTGTGTGTGTTTGTGTGAGATCTTCCACGCTCTATGTGGTGACAGGTAAATGAATAATTGCCTTGGTTGAATGTCAGGTTTCACCTTTATCTGTGTGCCAGAGCGACAGATCCTTAGCCATGTGCCGTCCATGCCAATGAGGGAGTTAAGTCTTTCTTGCACACACAGAATTCTACTCTAAAATAAAGCATTTCCTAGACTATGTGGTCATCTTGTCTTAAATGCGTAAAGAGTAATTGAAGTAGTAGTTGAACTGTAGTTAGGCTGAGATTAGGGTTAGGTACGAACTAGTTATGGTTAAGGTTAGTGATCAGGCTTTGTTTAAAGAGGAAATGTTATTGCAAAATCAACTTTTTAATCATTTAAATCCTTACATTTGTGACTCTGGAGGTCCTATCAGTCGGCAAAGTGTGAAAAAAGATGACTCACTCATGTCGTCCTCCTCAGTCTAAGTAATTGTTGGGCCAATTCCTATCTTAACCCTCAATCTTAACCCTCAAGCTCAACCCTTAATCTTAACTGGCCCTCAAAACCAAGTGTTGAGGGTTATTTTGTCACTTAGAAATGGGACACCCCTTAAATGCAGATACGTCTTCAGACTGTGGGGGGCAGAATAACGCCAAAGCTGCGTCCAGTCTGTCAACTGCAAAAAAGAAGAAGAAGAAGAACACATTTACGTCACGATTATTTATTACGATCCATTTTTCAGTCAAGTTATTAGGTTGTCAGTTAGTTATAAGATGATACTCATACAAATACCACAACCACGGACATATTCAGCTGACAGTTACCACACACCACGGCTTATTGAAAAGTAAACGATAGGCAAACGATCGCTTGTCCAAACCGGCCGGCTATTGACAAAAGATCGTAAAATAAAAATAAATGTTACGCAACAATGAAGTCAGTAATCCATAATATGGGCCTAAAGTAAGATAATACGATGGTTTTCATCATTTTTATATCTCTATTAACAAAGAAAATACTTAATTTGTAGCGTACTCGTTTCGCTGCCTGCGGCGCCATCTTTGTTATGTGAACAGGCAAAGCATTCTGGGTAGCCCTTGCTCCCACGGGTGGTCTCGGAAAATCTCAATATTGAGGGCGATACAGCCCTTAAATTTGCCCCTCAACTTAATTTTTTCTGAGAATCGGGACAGCACTTGCACTAGAGGGAGCGTGCTTTTTTGAGATTGACGGTTAAGCAAGGAATTGGAATTCACTGAAAACCGTTCTGTGAAAAGTTCTATTCTTGGCTCCACAGTGCAGCACAGAGTTCTACACAAACTTCCAGCCTCAGAGGATTTATCTGTCTTTTTAAAGAGATACTACTAAACAGAGTGTTCTGAACAGGGCTGTTTTGGCAGGGTGATTGAACTGCTGTGGTGCTTCATCCTTATGGTATTTTGACCAAAGCATGTCACAGACATGTTCATTAGGACACCAGGGAACGAGGTTAACATGGAGAAATAGTGTATAATATGAATCCTTTAACCATATCTAAGTACGTACAGTGCACCATCTAATGTCATGAACATGACCTGAAATTGTATTTGATTCTCTACGCAGAGTGCATGCAGGAGGCAGGCAAGGAGCGCAGTTTAGCCGAAGCTATTTCAAGCTCATCAGATTCGTTCTGTGTGTGTAGTACAAAGGAAGCTGATCTGACAGGTGTGAGACACGGGCAGGCGAGCAGGCAGAGATGATGTCTTATGAGCGCACAGGCACGAGGAAGTCAGGTACAGGAAGACAAACACACTTTAATATTCTCCCCGTACCGGCAGACATGCAGACCCTGAGACATAATTACAGGAGCTAGAAAACCTGACTGGGACAGAAACAGAGCTTGTGTTAATGTGCTGTGACAAAAGCAAATGGAGTCAGCTTGAAAACAATCTACAGCAAAACTCGTCTCCCTCTGACAGATGAACACGATCTGCTGTCGCCATGACGAAAATCATCTGAAATACCTGTTGACGTGAAAGCGTAGAGTATTTTGCAGTAACATCCAGTCCTTCACAAACTTTCCTCCTAATCCATTGCCAGAATCAAGAATAATCAGTGAAGTGTGATGAGATGGAGCCAGATTTAGTGTAACATCATCATGCTGTACTTTTGTTCAGGTTGCATTTTAATCTCTCACAAAATGCTTAAAACTCCCTTATGGAAAAATGAACTTAATAATCTCTCAGACTCTGCTAACGCACGGAAGCAAAGTGAATTTTGAGTAAGTCAGCTATGTCCTAATAATAAACTTACTTAACTGGAGTCAAACGACTTATCACCATGGGATATATTACAGGAGAAGTTGCTGATGGGCCTCTTTGTGTTTTGATAGCTTTACAATAACTTGAGTTTCTCTGCATGGAAAAAGTTTTTACGGCTTCGTTTGTTGTCAGATGTGGGGGAAAAAAAAAAAACACAGGCACATTTGGATTTGAGGATTTTTGGAGTTTGCACTGAATTCCCCACATTTCTTTGACTGTATCTTTTTTAAGGTGATGTATTTGATAACTTAAAATAACGTTATCTCCTTTCTCCTTGAGAGACTCTTGCCTTCACTATTAAAAGTAACCCCCTTGCTTCTTCTGTGTGCTTCTGTGTGTGTGTGTGTGTGTGTGTGTTTTACTGGCAGGCTTATTAAACCTGGAGCAGCTCCTCAGGCAGTTCCTCATCTCCAAGGAAACTCTGTCAGTGCGCATGCTTGACGACAGCCAGGACCCGACCCCCCTCCTGAAGGAGATACGAGATGACAAGACCGCCACCATTATAGTCGATGCCAACGCCACCATGTCACATATCATTTTGGAGCGGGTGCGTACGGTTCACGTGATAGACATGTTTTTCCATATATTAAGTCATTGCTTTACACTGTTCACAAAAAAATCCTCATATCTATATTTATATTAATTTACATAACTCTTGAAAATGTAACAGAAAAATTGCCTGTGTGGCAAAAAAAATGTGTGAAAGTAATTGTATAAGTGGAGAATTAATTTATGAACTGAAAGAAGTCGGTCAGTGTTCAGTTTGGACCCGTAAGGATTGAGCTTGAACTCCGCTCACAGCTCGTAGAACAGTGTGCAGAACGTAGAACGAAGATAAATGCAGCGTCTTTTCCAGTTCCACAATCTATTAAAATGCCTGCATGGCATTTATAAACTTGGCAGTGTAGAGATGAGCAAAACGACCTTAAGTTGTATCACAGTTTTCCTTTAATGCTCACAGTATTATATATAGCACATATGGAACAACATTCAAATGGAGAGATTTTATCGGAATGTATGAGAGAATAATATCTTTGGAGACAAAAGGTGATTTTAGGGGACATATTATGCAAAGTCAACTTTTTAAACATTTAAATCCTCATATTTAGGACTTATCAGTCAGCGTGTGTGTAAAAGTGTGAAAAAAGCATGCAATGTTGACTTCCGCTCTCATTGGGACGTCACAATGCACTAAATTCCTGGAATTGAAAAGTTCTATTCTTGGCTCCACAGTGCAGCACAGAGTCCTACACAAACGTCCATCCTCAGAGGATTTATCTGTCCAGTGGATACATGTTATATATGTAGGCAATGTGCCTGCTAGAGCTTGCAAATGATCACTTTTCCAAATGCTAACTGCTGTTAGCTCCCAGTAGCCTCTGTGGCTGATGTCATTTCCTGTCCCTTAAGTTTTGTTTTACAGGGAACTAGTTGGAGAAATAGGATAAAGTATGTCTCCTTTAATGTGTTTTTGGAGGTGGAGCCACTTCCATAATGAAGAAATATAATGTGGTACATTGTCTGTGTTGCTGATGTCTTGAGCTGTGAGTGAAGTGCTGGGAACACTTTATAATAAGTACAGACTATTAGCATTAGTTAAGCATGAATAAATATTGATTTCATCATGTGTGACACATGCATACAGTTTGACAGTTTTAACAGTTTTCATACAGTTTATAGACTACATACTAATGAGTATTCATGTGTTATAAATGATGCGTTCCATATGTATTAATGCTTAACTAATGCTAATAGTGTGTACTTATTATGAAGTGTTACCAATTTTCTTTTATTGATGGTTTTATTATAATGTTCATTTTTAGGAGTGAAATACCACAAATACATCAGCCAAACGTGGAATTATATTCCTCCTAAGAACTGAACAACACTCTGAGGTCAAACCCTCTGGTCTCTAGGTAACACCAAAACTTTGAGTTCAAAAATAGCTGCGAAAAAAAAGGGTAGTAATTACACGGCTGCAGAGGAAACAATCAAAGAGGAGTCCGAGATTAAAGGGAATTTAATTGAGGGGATCTTGTCCAGTAAGTCTGTTACATTAAATTGTTTTAATGACGGCGTTTAAAACAAGTTGTGTTGCAGTTATTCACCACCAGTAAGTGAGATATCGCACGTGGTGCAGACTCACAGTCTACTTTCTAATACAATGCACGACAACGTTCTGTGAGACAGTAAAGCAAATTAAGTGCACTGAATATTTCATGTCCTTCTCGTCTATCATCATCTTGTTGGTTCACTTTCGTTGTTGCATAAAAGAAAATAACCATAAATATATATAATATGTAAATCTATAAAGCTCGTCCAGCAACAAACAAAACATATTCACATGACCTCACCTCCGTGTGCACAAATGAAACAAACTGACAACATTATGAAGACTTTTGACACTTGAACTCCTACACTCCTCCTCTGATTGGAGTCTTGTTTGCAAAGAGCCTTGACGGCGTTAATCGAGGTGACTATAGACGCTGAGGAAGTGAGGGCACTCGGCAGCAGCATATGGTCTCTTAGTAATTAACACACAGCTCATTATTTTTTCGAGGACGACGGATGGACGTCTGGAGCGGCGGCGACAGTAACTCGAGACGGAGTGCGGTGTGGTTGGGAGGAGATGAAAGGATGCGTCTCTCGCCGTCCAGCTCGTCCTCATTTTGTCCGTCGTCTTCGATCTCCGTCTCTGAACCTCATTCAAGTGAACATGTCGTCATATCGCCATGGCAACCCTGAGCTTCAGAGCATCAGCAGGACCCCCCCCTCCAGACAGGGGGTCTGTCTCTTCTGTTTCAATATGGAGTTGCTCTTTCTAACTTTCTGTTCTCCGGCCAAATGCAGAGAGGACATTTCACTTTGTTTCTTTGCGCCACTCTCTCACGCTCCCTCTCTCTCTCCCCCTGTGTGTACTTGTGCATCCATCTGTCTTCCTCTCATTCTTGTGTGTCTTTTTTTGTGTCACTCTGTGTGTCTCTTGGTATGTCAGGAGGACAATCCTCCAGCAGGGCGGTGGAAAATTGGCAGTCCGTCCCCTCATGTGAAATGTTGCCAAACATATCAGACCTCTGCGCTAACACATTTGCCAGTTTCAGATAATAATAATAATAATGATAATAAGTGTGCAGTGCCTTGTTTAAGGGGACATAATCACTCTTTTTTGCATTCTTTTGTGCGCAGGATGTGTCAAACCTGCTTGGCAATGAATCAGATTCACATGTGCGTAATCTTAAAGGTGCATTATGTAATAAATCTAAAGCAACTGGCCATAAAATCCTCCTAATATGTCACAGAGACTCAGGAATAATGTTCATATAACAAACTGAACTCACCAACAACAACAGTACAGACAAAATATTTGCATAAAAAAAAATCTTTTGCAGACTGCAAATCATGTTTATGTTTTGAAATCATGTTTTGGCATGTGGCGCCACCTACCGCCGTCTACCAATCATTTGCAGTCAGCAGAGTCTCAGCTGCCGAGCAACCACGGGTTGCCAGTTACGTACAGAAAACGAAACCTAAAAGACCTCGGTATTTTGAATTTGAATGTAGTAACCGTTTTTGGCCACATTCTTACATATGGCGCCTTTAATGTCGGAGCGGTATCTTACAAGCGGCTGCAGTTGAACAACAAGGGCATCAGAAAATGGACAGGGGAGGGAAGAAGGATATTTCCTTTAGCTGCTTGTTGTGTTATTATTGTACGTCCTCTGAATAGGAAGGCGGTAGCAACCAGCGGTGATTGAGCTAATGTCAGTCTCTTTTGACTTTGAGAAAAATTTGCTTCCATGTTCTCTATTAAAGAAAATAAATCTTAACCGCTCAGGCGTCAGGTAGAGCTCTGCTCATCGTGTGTAATCCTTGCGGCTGAAGCTCCCAAACCCAATTTCACGAAGTGCAATAATTATGTTACACATTTGTCATGCTTATTGTAGTGTCAGATTAATGACTTGCTAAATATACTCGGTGGAGAAAGCGCTATAAATACATCGTAAGCCGTCATTCAGAGCAATAATGAAGGATGCGTGCATGTTTCATGCTTGTGAAAAACATGGCCAGGGGCTTTATGTGCTTATATGTTAGTCATCCATCCATCAGGAGCATTCAATCACACTCAAACATGAACATAATTTGAATTAACTGTAGAATTTGCCGAGGTCAAAGGTCATGTCATGAAGATGACAGAATTAACGAGCAACAGGGGAGAGGGGGCACGCAACAAGGAACTCATTATAATTACAATTCTATCCTGTACTTACCCCGTGATGTCACGTTCAAGTGTCACAAAACACCCACACAGATTTAGTTACAGTGAGGTGTACGACTCAGATGTAGCAAGTGAAGAGAAGAAAAAAAAGTACTTTGAATCTACGCGATACGTGGTATTTATCAGTCGTAATCATAATGCGCTTCGCAGCGTGATCCGACGGACGTCTGCGGCTCGCGATTTTTTTTCGATTTGCTAATGACTTTAATGAAATTAAAGTATGAAAAGTTCACCCCGTCCTTCACAACGCGGCTCCTCACTGTGACTTTGATTTAATGAAATTGTGAGACGGAGTGCGGAGCCGCATACTGATGATACACGGCAGGAAATAAACGCCTCCGTTGAGAGTCATCGTCAGATAAGGATACGGCCCTGGTCTTATCGGAGACGTGAATCTGATCTGTTCTCTCTGGAGAATGAGAAGTTGCACTGAGTCGCTGACCTCTCAGCTTCTCTCCGCACCCCATTCTTCTCAACGCTCTCTCTATTCCTTCACCATCATCTTATCCTTCAAATCCCCAATCCTTAAATTTCTCTTTTGTGCCTTTTCTCTCATTTACGTGACTCTTTATATTTCAACTCTTTCCCTCTTTGTCTTTCACTTTGCAGGCGTCAGAACTGGGAATGCTGTCCGTCTACTACACGTACATCTTCACCTCTCTGGTAAGGACACCTGGGCGATGGGGTGGGCATTCAGAGTTCACTACACCTACAGGAACACAGCGGTACTCTAATGCCGTACTGTGTATTGTAATTGTTACTCGCTTAAATGAATGCCTAAATGGGCCGAGTTAAGCAGATAGGAATTATAGCATCGCTGCTTTATAGCATAGTCGATTTTCCCCCTCAGTGCATGTGACCACAAATTAGTGACCACTGCTGAGTGCAGTGGCTTCAAGCAACACTTATTTGCCCCCGTTAGATGGAGTTCACTTGTGATGCAAACAAATAAATAATAATGATATTTAATTGGTATTACTAGAGTTGTTTTTATTGTTGCTGCTGTTGCCCGTTTACTCCTGCCAGAGCTCTGATTGAATGAGTCACAAAGTCATTGTCGTAGGAGTCGCCGCTTGTTCTTTCACCACATTTCTTCCTTTCTTTGCACATTTTGGTTTTCTTAATGTTTCCCTGATATATTTAAACCCCCGTGTAGCGTTGAATCCACGTCCGCACGCTGTTATATTGCTGTTTTCCCCCTCATACCGCGTCGCGTATTGTTGTTGTTAAGTTCACAGTTACTTAAAGCTGTGCGGTTAGTTAAACTTAATGTGGCTTCGCAAATGATGCCTCATAATGGATGGCGTGTATTGTTTACAGTGACAGCGTCTTCAAAAGAGCTGAGAGAGGCAGCGAGGAAACATGCTCCTTTACAAAGCAGCAGCAGCGCAAAAGCTGAGCCTCAAAATGTCCATCTGGACTTTTTTTTTTTTTAGCTTATTTTAACCAAAAAATAAGAGTAAGCCCTTTTGCCTATATTTCCTGAATAAATTGTACAGGTCCCATGTTATGCAAAATCAACTTTTTAGTCATTTGGGACTCTGGACGCCCTATCAGTGGGCAAAGTGTGAAAAAAGATGACTCGCTCATGTTTTTGTGGTCCTCCTCAGTCTAAGTACAGGAGATGAAACACGCGATGTTGACTTCCGCGCTCACTGGGACGTCACAATGCGCTAAATTCCTGGAATTGTTGTCTCGCGGAGCTCCACTTTGTCCGTAAAACACGCGAGAGTGTTGGCGAGGGCAACGGTATCCGAAAACCGGACGTTTTTGCGAAAAGTTCTATTCTTGGCTCCACAGTGCAGCAAAGAGTTCTACACAAACCTCCAGCCTCAGAGGATTTATCTGTCCAGTGGATACATGTTATGACGGCAATGTGTCTGCTAGAGCTTGCAAATGATCACTTTTCCAAATGCTAACTGCTGTTAGCTCCCAGTAGCCGCTGTGGTAATTTCCTGTCCCTTAAGTTTTGTTTTACTGTTTTTTAAGGTGGACCTAAAGAGATACTACTAAACAGAGCGTTCTAAACAGGGCTGTTTTGTCAGGGTGAATGAACTGCTGTGGTGCTTCATCCTTATGGTATTTTGACCTAAGCATGTCACAGACATGTTCAGTAGGACACCAGGGAACTAGTTTAACTTGGAAAAATAGATATATGTGACCTTTAATATATGGCAGTTTTTTCCAATTTACTGCATTTAATATGAAGAAAAACAAAAAGTTGAGTGAAATTACCATAATAACATGTTGAATTTGACTTGCAACTTCTCAGCTTTCAGAAACTGCTGGAATTTTTCCTATAGCACAAACCGCAGCGTAACTAAAGTAATGCAAAGTGCGCTTGTTCAAATGTGTCATCTGCGATACGCTCGGTGCTAAAGGGTTAAGACATAATCTTACGCCTCTTAAATGCTTGATCTCCAGTTGTTATACACAAGAAATGGGACTCTTGTTTATTTTTAATGCAGTGTTTTACATATTAATTCATATGAGCTGATGTGCCGACATTATTGATGAAGATTGTGTGCGGAACATTAAGAGAGATCACTGTAGTTGTCTGAGCTCATCCCCGCCGGACATAAATGGTATTTACCTCTAATTTAAGACTAATGGGGTTTGGGTGCACAAAGGCCAGCGGGTACGTGAGAGTTATTGTTGGATCATAAAGATAGGAGAAAATTTGATGCTATGGTAAACTTCGAAGATAGCAGGTCCCTAATGGAAATTAACGAGGTTTGAAACACTTTGCTCTAATAGCGCTGTGGAGAGGATTCATATCAAGCTGATTTATGACTCATTAAGAGTGGGCTGTTGCTATCTTTTGTGTTTTCCTCCACAGCCCTTGACAGTCACTTCTCTCATTGCAGCGATATGTTTTTGTTTCTTTTTTCACCTGCTCTTTAACCAGCTTGTCTTTCCCTTGCGTCTATACCTAAAAAAAAAAACCTCCATCATCACTCTCCTCGGGTGTTGCCGTGCAGGTCTCTTTTGGAGGACATTGCATACACACCACAAAGATTCATGGTAGACACTCGATGACCCCATGTCTGCTCTCCTGCTGCCGTTAACTCAATTTTTTTCCGAAAAATGTAGCCATATCAGTGATGGTAAATGGTTTTATTAAAGCCTGGGACATAATGTAGAAGCTGTGAGTGGGAAAAATAGAGGAGCTGCTGTCTCCTCAGTTGTTATAGTAAGTGATTCATCCAATTTATATTGTTTTTAAATGGCTGTGCTGCTTTGTGCCCTATGCTCACACACACACACACTCACACACACACACACACACACACACACACATACACACACACACACACACACACACACACACACACACACACACACACATTATTGTACTTGCTGCATACTGAGGACCAGGTAAAAGTGCTGACAAAGTGAGGACCAGCATTTCCACTTTATATATCAACACAATTACAAATATCTACTACATGAATGACATCTATAAAGAACTACTGGGTGCAGTACCATATAATGTCTGCAGGTGAAGCCCCAGAGCAAAAAAGGGCTGGGAAACTTTTTCGATTATTAAAAAAATATATATATATATTTTGTCAAAAATATCATACAAAAACGTCATACTATACCATGTCATCCAAAATTTGAAAAAAATTTGACCACAAATTTTTGGTCCAAAATTTGAAAAAAACCTCATACTATACTTTGTCAACCAAAAGTTGAAAAAAAAATTGAAAAAAAAAATTTGGTCCAAAATTTGACAATACAGTCATACTATACTATGTCGTCCAAAATTTTAATTTTTTTTTTTTGACAAATTGAGTATAGCATGTTATAGCAACCTAAGGAAGTGATTTCAATGAAAACAAAGTGAGGACCGGCCAAAATGTCCTCACTCCGTAAAAATGACCTCACTTTGTTGGTTAAAAACCCTCACTGGTCCTCAGTATGCCGCAAGTACAAGAACACACACACACACACACACACACACACATATGCATAACAACAGCGAAATACAAAAGATAAGATAGCGGGTAGTTTTCTATTATGTTCCTTCACAGTCCAGTTCATCGTTCCACCATTAACTGAACTCACCGTGATGGTGTGTTTCTGACAATAGATTGCTCTCTCATTCTTTCACCACACACAGTGGCATTTCACGAGACGGTCTTGTGACCACAACACATGTCCGTTTGTTCAAACCCTGAGAACATTTAGTGCTAAAGCGTGACAATAATGTGATGTTCTCACAGGGCAGTGAATAGGAAAGGTATGTGGAGAAGAATGTATGGTGAACATGTGACTTTAATGTGAGTTTATAAGTTCTACTCAACTTTTTTGTTTTCTTTCAATATATCTGTCACAGAACGTTGATCCTTCCAAGAGGAATTAACAAATGATTATTCACAAAATTTATTTTTCTGAGATTGTGAAGGTGCATTTGCAGTGATCGGAAATGTCAGTTTACCTTTCCCAGTGACACTCTTCGAAATAAAGGTTCCAAAAGGGTCCTTCTACAAGGGCTGAGGTTCTACCTGGAACCCTTTCCTGAAGAAAGGTTTTTTTCAGAAGCAAATGGTCAAGGGTTCTTGGTTACACTAATGGTTCCAGTAAGAACCATTTTGATCCAGACAACCCTTTAAAACATCTTTCCTGAATAGAGGGTTTTAAAAGGGTTCTTGGTGGAACCTTTATAAAAAGGTTCTACCTGGAGCCAAAAAGGGTTCTCCTATGAGGACAAGCCGAAGAACCTTATATGGTTCTACTTAGCACTTTTATTTTGAAGAGTGGAATAAATTCCTGGAATTGTTGTCTCGCGGATCTCCTCTTTGTCCGTAAAACACGCGAGAGTGCTGGCGAGGGCAACGGTATCCGTAAAAACCGGAAGTTTGCGAAAAGTTCTATTCTTGGCTCCACAGTGCAGCACAGAGTTCTACACAAACTTCCAGCCTCAGAGGATTTATCTGTCCAGCGGATACATGTTATATATGACGGCAATGTGCCTGCTAGAGCCTGCAAATGATCACTTTTCTTCTTGGTGGAACCTTTATAAAAAGGTTCTACCTGGAGCCAAAAAGGGTTCTCCTATGAGGACAAGCCGAAAAACCTTATATGGTTCTACTTAGCACTTTTATTTCGAAGAGTGGAATAAATTCCTGGAATTGTTGTCTCGCGGAGCTCCTCTTTGTCCGTAAAACACGCGAGAGTGCTGGCGAGGGCAACGGTATCCGAAAACCGGAAGTTTGCGAAAAGTTCTATTCTTGGCTCCACAGTGCAGCACAGAGTTCTACACAAACTTCCAGCCTCAGAAGATTTATCTGTCCAGCGGATACATGTTATATATGACGGCAAATGTGTCTGCTAGAGCTTGCAAATTATCACTTTTCTTCTTGGTGGTACCTTTAAAAAGGTTCTACCTGGAGCCAAAAAGGGTTCTCCTATGAGGACAAGCTGAAGAACCTTATATGGTTCTACTTAGCACTTTTATTTTCGAAGAGTGTACTTTAGTTTAGTTTAGATTAGTTTGTGATGATCCCCTAATAAGCCATTACCTGGGACATCATCTACTCTTTACAAGAAACAATAAATCCACACACAACAACAGCAGCAGCACAATAGTCAGATGAATATACTCTGTGTTATCATTACTGCTGGATAATGCAGCTTAATTGGATGAATTGTAAGGTCAAATCTGCCATGACAAAGAAAGCTATATTTGCACTCACAGACCCTTTCTCCTCCAAAGACTACAACTAAACTGCTAGAGGTATTCATTTTGGAAAACATGTAAATGTGAATGGATTGGGGAGGGGCAGCCCATGGCTGAGTGGAAAGGGAAATGTAACTGTGGAGAATTGCTTGTTTGAATCCTGGATTTGAATCCCCAGGTGATGGTTCCCAGGGCTGTGGTTCCTCTGAGGCAAGGTACCCAATCACCATTGCTGCCCATTGATTTGGTTAATTGGACAATCTCAACTGACCCCAGCCCACGGGGGTGCACATCTAGTGCTGGTCCCAAACCCCCGGACAAATGAGACGGTTCTGTCACATCTGCATCAAAAAAAAAAACCTCTGCCAAATTAAATATGTGGATCACTGAAAAAAAAAATTAATGTTCATCAGCCTCCCTTTCTTCTCTTCTGCTTCTTTCCTGTTCTTGTACAGCCTCTCCATTTATTCAGATATTGAATTCCATCGAGTCTGCATTTAATAACGAACAGTCCAAAGTTGATAGAGCTTTGTTTTGTGGTTGTTTCATTATCTTGTATCACAACTGTTGGATACATCTCTGGCTGTGATCACAGGTGTATACTTTTGAATTCAGATTATATTTTTGGAATCCACATTCAATGATTCAATGTCCATCTGTTCATCATTCCACGTTGTTTTCAGTTTTGCTTTATACTGTAACAACATCCACCTATAGTGACTGCCTGACATTTATAGCTCACATTAACTGCAGCCTCCTCCTTGTTTCAAAAAAAAAAAAAATGGTGCCTCTGAGCATAATCCAGTTTATGTTTCCTACAAAGTGGATTTTCTGCTGCAGTTTAGATTAATGAGGGATTGCGTGGAGTTACAGAGGCCAGTGAAGCAGAGGCTTGTCTTGACGTGACGTCGTGATCTTTGTGGCTGTAAACCTGTTCCCTGAATGTAAAGGCTCACCAGAAAAAGGTTTTTGCTCATCCACAAACACAAGTCAGACGGTCCAGGTTGGACAAGACAACATAACACAATGCCATGTGTGTCATTGTGTGTGTGAGTATGTAGGGGTTGTTGCTAGATGTGGTTGGGATTCAGAGTTTGGGATCGTGCTACCAGGGTGACCCACACCAAACACCACTGCAGCAACATGACCCGGTCCTACCCCACTCCATGAAGGGGCAGGCCCCAGAGGAGCATAACCTCCTAGATGCTGGTAGAACTTGTGGCCATGTCAGCATGCTATCCCACCCCCCCCACCCCCCACAGCACCAGACTCAGAAATGTGATCCCAACCATACCCCAGCGGTGCACCCTCTAAACCCCCAAAGCCTCCCAAGGACAGGGCAGACCAACCACCGTATCCCCCTCCAAGGGATAGAAGCCTCAGTTCGAACACACTGACCCACAGTTCAGGAGACCCATCACAGGCACCCATCTACCACATGTAATATAATTAGTGGTGCCCAGATTATTTCAATATCAGTTTCCTATAGAAAAAGACATCTCCATTGAGATATGGTCAAGTTTCTACACTCTTAGAAATAAAAGTGCTAAGTAGAACCAACCACCTCCTCATAGGAGAACCCTTTTTGGAAGCCTTAGTGTTACGAAGAACCCTTTATTCAGGAAAGATTTTAAAGAGTGCTTACTGGAACCATTAGAGTTACCAAGAACCCTCAGAAGCGAATGGTTCCAAGTAGAACCTCAGCCCTTGTAGAAGAACCCTTTTGGAACCCTTATTTCTAAGAGTGTATATTGGATTACACTTTTAGGTTTATTTTAGATTTCCAATTTATGAGGATAGTTTTTCTTGGCAATGCTCAGGCTGGTGAGGAGCCCGCGTGGTGTCTTTGTTTCCATATTTACTCCAGTTAAATGGTTTCATGGTCCATGAATCTGAATTCTGCTGTGATTTATTTCTTAATTTATTAAAAAAAGAATGGGTAAAAGCATGCAAATAAATCATATTCACATCACTTTACATCACATAATGTACCATCAAACATTATCTTGTTGCATAGAAGTTTTCACACTCGAGTGAGATGGAAAGGAAGTGAAAAATATTCAGCATATATAAGATGATGTTGAGGAAACCATAGAATTCTAGTGAAAAAAGCAAACATACAACAATATCTATTGTATCTACAATAATAGATAGGTAGCTGTGTGTTAACAGCTACTGGTACTTCTTATTGATGTAATCAAGTTGTGCCTTCTTCTTCTTCTTCTTCTGTGGTTTCCCACTCTGTGCCACCATCTGCTTGATTTGGTGAATTAATTAACCACCATATTCACTTACCAGTAGTGGATCAAAAGACACATAAATGCACAAATCCGGTTAAATCTGCCAAAAAAAAAGATATATAAATTGAATTCAGGATACTGACATACTGACACCATCTCAGAACACAGAACTTTGAGTAAAAAATTGTCCAAATTTGAATAATTTCATGTATTTCCTTCTCCTCGTCTCTTGTCTCTCGTCGAACTTTCTTGGCAGATAGAAATAAGTTAGATTTTTAAAATTGTCTTAACAGTTATATTGTTTTTTTTGACAAGAAACACTTCCAACATTGCCAAATGAAGTGGATTTGTTTTGTTAACCAAAGAAAAGTTAAAGAAACAGTTTCAAGGAGTAAATACATTTACCGTCAAATGTATAATATAGAAAGTGACTTACACTGTACACTCAAGTATTTCACGCAGCGTTATCAAGAGTAACTGTCTCTTAAAAGGCCAACTTCACCATGCAAGTATTAACATTAGATGATGTCGATATGATTCATTGATGGCTCAAGAGAAACTTTACGTCTTCATCAATGCCACGATTAGATTACACATCATCAAGTCAACGGGTGAATTCCAATTCCTCGATTAACCCTCAATCTCAAAAATGCGCTCTCCCTCTAGTGCAAGTGCTGTCTCGATTCTCAGATAAATGAAGTTGAGGGGCGAGTTTAAGGGCTGTATCGCCCTCAATATTGAGATTTTCCGAGACCACCCTTGGGAGCAAGGGCTACCCAGAATGCATTGCGTGTTTTGACATAACAAAGATGGCGCCAAAGCGCCAATGAAACGAGTATGCTATAAATTAAGCATTTTCTTTGTTAATAGAGATATAAAACTTATGAAAACCATTGTATTATCTTAGTTTAGGCCCATATTTATATTTTATGATCTTTTGTCAATAGTCGGCCGGTTTGGACAAGCGATCGTTTGCTCTGGTTTCCTTTTCAATAAGCCGTGGTGTGTGGTAACTGTCAGCTGAATATGTCCGTGGTTGTGGTATTTGTAAGAGTATCATCTTATAACTAACTGACAACCTAATAACTTGACTGACAAACGGATCGTAATAAATAATTGTGACGTAAATGTGTTCTTCTTCTTTTTTTGGAGTTGACAGACTGGACGCAGCTTTCGCGTTATTCTGCCCCCTACAGTCTGAAAAAGTATCTGCATTTAAGGGGTGTCCCATTTCTAAGTGACAAAATAACCCTCAACACTTGGTTTTGAGGGCCAGTTAAGATTAAGGGTTAAGATTGAGGGTTAAGATAGGAATTGGAATTGGCCCTTATTAACATGATTTTTTTCTCAAATTTCCCAACCTTTATCCATCTGCTCTCTCTAGTTGTCCCTTGTCTCTGTCTGTTGTCTCCAAACACCGTCTGTCTCCCTCCTCTGCTGACACTTCATTTATCTGTGTTTCTTGACATCTCTGACTAATGATCAGCCACGCTGCTCCCCTGCCTAATCTGTTTCACCTGAATCATCTCAAGACGCTCATCAACGTCCTCGTGTGCAGCTTCTCCGTCTCGACTAAAGGGTTTTTTCTCGTGCCCATTTTGGATTAAAGCGGCGTTCTGTCTTCATCTCAGTTTTTATTTATTTATTTATTTTTCTTGAGTTGTGCATTGATTTTATTAAACGGGTTCCAAAAAGTATGGAAGGAAGAGGAGGCAAAGAGACTCCCCTCCCTCCCGTCGTTATTAAATTGAATCATTGCGCTGCATTGTGTCGTGAATGTGGTCTTTCATATTGTGGGAATTTATTACACTCTCTCCGACGCGGCTCCCTTGTAATTTATGGTTGTTTATTTGTTAGTTATATGTGGCAACGGTTCATTTATTACCAAGGTCTCTGTGGAGGGTGAAAAAGTGACCATTTATCGGCCATAATTAGAGCTAATGATATTTAGCGGACAGTGCCTGGGGTTAAAGAAAGATTTATATTTTTTTTAGTTTGCCTGTATCTAAAAGCCATACGATTCAGATTGTTGCCTCTTATAATGGTGTCTGAAACCTGCAATGTGTTCCCCGCTACATTAACTCTGCTGTGATTTCCAACGCACTGGTCCTCGGTAATGTAATGTGTATTTCAGATACAAGTATCCCCTGTAGCTGACGGTGCCGATCGGAATTAAACACACAGGTGATCGGGAGGTAAAGGAGCACAGAACATCGCTCAGATGTTATCAAGCCTCATTTCCTTAAGCTGTGATAAAGCTCTTAGCGCTGGTTTATTTTTTTACCTTCTCGCCCATTAAGTCCGCTTAATACTCGCTGAAAATATCCCGGGCTTTAATTGTAAGATCTAATAGAAATCTAGGTCCTTGGGTAGCAGTGGGAGGGGGGAGATTAAAACAAAAAAACACACCTCATGGGAGAGGACGTGAGGAGCCGAAAATCCAGCATCTTTTTCCTCATCGTTAATCTGGTCTAACACACAGGAGAGAGAAAGAGAGAGAGAGCCATGTGCACACACATTTGTGATGGAAACAAATGCGTTCATATTTGCTGCAACAAAAATGCTCTTGGCCCCCACTTCACAGCACCAATATAAGTGATTTGTATCCTGTGATCCAAGCTACTCAGAAGGGTTGAATAAATCACATCAGGTCGCCAGTGACTCATGATATGATGACAGGATGCCTCGTGTCATTTGAAGGTTACGTGAGCACAGGATTGGGGCCTACAGTGTAGCAGCGTCTGGCGCGGCACATCACCTTGTGATGTCATTTTGTGTCTTGATGAAAACATGCAGGCTTGTTTTTCGTCTGTTGCTCTCTCTCTCACACACACACACACACACACACACACACACACATCGGGGTTCTTGAGAGCTGGTTTCCCATACATTGATCCATGCGTGATGACAGAATTAGCACTGATTGCCACAAATTGATTTTGTCTTTTTCTTCCCCAACGCGATTGAAAAACACAACGTATGAGTATAGTTTCATGGTTTTAATAGTTAGTGAGTAACTGTTGAATAAAGTCTGCCTTTCCATATCACCATTTAATATGTGTGTGTTTGCATGTACGCAGCTAACAAGGGTTGGTTCCCAGAACGTTCAGGCAAAGTTACCTTTTGGTTGTGGGAGGGTCCCCCTATAGGTTGTCCTGTTGCCCCCAACGTTAGTTTTTGGTTCCACATTTGGTTCCCAGAACGTTACTTTGTCACAACTGTCATACAACCCTTAGAGAACGTTCTCTTTTGGTTCCCAGAACGTTCCCGTAACCACATTTGTCACAACCTTCATACAACCTTTAGAGAATGTTCTCTTTTGGTTCCCACAATGTTTTTTTGTCACAACCTTCATACAACCTTTAAAGAACATTATCTTTTGGTTCCCAGAATGTTCCCCTAATGTTACTTTTCTACAACCTTCATACAACCTTCAGAGAACGTTCTGTTTTGGTTCCCCTAATGTCACTTTTCTACAACCTTAAGAGAATGTTCTGTTTTGGTTCCCAGAAGGTTACTTTGTCACAACCGTCATACAACCTTTAAAGAACATTCTCTTTTGGTTCCCACAATGTTACTTTGTCACACTCTTCATACAACCTCTGAAGAACGTTCTCTTTTGGTTCCCCTAACGTTACTTTTCTACAACCCTCATACCACCTTAAGACAATGTTCTCTTTTGGTTCCCAGAAGGTTATTTTGTCACAACCTTCATACAACATTTAAAGAACATTCTCTTTTGGTTCCCACAATGTTTTTTGGTCACAACCTTCATACAACCTTAAGAGAATGTTCTGTTTTGGTTCCCAGAAGGTTACTTTGTCGCAACCTTCATACCACCTTAAGACAATGTTTTCTTTTGGTTCTGTTTTTGGAAACAATACAGTCAGACACACACTATATTTGTGCTCAAAATTAAGATGTACATTCACTCGCGGCTTGTTATCGTTCACAGGAATGTATTCGGTAAATGGCCAAAAAAAAAAGTTAGGAGCACCAGTGCAACCAATGCTAAAGTAAAGTCAACAACAATACCCTCACACAAAACAAAATCGCTTTTTTAGCAGAGAGACGTGTTATCCCTCTCTGCTAAGCAGGGGCCTTCATCTCAACACACACACACACACACACACACACACACACACACACACACACACACACACACACACACACACACACACACACACACACAGACACTCTCTATTCTCTCCTCTGCCTGTTTGTTTTGTTCTTCATGTTTCATTTCCCCTCCACACACCCATGGTTTCCCTTGTCACTGCAGTCATTGTCATGCATCCATGCCACAAGAGCTGCCAGCACCTCTCTCTCTCTGTCTCTCTCTCTGTCTCTCTCTCTCTCTCTGTCTCTCTTATACTTCCACACACAAACACCAGAATGATGAAAGTCAAATAAATCAACTTGTGTGAGTGCTTACCCACACAACATCCCATCTATCCCAGCTGTACACTGTAAACAGTTTTAACATCTTAGCCCCGCTTATCCACCTCCTCTTTTTGTCTGCTTCTTTTTTTTGGGGGGGTAAATGAGCTATTTCCTGTCTGCTATCATAATCTGTCATAAGAGAAGCAAGGCTGCGTTATTGGATTAAAAACCATCCTCCATCTTTCTTTGTTGTTATTAGTCAGAGTTGATTGACATGTGTGACGGGGGGAGTTGGCGTCGCCGAAGCTAAGACACTGAACGTTTTTGTTTTCTAGCCTGATGTTCTTCACACGTGTGTATTATTTCTAGCTGAAATAATGTTTATCACCGCGCTACAGATGAACAGCAGGGATGTATACACTCTCCTTTCTTGACCCGCACAAACCCTAATCTTGTAGAGGTTGCTTCGCCCTCTGTTATCTGTCGTTGTCTGCCCTTGTCCTTTTCGCCTCACCTCCTCCTGTATACTGTCAGAAAACCTTCATCCGTCCTATCCGGGTGTGCCTGTCCTTGATGTATATATGAATTCAATTTCAGAAGTTTATTATTCTGGTTAAAAAAAATAAAAAAATCTGTGGATGTAAATGAAGAGAGGGACTATTCCCCATATATATATAAAAAAAGAGAAAAAACAAATCACTTCCCATCAACCTTGCCCTCCATTTATAATCCCCCCCCTTTAAAAAAAGTACTGTCAGTCAACCTGCTTTAGAGGGCAACCACTGTGACAGTGAAAATGGTTGGGATTTAATTAATTCCCCTCCACAGCTTATGTACAGTTCATATTTCTCTGTTTACCGTGAATATGAGACTTAATCAACTGAGTAATAGAAAAGGTAACGGACTATATACGTGAATGGTGACAACCTGGAGCTGCGTCCAGTCAGGATATAAAGTATATATGTGATTATTGTGTCACAACAAGTTGCTTTTGACTAAATAAAGTCAGCTCGCCGCTGCTTTGTAATGCAAGATGGGAACATAGTTTGTGACCGATCTCTTTTTCTTGTGTTGCTGCTGTGTAGAGAGAAGCATTAATACTGACACAACTAGACTTCAGATAGAATTTATTTTTCGAGGCTGTAATTTAAGTTTTGCCACTGCACACATTTGCCTCGAGGTTAGTTTCTGGTTTGGTCATTGCAAATTCGACTTCAGCCTCCGTAAGTTGTAATAAATTACTGATTTGGTTATATTTTCATATTCATGTGTTGTTATTATTTGATGCAGCTTGTTAACGCCGCTGTATTTTCAGCTCCACAGACAAAAGCAGGCCTCCTTGAGCTCTAATTGGATTCCACATAGTGATTGCGTTTACTTTGTGAGTCGCTCTCACACAATTATTTCATTGGCGCGACGTCCAGGTAACTTACACTTCATTTGTTTTATTACTGAACAGAAGAGTGATGCTGTGTTTACACTGTCACTGAAAAGACAATGGATACTGCTTTTTTTTTTGTTCTCTTTAAATGTATAATTTAAATCACAGTCTTACTCACCTCAGGTAAAAAAAACAAAAAAACAATTAAAGCCCAAGCTACCAAATCAGTGACAGTGTAGCTGTGTGCATCGGGTCAGCTAATGCAGAACTACAAACGTAGCTCTGCGGTCGTAAAGATCAGTGCCCTTCCTTCTGGTGGCCTCTCTGCAAAATTAAAGGCGCCATATGTAAGAGTGTGGCCAAAAATGGTTACTACAAAAATACCAAGGTCTTTTAGGTTTCGTTTTCTCCGCCATTGTAGCTCAGACAGGTTGCTCGGCAACATGATTTCAAAAACATAAACATGATTTGCAGTCTGCAAAAATATTTTTTTAAACACGAATTATATTCATATAACAAACTGAGCTCACCAACAACAACAGTACAGCCAAAATATTTGCATTAAAAAAATATTTTGCAGACTGCAAATCATGTTTATGTTTTGAAATCATGTTTTGGCATGTGGCGCCACCTACCGCCGTCTACCAATCATTGAAGTCAGTAGAGTCTCAGCTGCCGAGCAACCACGGGTTGCCAGTTATGTCCGAAACGAAACCTAAAAGACCTCGGTATTTTGAATTTGAATGTAGTAACTGTTTTTTGGCCACATTCTTACATATGGCACCTTTAAATATTCAATAAAGTCCTTAAGGAAAAGATAAAGGCTGCAAACAGTCTGTAGTGCTGGGTATTGTTGTGGAGAAAATTTCATTAAAAAAACCTTGATGAGAATAACATTTAGTGGATGGCTATAGCGTTCTTTTTTTTTTGTTCCAAGTTTGTGTATCCGTTTAGAAAAGATGGATTGCATATTTCTGGATTTGAATGTTCAAGAAAACCGAATCTACACGGTTCTACAAAAGTTAAAACCAGAAACTCTGGCCCTTCTATCAGTATTTCTAAAATATGTCATGTCCACGTGAGCTTCCTTGTGTGAAAGGGCTTGAAAGCGTATACCACTTATATATACATATAACGCTTCATCCATGTTCCCACTCAGCTCATTATGCTCCATATGAGACTGGACAGATGATTAATAAATGTGTCACCTCCTAATAATTCACTTATTTCCCTGTTTTGAAGTCTGTCTTCATTATCAAAACATCATCCGCCCGTCGTGAGCTCACGTGCCCCTGCAAATAAGCTACTGAAAGTGAAAGATGTGATGCATTGTGATGCATTACTGCTGTTTTTGTAGTGCGTATATGTGGTTGATTGAGCTACTGTCTGGTGTTTCATACAACTTAAAACCTTAAATTTATTGAAACAGCACACACAGAATATTTAATAAAGTCTTTAAGCTCAGACACCATTTCAGAATGAGTGAAGAATGTTGCATTGACATTCATATCAATATTAACGACTTCAAGGGCATTCATTCTTTTATGGCTAACTTTGAGGGTTAACAGGTTGGGGGCATGAGTTGTTCTGTTCGTGTATAAAAAAAAAAAAAAGAAAAGATAAATTGATTAGGTTTCATAAAACAAAAGTGTGAGAGTGGAAGGATTCCGGGCTTTTAAAGAGCAGTAACATTAACAGAACTCAGTGTCCACCGATTAAAAACGACCGAAATGCATTTTTTAAAAATGGTGTGCAAATAAAAATGTTGAATATGCCGACAGAGAGGCTGTCAATGACATTGGCATGTTTTAACATGTCACTCGCATTATTACCCTAAACATGACTTTGTAGGTAACACACTTAAAGGTCCCATATTATGCAGAATCAACTTAATCATTTAAATACTTATATTTGGGACTATGGCGGTCCTATCAGTCAGCAAAGTGTTTTGTGGTCCTCCTCAGTCTAAGTACAGGAGATAAAACATGCAATGTTGACTTCTGCACTCATTGGGATCCGTAAAACACGTGAGAGTGCTGGCGAGGGCAACGGTAATCCGATAAACCGCAAATCCGTGAAAAGTTCTATTCTTGGCTCCACAGTGCAGCACAGAGTTCTACACAAACTTCCAGCCTCAGAGGATTTATCTGTCCAGTGGATACATGTTATATATGACGGCAATGTGCCTGCTAGAGCCTGCAAATGATCACTTGTCCAAATGCTAACTGCTGTTAGCTCCCAGTAGCCTCTGTGGCTGATGTCATTTCCTGTCCATTAAGTTTCGTTTACTTTTTTTATTTTAAAGAGATACTAATAAACAGGGCTGTTTTGTCAGGGTGATTGAACTGCTGTGGTGCTTCAGCCTCATGGTATTTTGACCAAAGCATGTCACAGCCATGTTCATTAGGACACCAGGGAACTAGGCTAACTTGGAGAAATAGGGTATAATATGAGACCTTTAAAAGAAAATGATAAAACTGGATGTTCCTCAGTCTGTTTTCCCCTTTTTTTGTCCAGATTAACCAGGAAGTTGCAGAATATTTGTGTGAAAGAAAGTAAACTATTTAGGGTATGATCCTCCCCTTTTACTCAGGTCCTTTTATGTGTGAGAAGTTCTGTCATATTGATTACTCCGTGTTAGCCCTATTACCTCCAGCTCTCCCTCTGAGCCCCATGTCTGGATGACTCAGTGTTGACAATTGTATTACAGCCAATTATCTTCTAAATCCCATGGCTTACTGCAGGGTCTTATTTGGAAAGTTGAAATTGCCTGCTGGCTTCATACCTGACTTCCTCTCTATGCTCCATAACTTTCATCCCACAAAACCGTGTCCGCCTTAAGACCACTGCCTCTTTTTTTCCACTTTGCTTACCTACTTTCTTTCTACATCTTTCTTCTTATTCCAATGTTTTGCTTCCCCTCATTTTCCCGTCTCAGACCTGCCTTGTTCTATATCCAGTAATGAGCTCGAAAAACCTGCGAGCAGAAGCTTCACCTCGAGTCTAGATTTGTTATCCTTTTCACACTTGATGTGAAATTCATCAACACTCCTTACATGTAACTTTGATAAGTGATCCTATTAAGTTTCTCACTATCTAAAATTATGCAAGAGTGCAGATGCTGCTCGTGAAGATGCTGTGATTTGATTTGCTAATTAACTGAAAGAAATTGATTAAAAGCCGCCGACATTTTTGTCACTTAGTAAATGATTTACTTTATCGCTTATGTTGCCATTGGCGAGTGACCTCCCTCGGCCCGATGCCACACGTCCTTAACTAATCAGACCGTTGAATTCAAGAGTTTGTGTTCATGAGTTTTTAAAATCAACATAATGGTTAGAACGGCAATCTGTGACATCTGGAGCAGATGTCACAGATTGGCTGTTTTAATTAGCCTGATGGAGTTGTCATTTAAAAATGAAAGACATAACTATTTTTTTTTTTAATCTGATTACCACTTGACCTTGACAAAGAGATCATTGCAGTGTTAAACACACTGATTACTGAGTCCAGTCAGGATTAGTGGAGGACAACCAGTTTGGTTTCAAGCACATTTGTATTTTAATAAGGGTCACGACAACAGCATATTTAGCTTGGGCATTCTAATTTCATATTTACTCATTAGCAATGTCTGATTGAATCGTGAAGGATATGCCAAGCTGCTTACACACATATTATTCGCCCGTCACAAGAATTTATAGGCAAACGCATAGATTCCATCCAAAACGAGGCAAATCAAGATAAAGAGGAAATTAGGGAAAAAGCTAATTAACACAGTGAATCAAATGCATTTAAAGGATTTTAAAAAGGCATTAAAAAGGCATGCATATTGATTTCCACGTTGGCGAGAAAGCAGCTACAAAGGATTTGAAAGATGTCTTCAACTAGTCGGGGAATTCTATTAAAAAGCCATGGGGGGTGCTGGGGAGCTGGAATCAGCATCTCAGAAGAAAACTCACTCATCTTCTACCGCTTTATCCTCCTGGTCGCTGGTGCCACTCTCAGCTGACATAGGGTGAAAGGTGGGATAGGTCACCAGTCCACTACAGGGTCATATAAAGAGACAACCATCCACTCTCACAGTTTTAATTAGAGTGTCCCATTTGCCTAATCCTCAAATCTGCATGTTTTTGGACTGGGGGAGGAAACTGGAGAACCCGGAGAAAACCCATGCACACACAGGGAGAACATGTAAGGTGTTCACCATAAAGGCATTGGGGTCGAGAAGAGCAGTGAAAGCAGCCCATGAACATCCAAACAGAAAATAGAATAAAAAAAAAAAAGTTTTCCTCTCATCATTGTAACATACCCGAAGTGACATGAGAAAAAAAAAAATTATAATTGAAATTGAAAGAAAAAAAAAAGTATTTTAAATCTCGAGTTTCAAAGTCGAGATCTCGAGTTTCCCAAAAATATATGAAATTTGTTCATCATTTTTTGGAAACTCAAGATCTCGAGTTTCCAAAAAAAAGGAAAATAAAAAAAATTCAGAAAAAAAAAGTTTTTTCATCATTTTTTTGGAAACTGAAGATCGCGACTTTGAAATTTGAGATCTCGAGTTTCCCAAAAAAAAGTAAAAAAAAATGTTTTTAGAAAAAAATGTCTCGAGATTCTTTTGACTGGCAGCTGCTCAAACATTTTCAATTGCACCATGTTCAGGGCTTCTTTGGTTCAGCACCATGGACAGTGGTGAGAGTGTTGAACAGTTTAACAGGATACTTGTTACAACTTTACTAGTGTGTTTATCGGTTTGTGTGTTTACAGATGCGTGTGTTGCAATAATCTCACAAACGTAGTTAATTTTCAACAAACGTAATAGCCACTGCCTACTACAAACCAAACACGCTCTCAACTTTCAATATTGTAATTTTGTGATAATGCAATGAGTAACGGTCGTTGTGGTTGTTGTTTGTTTGCCTATACACACACTAATACCGACCTTGGCTGTAAATCCAGCTGCTGAGTCTCCGCTCCTCAAAATATTTTTTGGAAACTCGAGATCTCAACTTTGAAACTCGAGATTTCTATTTTTCTTTTTGTTCGTCTTTTTTTTTTTTTTTTTTCCTCATGTCACTTCGAGGGCTCAGTACCGTAGTAACAGCCTGTGAGAGGCAATTTTTTATTTGTATTTTTTCAACATGGGTGAAAATGGACGTGTCCACTAAGGTGTCATGTTAACATCACTCCCAATCAGAAATGGAGGCATCTCACGCTGACACATGTCTAACACAGATGATGTGTTACTGTGTTGTTTATATATATCACTGTTAAAGTAAAAAATAAATCAGACACAAGCAGACTCATCCTCAGAGAAGCTGAAAAAAACACTGAGCTACTGTTATTATCAATTCACCAACTCCAGAGCTGAGGCAGCAGGGCTTAAATCACCATAGCAATTCTCCATAGATCAAATGCGTCTCAAGTTTGTTTTTGACCAGGGAACACGAAGTCCTGTGGGCTGCTTTCTGTTTGCATCTCTCTCTCGCTCTCACACTGAATTTGTACAACAACAACAACAACAACAGCAGCAAAAAAAATGTTAAACGACAACAAATCGTAAGAAACAAACATGGACGTTCAAATCCACACAGATGTTTCCCTCCTGATGTTCTCTCTGTGCTCCTTTGAACAGAGGTGAGTTGCAAAGCTGAGGGGTTACTTCAACAGTCAGGTGATCGATTTGAAACACTCAGGGCTTCACTGAGATGAGCAGTGTTTAGCTGGAGTCTTATCTTGATTATCTGCTGCTTCTCCATCGCTGTGTGTTTTTTTGTTCTTCTTATTCCAGCCCTTTAAAGGTCCACAAACCTTTTTCTCACTCCCAGCAAAATGGCAATGCAAAGCTGTTTAATTAAAAGAAGCCTCCCTATATACTTTTAAAATATCTTTTTTTTTTAAATTATTATTACTTTGAAGGCTCTCCCTCTTTGAAATGTGATTTTTCCATTTGTGCTTTCAGCGGTTACGTTATTTTATATATATAAAAAAAAATCCTGCTGGGATCTAAATGAATAGCTTTCTGGAAAAGATGGACTATTTCAGATTCCAACCATATGCGCGTGTCTGCAATATTCATGATGTTTTTGGCCTCCGCCAGCCTATGACTTATTCTGGGCTTATGGTTTCTGCCTCACAAATAGGCTGTTACTGTTGTAGGTCAGACTTAATTCTATGAATAATGGAACAAAATTGGTAATTTGTTTCCAACACTCTGCAGGAATGCCGCCAGATTGTTTTGATGCATGTTGGCCATTAAAAGCTTTGAGAGAAAACCCATGCATCAAGCCCAGCGTGCTGCACTAAGGTATACAGCGTGTTAATTGCGTGGACGAAGTTCCGAGCTGGCTGCTGGGAACAAAGTGACGAGTTAGTGGTCTGCACAAGAGCGATGAATTCAGTTCAGTGTGTGCACAGAGACATCAACCTGCTGAGCCGCTGTTGGAGTCCTTGAGTCAGGGGCTGCAGTTGATTATTGTTTTTGACTTTTTCCTGAACATAAAATTCACTAAATCATTTATTCGGTTTGGCTATTACAGGCCCGGGTTCATAACAAGTCAGTAGAAAAGACATTTGGTAGCATTTGCGCTCTCCTCCTCCTCTATTCCCATCCCACGCTCACTGAGAACTGTGTAATTAAAAGGCTGCGGGAGGCTTTAGAGCTCAGCCTGAATTTGTGTGGCAATTGATACAAGCATGAAATGACTTATTGCCAAAAATATTGCACGAACAGACTAGCTATTAGAGAACAATCACTGTGTGACCAGAAACTGATTCCATTGCAGAGCAAAGACTGGACTTGCAGTGTTGTCTCATGCTATGCTTCCCCCCCCCCCCCCCCACACATTTTAAGAGGAGGGACATCATCAATTAGTATTTTATTATCAGGAAAATCAATATGCAATTTAGCGAAATGTTACCCTGTCAAAGGCTACCGGAGCTATTTGCTCTTTCACAGCACTGCTATGAGCGATTAAGGCAGGAGATGATGTTTCTTTTATTTTCTAATTGTTGGTGATAATCATCACTGCTGATGATTCTGTCTTCATGTGGTGCACATTTTAGAGAACAAAACATATGATATATACGTCTGTACGTCAGTGGATTCAAGCATACTTCCTTTGTCTCCAAAATGTAACAAATAACTGCACAAATCGTGCTGTCACGTACAGAGCTTCTTTGGCGTCTTTCTTTTTAACTCGTTGTTTGGTTGCATCTCAGAGAAAAGTTCTATTCTTGGCTCCACAGTGCAGCACAGAGTTCTACACAAACGTCCAGCCTCAGAGGATTTATCTGTACAGTGGATACATGTTATATATGACGGCAATGTGCCTGCTAGGGCCTGCAAATGATCACTTTTCCAAAAGATAACTGCTGTTAGCTCCCAGTAGCCTCTGCGGCTGATGTCATTTCCTGTCCCTTAAGATTTTTTTTTTTATTTTTTTTTTAAGGTGGACCTAAAGAGATACTACTAAACCGAGTGTTCTGAACAGGGCTGTTTTGGCAGGGTGATTGAACTGCTGTGGTGCTTCATCCTTATGGTATTTTGACCAAAGCATGTCACAGACATGTTCATTAGGACACCAGGGAACTAGGTTAACTTGGAGAAATAGGATATAATATGGGACCTTTAAACGTCCCCAGATACAGAGACACAACATGAATCGAGACACTTTCACCGCGCAAGAAACCAAATCCAAACATGGCTGTCATTAACAAATGAATTCAAATGAAATCAATGAATCTGCCATAATACGTACATGGCACTTATTTGCTGATATTACAACAGCTTATAAGGTCATTTTGTGTCACTTTCATGTTAAGTCTGTTTCTTTGCTCCCAAGTGGCAAGAACCAATCGCAGTTGCTTACATTCCTGTTAAGGATAATTATGAGCAGGAAATCAGGAAAAGTATTTACTCGTGAAATGATCCTTGTGAATTAAATGAGTATTTAAGTTATGCAAATCCTTTTGCCCGCGAGTGATTCGGCGTGCGACTTCAATATATTATGACCCGTTTGACATTTTCTGTTTCCTTAACAGCACCACAGTGGTGTTGCTCAGTATAGCTCTTAACTGACCAGTGTTATAATGTAACAAAGTACAAATACTTTGTTACTGTACTTAAGTAGAATTTTCATGTATCTGTACTTTACTTTGTTATTTATACTAGTGCAGTGCCCGTAGGAAGTATGTATTCTTATAGTGGGAGCTGAAGAAGATTTTTCAGTTATGGTAATGCACGATAAGGAACTTAAAGGCGAACACAATACCTTTGCTAATGCTAATCGCAGCCTCGCTAGCTTACTTAAATAATTCACGTATTGGTGAATGGACACCTCGTCGTTTCAGTACAACACCATGTTCTGCGGTGAACCGTGTGAAAATGTCTCACCCACCGTGAGGACAGTGAAAGAACTCCCACCTCCCCGCTCCAGACAGCGCAGCTGCTGCTGATGAGCCGCTGCCTGCCTGGTGTAGCGTGATAAATCAGCGAAAATGTTAATTCCACCAAAAATTGGAAAAATCACGGATGCGCACCATTGGGCCATGCTCAACCCATATCCAAAGTCTTAGGGTGATCTGACTATCGGTCAGCGAGATATGCCTGTCACAGACACACAGACGCAACCTGCTTTATAGATAGATAGATAGATAGATAGATAGATAGATAGATAGATAGATAGATAGATAGATAGATAGATAGATAGATAGATAGATAGATAGATAGATAGATAGATAGATAGATAGATAGATAGATAGATAGATAGATAGATAGATGTTAGTCTTTTCCTGTTTGTGTTGGTGATTTGCACTTCAGGGCCACCGTATGTTCTTGTTGCATACAGGATGGCAGTCAACCACGTTGCCTGTATTTTAAAATGACCTGGTTGGCACTTGTTTAGGCTTATACCTTAAAAAAGAAAGACAGACAACACACTGGTGTCTGAAATGCACACTGTCTGATTACACCGAAAGAAGAAAAAGTAAACTTTTAATTTATATTTATGTATTTCAAAATGTGAGATTAATTAGTTCTTTTCTTTTTTTTGTATCTACTTACAGCCCTAACATTTCCAGTCGTCTTATTTATGTCTCTCCTTCCCTATAGTGACTCGCCTGGTGTCTCTTTCCCCCGACACTGCATAGGGGAGTGTGATGCCGTCGCTGTTGCTGTCACTGTGATGTGTGGTTGTGCTGAGTTTAGGTGACTCCATGTGATGTGCTTGCGTCTCACTCCGCTCTGGTGTTTACCAAACCAAATTGAAGACTTTGTTCCGCCAGCATCTGTGACACGTCGACACTGATATATTATTCTCGCCGCTTGTAGAAACTGATTGAGTTGCCGTCATGTTTTAAAGAATCAACCTTTTTTTCTTTTTCTTTTTTTATGTGAAAGCGATAAATAAAATTCTCCGTTGGAATCCATGTGTCAGTGTTGCCGTGGGGAGCTCAAACCAAACCGTCTCCAGGTGACAGGCAGTGTCTGGAGCTCCTTTTAAATCTGTCAAATAATTCACCTTCTTCTCTCTCCATTGATTTAAGTTTTTTAATCTCTCTTTCCTTCTCTCTCTCCTCCTTCAGTGGTATCAGTTGGTGTCTTCTTGTTTCTCCACTGCTGTAGTAGACTGTAGTAGTCGACACTGTCCATTTCACACCCCTTTATTTATATGCAAGAGGGCATAGTGCTCACGTGCAGGGATTTATTCTGTGCTTGCTTTATCTGATAGTGGATTTCCTTTTTTTTCTGTGTGTGATCGCGTGAATGTGCATCATAAATGCAGCACAGTAGTTTTCTGCAGACAAAGCTGGAGGATATGTTGGTGACCTTGGTCTTCTGTGAGAATATGTGCGCATTGCTCATCTATAGGGATTCCAATGCCCGCGTGTATGTGTGCGTGCTACAGTCTTGCATAGGTACATGTATACATACCGGCGCCTTTGAGGGTTGTGCTTAATGATAGGCTTGTTTGCACAGATCTGCCTCTAATGATCTACTGAGTACGCTTAGCCGCTTAATTATATGGTCTATCCCGAAAGGCTTAGGCGACCTCACGAGGCATAGTTTAAGATAGACGAGCATAGAAAAGTAAACGCGTTTATGTAAATTCATGTGAAACAGCGTCGGTATAGCCATGACCTTTTAGTTCATCAATTAGCTCTTCGCCAACTCACCAGGGCTGGTGTGTTCATGGTCGCGCTTTTCAAAACTGGTTGTATTCAAAATCAAAGCCACAGAAAGTAAAAGAGTGATTGAAAATGCAGGACAACAGTTACAAAGAACCGACAGACCTCCTCTTTAATGAGAGAAGTGGTGGAGCAGCCCCTCAGACTTTCTTTATATATGTTGTTTGACTCTTTAAATCATGATTCGCTTTATGATTTTCCAGGTGCTTTATAAAGATAAATAAAAAAAAAAAACACAAAATCTGTTCTCTCGGACATTTCTTGTCTACAGCATTTTTGTTTCTGCCTGATCTGTGACGTAAAACAACTCTGCAGGCTTTATTTCTGTGAAACTGTGTGTGCAAGTGCAAAAACCCTTTGACTAACGGTGCACTCCAAACTCATCTGAAAGCAGCAGTTGAACTCTTGTAGAAGATGATTTTTGCGTGGGGGATGCACAATTCTTAAGTACAAAGTAATTATTATCGTATGAATGTGCACATATATTCCTGCTGCTGCTGCTCGGGTCAGATATCATTCATATATAACACACATCTCCGTATCCATCGCTTCTATAATGTCCGTGAAAATCATCTCGTGTTGACCTCTTGCTCTCAGTGTTGGGAGAGATTTTTGATTTAATGAAGCCATTTGTCTGCAACATGCATTACGGTTGTTCTGCTGAATGCCAGTGAAGCCTAACATCGGGAGTTTCCAGGTTTCTGAGAGGATGGCACTGGCTATCATAAGCCTCCCACTCAAAGTCAATTTCCACCGTCTCTTCCTCCTGCCCTGCTTGGCTCTGAGTCTATATCGGGGCCAGTCAACGTCTGATGGTCTCCTCTTGCCTTTTTTTACCTGCTTATCAGTTATTTCATTCACATGTTCAGCCTTTCTCTATGAATTGCCATTATGTGATGTGCGCAATCACTTCTCATCCTTACACATAAAAAAAAGACAAGTTATCCTCTTTAATTTAGCAGTTTTTTTGGGGTTTTTTTGTTTGTTGCGACACTAGACTTTGTATACTTTAATATCTCCAGGGGCCAGTCGAGATTTTGACTCATCTTACTGCTACTTTGGTAGCTCTGTACTTCTGTACAGTCGGTTGGCACGATGTGTAAAGAAGCTTGTTGTGCGCACTGCGCAGGCATTTGGCAGCTTTGATGATTCTTTTTAATTTAAAGGACTCATATTATACCCTATTTCTCCAAGTTAACCCAGTTCCCTGGTGTCCTAATGAACATGTCTGTGACATGCTTTGGTCAAAATACCATAAGGATGAAGCACCACAGCAGTTCAATCACCCTGTGAAAACAGCCCTGTTCAGAACACACTGTTTTGAGTCGCTTTAAATGCAAATGAGACACAGTCTCCGCGTCACTGAGGCTCCGGCAGCTAACAGCAGTTAGCATTTGGAAAGGCCATCATTTGCTGACTCTAGCCGGCACATTGCGTCATATATAAGATGTATTTATGGACCACTGGACACGTAAATACTCTGAGGCTGGAAGTTTGTGTAGAACTCTGTGCTGCACTGTGCAGCCAAGAATAGAAAACTCTGCAGACTTCCACTCTTCTGGATACTATTGCCCTCCTGTACTTAGACTGAGGTGGACCACAAAAACATGACTGAGTCATCTTTTCTCACAATTTGCCTACTTATAGGGCCTCCAGAAGTATTAAAATGATGAAAAAGTTGATTTCGCATAGTATGTCTCCTTTTAAAGTGTTGGTGACTCTGTGTATTTGCACGCAAAAGATCTAACTCCGTTTCCACTTCCTTGTGAATAAGCACATTCCACGTTCACTTGGCAAGTCTTTTTCCTCCCACATCACATATTTTTGGATCTCCCCTTTGCCACTCCACCATTCTCTACAACCTCTCTCTCATCTTCAGACTCACTCGGCCTCTGTAACAGACAGAGACAGTCTTGGTGTGTCTCAGCCTGGCTGTCATAACCCTCATGGTACAGCAGTCTGCCAGGCAAAGGCTGCCACCTAAGGAGGGGGTGGGTGTCTGGGCTCTGACACATCTATTAACCTTCAGGAGATGTCTGTCCTCCATCACACTCCTTTCTCTCCTTCTTGCTCGTCTCTATCTCCACCTGCCCCCCCCCCCCCCCTCAGCTTTTCCTCAGGTGGAGGGAAACTGTATTGTCCCTTGAGCGAAAGAGAAAATAACAAATAAATGTATTTTTCACTCCTTCCAACTGGGAGCATTTTCGATATATATACCCTGCAGTTTTATTTAACTTTCTCAATTACCTGTTGCCTCAGTGTCCATGTGTTGTCCCTGTTTCCTCTCCAGCCCCTAACCTTCACAATTCGTACAATGACCTACAGTGTGTGTCAGGAGATGCATATATGAGCGCTTGAATTTGTGCAGCGATGCGTAAGTAACGTAAAATGAGGGAACGAATAAACTGTGGCAGCTTTATCAATCAACTGGAATAATAGAAGTTAATAAAAACTACGTGTGACAGATGAAATTGGACGTAAATGTATCTGGTTAACATGTGCCCCCTTTTTTTTCTTTTTTTTTACATTGACAGTAATTCAATATTGGATTTGACATTATTTAAATCAGATTATGACAGATCACAGCAGATTTGTCAACTCCGATCTCAGTCAGCTTCGTTCACATAATAATCTCTTCTGTTTGTCTCTCTCTCTCTCTCTCTCATTTTCGCTCCTGCAGGAATTCTCTTTACTGCGACTCGACGACGTGGTGGACCAGCGAGTCAACATCGTCGGGTTTTCTGTCTTCGACAAAACTCATCCCTTCTTCCAGGACTTTGCGCTCAGCCTCAACCGCTCCTGGCAAGAGAACTGTGACCACGCACCCTTCGCTGGCACCCCAGTTAGTGCAACACACACACACACACGCAATCTCACAAACACTGCAACGACAGCCCACAGGGAGAATGGATGGAATCCTGTTATTGTATTTTCTCACAAAGTTTCAACTTTTTTTTTTTTTTTGGCCCTACCTGTGTACTTACCAAAACTTACCAACTAAAACTTAGAAAAATACGTTTGAAACAGTACGACATTTATCTAGTGAACCACTCTAATTGCAGGTGTTGCTGGTGGCAGTTGTTGTTTCCCAGACGGCTCATTTTCAGGACCTGGCAACCCTAATTATTACATTTATAATGAACTTCACAACCCCCTAAATCAGCCATGTCCAAAGTACGGCTCGCGGGCCGATCGCGGCCATCTGTCAGATTTTGTACGGCCCGCAGCTCTGGTTTTATTAAAGCGGAACTAGACCGGAAGTTCCTATTATCGCTGTTTTTTTTGGTGTGTATCTGCGTCATTACCTTGTTTATGAAGCCCTGACGGTTCGAAACAAAAAGTTTAGCCATTGCTGAGAACGTTGTGTTTTATTGTAATCTCGGGGCTCAACGAGATCACTGAAAATCCCGTAATAGTTACGTAAAGCAGCGGTTCTCCTGAACAACCGATCGTCCTGCTCCGGGCGGTAGTCCGGGCACATCAGGTTACGTACATTGAACTGCAGAAGAAGAATAACGTCCGTTGTGGAGGTGTTTCACGAGCAACAGTGTCTTCTGACTCTGGGTCTGACTCCGGTTTAAAGTAATAAAAGGGACTGTGGCGGGGAGTCGTGATGAAGCTATTTTTAAACACTGCTAAAACAATGGTTTGATAATGAGGAGCAGTGCATCCTCTGTTCCAGAGGGGGGCGTTGCGCTTCTGAGAACGGATGTGCTGGATAGTACTGGCCAATCACAAGACTCTGTCTTCTGGGGGTGAAAGTTCACTCTGAAATCTCGCAGCAGAAAAACACTGTCGGAAAAGAGGATTTCTATCGGCTAGTTTACAGCAACTAGGAGGTTTTTGACCATAAAAACAAGTTAATATATGTAAGTAGACCTCCATAACTAACATATATGTAAAACAGGACCACTCTATGTGACCTTTAGGTATAATTTATGACCAGAGAGGAGAAACCGGCTTTACTCACACATCATCCCCATTAGCTCAGCTGGTAAGGAGATGCACTTTGAAACCAGAGTCCCACGTTTGCAACCCACCTGTGACGGATAGATCCTATTATGTTATCTGACTCCAGATATGAAAGAAAGGCAAAAAAAATGTTCTTTATTTGTTCATTCCTGCATGGCCTAGATTTTTGGTTGCATTGCCAAATGAAATTATTATCAAACTGTGGCTTTGTTTGAACCTTTTACTGTTAAAAAAAAAAAAAGGCCAGTGTCCCCCAGGGAATCTTCACATTATCAAATCTGGCCCTTGCTAAAAAAAAAAATCATCATCTGTTCTCATCAAAACAGTATCTGTAGCTCAGCATTTAACTGACTGCACTCTGCATTGTCGAAGGTGTGATTTTCAATTTATAAATGTATTCTTCTTGAACAGCATTGGTAGAAGAAGTACAATTAAACCGTAAAAACTTAACATTAAACTTAACATTAGGAGCAGGAAGAAGCACGACGCTCAGCGTGTCCCACCTCTTCATCTACAGTTACATCAACTACATTTTTGAACTCAGAAAAGAACATATACCTACTGAGGAGATAGTTTATTAATGTTGTGCTGAGCAGGTTTTTATAGTTAATCCAGTCACACACTGAATCAAGAACATTGTGTGTTCTCATTACAAAACTCTCTTCTTTTTTTATGAGACAGAGGCTTAGCTGAGTATTCTACGTCAAAGTCGGCACATAAAAATGTTATGTGCCGACTTTGACGCACAATACTCGTCATAAATTACTCATGAGTGCCACCTATTTGTCAATGACTGCTTGTTTATTTGACGAAAACTTATAGATGTGCCATTAACCCCCGTTCCGAGGCAAAGTACTCTCACCAATTATGCCTACACACAAGTACCACACATAAAAACACAACCGCATCCGAGAGTAACGACGAACTCCGCCCCTGATTAGATTGATTTCCCGCTCTCGGAGACCAATAAAGATGAGCGTATTATGTCTTAAATGTTTTATATTCATTCATTCAGAAAATAGAATACAATTGCTTACAGAGCAGTTATGTGATTCTACACGACCATTAAAGTCCCATTTATAGATATTATTCCCATTTATAGCTCGTCGTAGCACTTTTTGATGGTTGTTTGTCTTTATATGCGTCCCTGTGATGGACCGGCAAACCTGTCCAGGCCGTATTTACGCCGCTGGGATTGGCACCAGCATCCACCGCGACCCTCGCGTGGAGGATAAAGCGGTAGAAGATGGATGGATGTAGCACTTTTAAAGCAAATGCAAAAAAAACAACAACCACTATATATGTCTTGAAGTCATCATTATCCCGTTAACACCTAAGCCTCAAAATGTCCGTCTGGACATTCTTGCTTATTTTAGCGATAAAAGGGCCCGAAAAAGGGTCCTGTGAGTAAGTGCTTTTGCCCATTTTTCCAGAATAACTTTCAATATCTGGCAGTTATTTACAATTTACTGTGTATTTGTAATTTAAATGAAGAAAAAGAAAAATGTTCATTTAGAAAAAACACTGCAATTGTACGTCAGAGTTTGTTAAATTCTGAAGTTGAACAGTATATAAAACATGTTTAAAATAACATTTAATTTGAGTTTTTTCAAAGTCCAAAAAAAATGGAAACTATGTACATGTGTTTTTCCAACGCTCTCTTCTTTTGTAAAAAAAGACGCTGATTCGTCAGCAATAGTGCGAGTGAAATTACCGTAATAACCACATGATTAACTTGACTTTCAGAAACTTTTGGAATTTTTCCAATAGCACCAACTGTAACTCTGTAATGCAAAGTGCGCTTGCGCAAACATATCGTCTCCAATACGCTCGGTGTTAAAGGGGACATATTATGCTAAATCTAAACTTGGAGAAATAGGGTATAATATGGGACCTTTAAAGGGTTTAACAGCCCGAAACATAATAAATTAAAGAAAGATATCAATCAAATGTACGTACACAAACATCGCCCCAATCGCTCGCCTTTGTTTCACAAGACTGGTGAACAGGTTAAGAATAGTGTGAACGCAGCAGTAAGAGAAATCTGTTCTCAGCAGGTCACTCGGATACATTTGAGCCTGCAGTGTTTACTACATGTGACTAATTAGCGAATCACTAAAGAGAATAAAGGCTGATGATGGCAGAGCAAGAGAGAGAGAGATTAACTCTTTTAGACGTGCACGTAGATAATTTGCTGTCTTTTCCATTATCAGTAATTAGGACTAGAGGAAATCTAAATGTCACGTTCTGCATACTAGTGACCTCTTTGCTTGTGCAGAGCGAAGGGTTTTCATGATACCAACTGATTTGTAAAATTGAGGAGAAAAAAAAGAACAACAGGTTGTGACATTTGAAACTGGTGGGTTCACAGGAGAATTATTATTATGTTCTATTAAATATTTTTGCAAAACTGTGATGACATTATTGAATTCATATCGAGTCGTGTAACCCGCAGAGACGCACGCAGACGCTCCTTATCTCCACCTGAGACCGCAAATATCACAAAGTTCCACAAGATGGAATGGCACAGTCATATTAATACAAGATAATATTTTATTTCAGGTGCAGAGACTGTAACTAGTCTGATTTTTAAAAAATAAAATGTCACTTTGCCATGTCAACAACATATCCTTGTGTGGACATGTGCCCTCATTTTGCATATGTCACCATAATTAGCGGATTATTTTCGCATGTTTCACTCTAATTAGCATATTCTTTTGAACATGTTCACGCTCATTAGCAGACATGCTTACTTTCTCCTTGGATCTTCAAAATAACATTTGTAAGTTCTGATAAAAGAAACTGTACACTCTTAGAAATAAATGTGCTAAGTAGAACCATATAAGGTTCTTCTGCTTGCCCTCATAGGAGAACCCTTTTTTTTGGCTCCAAGTAGAACCTTTTTTCAAGGTTCCACCTGGAACCCTTTTGGAGGGTTCCACCAAGAACCCCGTTTAAAACCCTTTATTCAAGGAAAGGGTTTTTAAAGGGTTCTCTGGATCAAAATGGATCTTACTGGAACCATTAGTGTTACCAAGAACCCTTGAAAAAACCTTTCTTCGGGAATAGGTTATTCAGAAGCAAATGGTTCCAGGTAGAACCTCAGCCCTTGTAGAAGAACACTTTTGGAACCCTTATTTCTAAGAGTGTAGACACCCTTAGAACACAGAGCATTCCGGCTGCTTTTTCCCATTACTATGTTTAAACGTACATACAAAGTTTCTTATATCCTTTTTTCAGCACAACCTGAACAATCTGATAAAAAAATAAAAAATTCACCAACTATATAAACACACCTGAGCAAAAAGTACTCGAAATGATTAAAATAGGATTGAATTTGCGAAATTTGAAAACGTGTCACATTTCAAAGTTCACTCAGCTCGTTTTTATGAACAAGAAGCAAAGAAATTCGGTCTATTTTTGTGACTTCTGCACAACTGTTGATACGTTATATCGCTACTAAAAAGTGCGACATAAAGTGAATCATAACTTTGACTCGACGACGCATTAGAAGAGGAAAAAACGACCCATAAACACAACCTCAGGACGTCCAAATAAGGCGACATTTCCACGATATTAAGAAACATATAAACAGAAATTAGTCTCACATTAAATATAATATGCTTCGACTGATTAAATTATATTATTCAATTTACTTTCCAGATAACAAATAGTAGTAGAAAGTTTTCGTTTGAGTTTCAACACTAAATTAGCAATTTGACATCTTGTTTGAAGTCTTTCTCCCAAATATTTTAATCCTAAAATGAATTTACTCATGTTTAGAATGTATTTGCTCGCCCATATTATTGCCCTTATAGTGCAATTCACTAATTATGGAGAATATGTAATACATCAAAGTTTTGCAGTTTAATGCCCTTTTGTAGTTATCTTTGATCTCCAGAATTCATTATTATCGCAAACCAAAATTCCCCTCAGCCTTGTATCAACATCCATCAGACGTCTCATCTCCGCTTCCATTACAGCGGTGAACCTCCGACTCTCTCCTATACTTCATAATATGAGGCATCGTGCATTTTAATCAAATGTACATAGCCAGGATGGCGGTGGTGGTGGTTGATGATGAGGCTGTTTGTACAAGGAGAGATGAGAGGAAAACGCTGCCTCTCTGGCTGTTTTCTGAGCCCTCACAGAGAGAGAGAGGCAGGCGGTAATTGGAATAGTCGGGGTGTGCCAGCTTCAGTGGGGATAAAAGGAGGAAGGACAGAGAGGGAGAGATGGTTTTCAACACTGTCAGCAGATCAGAGGCTTTCTAATGATCTAATGGAATAATCTAACTGCCACTCCAGGGATGCGTTAACCCCTCGCTGACCGCGAAACCGCTAACACGTTTCGCTCGCAGTTTGCGAACTTTGCAGCTTCACGTGTAGCGTTATAATATATATTCACCCTTCTTTCCTTCCGCAGCTCTCCTCCGCTCTGCTCTTCGACGCGGTGTACGCGGTGGTGGCAGCGGTCCAGGAGTTGAACCGCAGCCAGAACGTCGGCGCCACTCAGCTCTCCTGCAAGTCCTCCAAGATCTGGGAGCACGGCACCAGCCTCATGAATTACCTGAGGATGGTAGGATTGCCTCCGCGCCGGCCGTGATCGAAAACACGCGGACAGGAGATACGGCTCCCTGTGACCTTAAGAGGGATATTTTTTTGACACTTTGTGAAATGTGTTTTTCGACATAGTGCAGCGACCGATCCAGTCTCTCTTTGGAAATGAGACCAAGCGTGTCATTGAGAGCTGCGCCTGCGAAAAAAATATAGGTTAAATAAAATATCTGCACATCAGCAGTCAGTCAGTCGCTGTAGCTCAGCGTGGCATAAAACTTTTTAAAAAAACAAGAGGAAACAGCGAATCATGCTCTTGTTATTTGAAGTAGAAATCTTTGTTTTGGGTAATTTTGTAATACCCTCTGGTCTTTTTACACATAATGTTGAAAGGCATGAGGAATAAAACTGTCTAACACACAATGAAATTCTTCAATTTGTTTTAAATTAACAAAATAGGCTATAATTAGCGAGCACCTGAGTAGGCGTTTGTTACCCTCTGACAAAGCCCTGGTTGTTTCTTAGCGGGAAAGTGAAGCAAATTATTTCCTCAAAGTAATTCTCTCTTATTTTTAGAGGAACATATCCTGCATTAGACGAATGAGAAGATCGTGTTGAGATCAACACTTTCTATGTATTGGTTCCTCTACAGAGACCTTGGTTCTCAAAGTGCGGTACGTGTACCACCGGTGGTACTTGGAGGAAAATCATAATTACCATACTGCTGTACACTCTTAGAAATAAGGGTTCCAAAAGTGTTCTTCTACAATGGCTGAGGTTCTACCTGGAACCATTTGCTTCTGAAAAACTAAGATTAAGATTAAGATTCCCTTATTAGTGGGGAAATTTCCAAATTCTGCATTTAAACCCATCCGTGAGTTAGTGAACACACACAGCACACAGTGAGGTGAAGTACATGCAAAACCCAGAGCAGTGAGCTGCCTGCATTCAGCGGCGCTCGGGGAGCAGTGAGGGGGTCAGGTGCCTTGCTCAAGGGCACTTCAGCTGCAGACAGGTCGGGTTCAAACTGGCTACCCTCCGGTCTCAAGCTTGAAGCCCTAACCACTAGGCCACAGCTGCCCCAATTCTATTTCCTGTAGAAAGGGTTTTAAAAGGGTTCTTGGTTCCAATGGTTCCAATAAGAACCATTTTGATCCAGAGAACCCTTTAAAACCCCTTTCCTGGATAAAGGGTTTTGAAAGGGTGCTTGGTAACACTAGGGTTCCAGGTGGAACCTTAATAAAACGGTTCTACCTGGGACCAAGAAGGTTTCTCATATGAGGACAAGCAGAAGAACCTTATATGGTTATACTTAGCGCTTAAGAGTGTATTTACCAGGCTATGTGAGGAAAATGTAATGAATTAATAATAATTAGAGTCACAATGTCTCTCACTCCATCTTAATCTAATGTCACTTCACCAGTGTGTGAAGTATATGTGAGTAGGAGGAGGACGATGACGCAGCAAATAATCTTATTGGGAATAAATCTGCTTCCTGCACACTAAGAAATCAAAGTATAAGATTGTACCTAAAAAGGTACAAATGCTTTGTCGCTCCAGTTGTACCCTATCAGGGTACAAGCACTGTACAGGGTACAAGCTTTTTTGTACCTCTAAAGGAACATTTCTGCATCCCTAGTAACAAAAATGTACCTGTACGCACTGAGAAAGGTACAGCGCTTGTACCCTGATAGTGTACAACTGGAGCGACAGGCAGCAAAAGGTACAGTCTCGTACTTTGATTTCTTAGTGTGTGTTTGTGAAAAGACCGTAGCTGACTTTGCTCTAAACTCACGTTGGGCGATAATGGTGTTTATTTGAAGAGCTCGATATATTATTTTCTCAGACTGTGGTGCTTGGTGTAAAAAAACTTTGAGAGCCAGCGCTCTAGAGCGTATTTGTTTTTTCAAAGACAGCCGATATAGATTGCCCATTAAAGCCCTTTAAAGATATATACTCTGTGTGGATTAGGTCAGTTGATCTGCACAGTACATTGCACTGAGAGACAAAAATGTTCTTTCCTAATGGGATGGAATGGATGAATGTGATTGGTTTAAAGCCAAACACTAGAATGCGACTTGTGTTTTTCTGTAAATGGATGATATTATAGCCTTGTTTTTTTTATAGTATTATTATAAAGGCTGGTGCATATTGAGCAGTGTCATAGCCTGAAGTCCAATCTGTAATAGGTGCTGTTGATACTGTTTTTTTTAAACATATCTCGCTCTCTCTGTGTTGGATAGGTAGAATTGGAAGGTCTAACGGGCCACATTGAATTCAACAGCAAAGGCCAGCGGTCGAACTACGTCCTGAGGATCATGCAGAATAGCAAGGAGGGCCTGAGGCAGGTACGTGGCTGCAAGTGGCACACAGATGTGTGCGTCACGTTCTTCACACTCATCGAACACACACACACACACACACACACACACACTCACTATTGGTATATGTATTCAGACTACATCAGCAAACCCATACAAATGCCATCAAGTTTATTTGATTGCCTCCAAAGAATTAACATATAAATAGTATGTTTTACGGAATAGTATTTCTGAAGTGACCCATGAAGATTCTTCCATTTTCTCTTTACATCAACACTTGTTATATTAAAACCAGCATCTCCTAGTCGCAGTATGGTGTTACACATGGCAAAGGTTACAGTCGTATCTACAGAAAACTGGATCGTACAGTACCGTTCAAAAGTTTGGGGTCACCTATGCAATTGTTTTGTGTTTTCCATTAAAAGTCACACTTCTATTCATCAAAAGAGTTGCAAAATGAATAGAAAATATAGTCAAAGACATTTACAAGATTAGAAATAATGATTTTGATTCAAAATAATAATTTTTCCCTCCAAACTAGCAACTAGAACCAGCAAAAAACTGTTTTCAGCTGTGCTAACATCATTGCACAAGGGTTTTAAAGGGTTTTCTAATCCTTCTAACACGATTATCAAACAAGATGTACCATTAGAACACTTGAGAGATGGTTGCTGGAAATGGGCCTCTATACATATTCCATTAAAAAACAGACGTTTGCTGCTAGAATAGTCATTTACCACATCAACAATGTATAGAGTGTATTTCTGATTCATTTACTGTTATATTCATTGAAAAACAAGTGCTTTTCCTTCAAAAATAAGGACATTTCTAAGTGACCCCAAACTTTTGACCGTTAGTGTACAGCAGTGATGTAAAGGAAACCGCCTCATACAGCAGGTGAGGCTTTATATCGCTGTTTACTCGGCGTCTGGTGCCAGAGGACACAATTAAAGAGGAAATTGAGGAAATGTTTTTCCTATTTCTTTTTTAAAGCCTCTCTCTGTGCCCACGTAGGTGGTTTTAATTACTCTGGCTCAAAAAAAGGACAACAGGTCAAGCGAGTCTCTCTGCCCAAATGACTGAGTGTCATATGTCCACACTTTTATGGTAAAGAAAGTTTGTACATTGTAAAAGGTTAAAGAATGGTGACGCCTTCATTGTCTCTAAGCCTCACTTTCCCAACAAAAACAACGAACACGTCCATGGAAACTGAAAATCTTGATTCTCAGCACAAAGAAACAACCATCCAACAAAAGCAATTTCAGTTAAGACGTCACAAATGACTGATCAGTAATTAAGTAAGTCGCCTGTTTACCAACGTGGCTTTGTTTCAAATGTTTGCCTCTTTTGAAGGTGAATCTTTGCTCACCATTTAAACACAAACTGAAAACACTGGGTGTTGGATTTTGGTGATGCTGCTTCTATTGTTGCTTTTTTTAAAGTTGTGTTTTCTGACCTCTAACTTATTTTACTGTCTTGTTTTCACAAGACAAAATGTATCGGCGAGGGATTTGAGCATGCCGTTCATCCATATCAGTCACTTCAGTGTTGCCTCATTGGATGCTGGGGATTTCCAGCGTCCTTTAATCTTGTTTTACCTGTGTTTCTGAAAACACTCAGCATACACTATAATCTGAGCAATCCTGCATAATCTCTGAGGTCTAGCTGCCACCAATTATTATTTCTCTGTTTTTTTATGGATTAAAGGGGCCATATTATACCCTAATTCTCCAAGTTACATGTCTGTGACATGCTTTGGTCAAAATACCATAAGGATGAATCACCACAGCAGTTCAATCACCCTGCCAAAACAGCCCTGTTCAGAACGCTCTGTTTAGTAGTATCTCTTTAGGTCCACCTTAAAAAAAAGTAAAACAAAACTGGGACAGGAAATGACATCAGCCACAGAGGCTACTGGGAGCTAACAGCAGTTAGCATTTGGAAAAGTGATCATTTGCAGGCTCTAGCAGGCACATTGCCGTCATATATAACATGTATCCACTGGACAGATAAATCCTCTGAGGCTGGAAGTTTGTGTAGAACTCTGTGCTGCACTGCGGAGCCAAGAATAGAACTTCCGGCCCTCGCCAGCACTCACACACGTGTTTTACGGACAAAGCGGAGCTGCGTGAGAAAACAATTCCTAGGAATTTAGCGCATTGTGACGTCCCAGTGAGCGCCGGAAGTCAACCTAGCGTGTTTTATCTCTTGTACTTAGACTGAGGAGGACCACAAAAACATGAGTGCGTTGTCTTTTTTTCACACTTTGCCGACTGATAGGACCTAGTGCCCACTAGAGTCCCAAATATAAGTATTTAAATGATTAAAAAGCGGATTTTGCATAATATGTCCCCTTTAACCATGTTTCAAGGATACCAAAAATAATAGCTAATAAGAATAAGTTAATAAAAAGAATAGTGACAACTGCTTTCCAACAGATTAGAGTAACTGTCTGCTAAAGAATGGATTGCAAACTGTGCTGCTTGCGTGTACACATGCTGTTCAGAGATCGGTGGCATAACAAGGAATGTTTCCTGTGCTTCTTGTCGAGGATTTGCAGATTGTGTCTGATTTCCAGAAATACTGCCTGCTCTGCTTGATCCTGTATGGTGTACATATAATTCCTAATCCAAGTTGTCTGCGATATCATTTCTTAATTAAATTCTGCATGTACTTCTGAGGAAATCCTGATGTAGCACCAGTAAGAGTTTAGTTGAAGCAGAGACACTGAGAACGCTCTCCCCAGTACACAGCAGCATCCCCCAAATGCTTCAGTGGAGCGGAAATATCGTCAGCAATAAAAATCAGAGGTTGATTCTGCCAGCTTAGAGAAGTATAAATTGTATATGAAAGGTGGTTGGAAGAATTTGAAGGTAAACATGAGCACAAGAGAACGGAAGCAGGTGCTTCTGGAATCACTGAGCGTTAGAGTTGTAGATCAACATGGCTGTGGTTGTGTTTACTTTTATTGCAGTAGCTGTTCGACCGTGGATTCATCTTCGATATGAGTTACAAAACAACTAAAGTTCCAGGGTGTGATAGCAAGTAAGAGAGGATAAATAAGACTGGTGAACCGAGTGATGGGGTAAATGCAGAAAATACATTAAAAAAGGATGAGATAAGTGCAAATAATATAATAATAATATATAATAATGTGTGTGTTTAAAGACACAGAGAGAGACAAAGATCAGTCCCAATATAATACAAGAAACACTTAGCTGTTTCATTGTTGTGGTTGGTTTCACAGATTAAGCTTCAGTGTTGCTCACCCAGTTTAATCTTGTGTAACTTGAGAAACCATGTCATCCTCTCGTATATACGTACATATATCCTCTCTGTACGCGTCCAGTGGAAGAACATTGTGCATTTCGTGGCGGTTATTGCGATGCTTTGCAGTGCACACGTCTAACTCTGGTGCGAGTTACCGATGCCAGAGTGACGGGAGACACAATAAGTGAGTTCCGCTGCGTCCGCACACAGTTTGCTCCTTTGGTTTTGCCCAAACTAATCTAGAGTAGATGAATTATTCCCATTTTTCCACATGCTGTCTTTCTCACTCCCGCTCAATCCACACATTAAATGGATTACACCTTAAGTATCAGCCGACATCAAGACTCATTTTGCTGACTCAATGTCATGTAAAGCCATGTAGAATTCAATTTCACATGGCTTTACACAGCTTTACACAGTCTGCTCTTCAAGCTCTGCTTTTTATAAATGTCAGCACTTAAGATTCCGTGCTCGATCTAAAGTTATTACTATAATTATTTGACTTTATGCCGTTGTGTGCTGCTGTACCAGACTGGTATTTCCCCTTAGAAATACCTGCGACAGTTAGATTGTGCGTTTCACTGTCGCTCTGAGTGTTGTTTGTCTTTGATCACTGTGTTAAATGTACGTTTTCCCCACTGTGGGCTGAATAAAGGATTAACTTATTTTACCATTATTATATACAGTATTAAAGGTCACATAGAGTGGTCCTGTTGCACATATATGTTAGTTATGGAGGTCTACTTACATATATTAACTTGTTTTTATGGTCAAAAACCTCCTAGTTGCTGTAAACTAGCCGATAGAAATCCTCTTTTCTGACAGTGTTTTTCAGCCGCGATGTTTCAGAGTGAACTTCCACCCCCAGAAGACAGAGTCTTGTGATTGGCCAGTACTATCCAGCACATCCGTTCTCAGAAGCGCAGCGCCCCCCTCTGGAACGGCGGATGCACTGCTCCTCATTATCAAAACATTGTTTTAACAGTGTTTAAAAATAGCTTCGTCACGACTCCCTCACTCTCTCAGTCCCTTTTATGACTTTAAACCGGAGTCAGACCCAGAGTCAGAAGACACTGTTGCTCGTCAAACACCTCCACAACGGACGTTATTCTTCTTCTGCGGTTCAATGTACGCAACCTGATGTGCCCGGACTACCGCCCGGAGCAGGACGATCGGTTGTTCGGGAGAACCGCTGCTTACGTAACTATTACGGGATTTTCAGTGATCTCGTTGAGCCCCGAGATTACAATAAAACACAACGTTCTCAGCAATGGCTGAACTGTTTGTTTTGAACCGTCAGGCTTCATAAACAAGGCAATGACGCAGATACACACCAAAAAAAACAGCGATAATAGGAACTTCCGGTCTAGTTCCGCTTTAACTTGTCCATAATCCAACTGTCACCACCCGACTACAGTGGATAACCATATTTGGGGTTTTGTTATGCAGTCGTCGTTGTTGTATGACTCAGAGAGAAGACACAGACAGTCTGTGCGACGACAGGTTCACAGTTTATTTGAAAATCATTTTCGGCCGACGAGAGTCAGACATCGTTTCGTAACCTTGTCTTTGGCTCCGATGTCCGACCTTTACACTGGCACTGGACCAGAGGCGAGAGGATAATGCTATCAGGCCTAATGTGTTGATTCTAAGCAACGTTATTAGGAAGCATCCCTGCCAGTTTTTGTTTTTGTTAATGGGGAGAGGCAAGGTGTAAGATGAGGAGCAGAAAATGGGGGGTGTGTTGTTTGTTTTGTTTACACCTCCCACTGGCTGTTTGGCCGTGGCTGCTTCAGTCATGCAGACGCTGGAGGTGTGAGGGTCTTGTCTCACAGCCAACATCCACAGTCGTAATCCTTTTTTTTTTTTTTTTAAATAGAGTAAAGGCCACATTATACTTCTCCGACTGCGTATGCGCTATCCGTCTGCGTCACCACGGAGACGCCTCCAGCCTTTATACTTCTGCGTCGTGGTGACGGACACGCGCTGCAATTTCCCGCCCAATCAGTAGGGGTCGCTGCGCAAGGTTGTTCTGCTTCAGGCTACAGTGAGCAATGGCGTCCGAGAAAGAAAGAGAGAGAAAGACTGTTGTTGTTGAAACAGTAGCCGTTTCTCACTTTTCTGTGTGACGGAACGCAGTTTTAAGATAATTGGAGGCGAGAAATTGGCCATTTAGAGTCTAAACATGTGCTGTGTGTGTATAGATATGACGATTTTATAGTTTGGCAGCGGCGTTATCGGCGGGGATGAGCTCCGCCTCTGTGGACGCTGGGTGTGCACTGTGAGCCGGCACAGAGCAGCTTCGCTCGGCCTGTCCTGAGGACCAATCGCAGCTCTTGCCGTCTCCGTTGTCCCTTGACGGAGTGACGGACACTTAAAAAATATTTCGTGCAGTCGGAGACGACGCAGAGGCTCTTCGTAACCTACGCAGAGCACTTTACGCAGGAGCATAAATTGGGCTTAACAGTGTCACAGTTAGAGCTGAAACAATGAATCGATTAATTGATTATTAATCGATTACTAAATTAATCGTCAACTATTTTTATGATCGATTAATCGGTTTGGAGCTTTTTTCATTATTAAAGGGGACATATTATACCCTATTTCTCCAAGTTAACCTAGTTCCCTGGTGTTCTAATGAACATGTCTGTGACATGCTTTGGTCAAAATACCATAAGGATGAAGCACCACAGCAGTTCAATCACCCTGACAAAACAGCCCTGTTCAGAACGCTCTGTTTAGTAGTATCTCTTTAGGTCCACCTTAAAAAAAAATAAATATAAAAAGTAAAACAAAACTTAAGTGACAGGAAATGACATCAGGGACAGAGGCTACTGGGAGCTAACAGCAGTTAGCATTTGGAAAAGTGATCATTTGTACGCACTAGCAGACACATTGCCGTCATATATAACATGTATCCACTGGACAGATAAATCCTCTGAGGCTGGAAGATTGTGTAGGACTCTGTGCTGCACTGTGGAGCCAAGAATAGAACTTTTCGCGGACTTCCAGTTATCGGTTGCCCTCGCCAGCACTCTCGCCTGTTTTACGGACAAAGCGGAGCTCCGCTAAATTCCATTTAGCGCATTGTGACGTCCCAGAGAACGCGGAAGTTAACATCGCATGTTTTATCTCCTGTACTTAGACTGAGGACCACAAAAACATGAATGAGTCATCTTTTTTCACACTTTGCCTCCAGAGTCACAAATATAAGGATTTGAAATGATTAAAAAGTTGATTTTGCATAATATGTCCCCTTTAAAACAAGATTAGTGAGCGTTTTAGCTTCTTAAATGTGAATATTTTCTTTGCTCCACATAACAAAGAAATCATTAAAACTGAACAATTTTGGTTTATGGACAAAACAAGACATTCCAGGTTTGACAAACAATGATCAACGTTTTTTTTTAATATTTTCTGACATTTTATGGACCAATTGATTCATCGATTAATAGAGAAAATAATCGACAGATTAATCGATTATGAAAATAATCATTAGTTGCAGCTCTAGTCACAGTCAGCAATTCCCACTGCACTTTCCCTGAATATCCTATTTTGCATCCCTCAATGTGCCGCTCTTTGACCCCTGAATTGCCATGTGGATAAATACATTTTTCTGAATCTCAATCTGAGAATTCAACCTGGAAAAGAAACACAAATGTCCTCCTTCCACCCCACATGACAAACACTTTGTCAGGAGACTGAGCAATGAGACATCTTAACTCAGCATCACCCCACTATCCTCTCATCTCCTAATCTGGTGCCCTGTGGCTGTGCTATAGATCTCCTCACATGCGTAACCATCAGCTCCTCAGGAGTTCACACTGTTACGGCCGATAACCGTCACAAATTGAATTTCTCTCGCTGGCTTTTTTTTACACCGTCGCACACACATATCGCACCTCAGTCATCTATCTTTCCGTTCATCTGTCATCCGTCTATTTAGGCACCATCACGGGTTGATTTCTGCATTACTTTAATGAGTAATGAGCACGAGTCACCAGATATGCCTTTGCCTTTGCATCTCGGACGCAACTGTTATTTGCATATTTAATCGTTGGTTATGCTTGAAAGCTAAAGATTTGGAGCTATCTGTGCGTTAAAAAAACATAAAGTGAGCGACTTATCTTCTCTGCTCCTCTTGCCACTTGTTTTTGCAGCGAGGAGCATATGGAGACAGAAGAGCAGAATTTGAATTTTGGCACCAAACATGTTCACATTATTAATCCATCAAGTACTTTTTCTGTCCAGCGTCATGATAATATTTGGAGCCGTAACTCAGACTGTAAATTTGACTGGAATTTCATGTGTGAAGTCGTAACAGTTAATATGCAAAGAGTTAAAGGTCAGTTTCATTCTGAGATCGTAATGTTCTGTTAAAAATAAACGTCGTCGTCGCGACTCAGGAATGGAGTGGAGCGACTGCAACCGTGACATTAATGATGACATTAACCTTTGGTGTCTCCGTCGTCTGTGCTGAGGATGTTTGTGGAATTTGTAAAACTGGGAATGACTCACTGTAAAATGTGAAAGTATAGTGATATATGCCAACCCTCTTATGACCATCATGACAGTCAGGCCGTCTGGATTTAGTTTTCGATTTTATGGCTGTAGAATTGTCAAAAAAATGTTTTGATGAGTGAGTGCTTTTGCCCCCGTTTTCCAGTTATTCAACCATTTAGAATATTGGTTCTCAAAGTGCGGCCCGGGGGCCAATGGCGGCCCGCAGAAACATTTCTGGCGGCCCGCAATGAATTACAGTTGATAGTTTTAATCCAGGAGCTACTAAGCTTGCTAAATGTTTATTGGACATTACTGGATACAGACCAATAAGTGTAAACAAAAATACTGGGTATTTACCTGGTTTCTATATGGTGAATGTTTGTATATTAGTGGGTTATAAGCTGGTAATAAGCAGGTAGCTACAGCCCCCAATTACTAGCTATTTACCCAGTTAATATATGGTAACAGAAATGTGTTGCTTGGTATTAACCTGTAATTAGAAGGTAAGAACAATGGCCAAAAAATTATAAAGCGTTATTATATTAATGCTTAAATTACATTATATTAACGCTTATATTACTTAACGCTAAACTGTAGAACTGGGAATGGGATTTCTTTTGTTTTTTTTCCTTTGGCGGCCCTCAGTCCAATGTTGGGTTCCTAAATTGGCCCTCAGGTATCAAAACTTTGAGAACCCCTGGTTTAGAATATTGGTTCTCAAAGTGTGGCCCACGGGCCAATGGCATTTCTGGCGGCCCACAATGAATTACAGTTGGTAGTTTTAATCCAGGAGCTACTTAGCTTGTTAAATGTTTATTGGACATTACTGGATACAGACCAATAGGTGTAAACAAAAATACTGGGTGTTTACCTGGTTTCTATATGGTGAATTGTAGTGTATTATTGGGTTATAAGCTGGTAATAAGCAGGTAGCTACAGCCCCCAATTACTAGCTATTTACCCAGTAAATATATGGTAACAGAAATGTGTTACTTGGTATTAACCTGTAATTAGAAGGTAAGAACAATGGCCAAAATACTGGGTAATTACCCAGTAAATTATAATTTAAGCGTTATTACATTAACGCTTAAATGACATTATATTAACGCTTATCCTACTTAACGCTAAACTGTAGAAGTGCAATCTGGTCATTAAAAATATTACAAATGGGATTTCTTTCTGTTTGTTTCCTTTGGCGGCCCTCAGTCCAATGTTGGGTTCCTAAATTGGCCCTCAGGTATCAAAACTTTGAGAACCCCTGGTTTAGAAATTGCGTCACTGAGACGCTGACATCACTGGTGAATCTCTTCTGTGATTGGATCGGTCGTTTTCGCGGAAGTCCTGAGGGCAACCCGTATTACAAGCTCTATTTCTCAGCTTCTCGGTATCCATCCATCCATCTTCCACTTTATGTCTAGGAGTTACGGTAACGAGAAGTACGACGACAGGATGGTCACAGAAAAGATCGAAGAAAAATTACTGAGAATAATTCTCAGATCAGTCGTTCTCACCTCCCTTATTGGTACGATGTCGGCTTCGCAATGTAATCATCTTTATTATCTGAGTTTTGGCAGGCAAAGTTCATTTCCCAGCTGCTCCCCGTGCTGACAGCCAGGTATGGACCAATGCTGATGGTGTAAGAGGTTGGCGTGGCATTGTCCTCACTGTGGCACAATTGTTCCCATCAACTTATCCGCAGAAGAGGAGGATAGCGGGGCCCCCCCAGGTAGAGCGAGAGGACAAGAGTGTGGCAGGCAGAAATGAAATGAGACAGAAAGAGTGCACTAGAGGAGGAAACAGCAAAGAAAATAAAACAGTAGATACAAAGCTATTAAATTAGAAAGAGTAAAGCAATATCTCTGCATATCAAATAACAGCTGGGGCTGTACTACTTGACCTGTACTATTTAAGCAGTCGGCCCACCTCACACTGGAGGCGAAATAATTTACCCTATATACCATTACAGTATTTCTTCTTCTTCCTGCTCGGACTCTTTTTTTTTAGGACAATTTGCTATACTTCCTTTCACAAGCCGATATAATGAGCCAGATAAAAGAATGCACAGAACTGTCTTTGGATTGTGTTTCTGTGTGTGTGTGTGTGTATTCTCCAGATGGTGAGAACACCAGGCTGTGCCATAAAACAGTCAACATATCTGGATATATACAAATAGCTAATATAACTCAACCTGTTCCTGTGAACACACGCGTTGCGTTCTTCTCTCCAGGAACATCCAGCAGTTTCCCCCCCGACACAAACCCCTGTTGTTAGAGTGGATTACAGCCGGATAAGAAGTATGAAAGAAGCTTCTGCCACTTTATTTTTGTCGTGATATTTGACTTTGAAAGCTGTAAAAGCGTTGACTCGTGTGGCTGCGTGATGTCATTGAATGCGTGATGTTTTTTTTTATGTTTATACTTCAGTGTACAGTGTGTGTGTGTGTGTGTGTGTGTGTGTGTCCGTACACCAGCCCCCGCTTCCTGTTTCTTGGCTTTACACACAGTCACACACAATAAGCCTTTGACCAATCTTTGCATGTTTAGCAGAGGCACAAATTCTTTTCCAGAAACAAACACACTGCACTCTGCCAGCACACACCACACACACACACACACACACACACACACACACACACACACACACACACACACACACACACACACACACACACACACATTGACACACACATTGACACAGCCCCCCCACGGCCCCAGCCTTCGTACACTGGCCCTCGTTTTCTACATGGGACTCAGTGACAGCAGCCTGCCTGTTAATTGGAGCATGCTATAAAAAAGTAATTACTTCATTTTCTTTCTGCAAGCTGGTGTCGGTGACAGCACAACACACAGAAGAGAGCATGAAACAGTGTCCATATAAACGCACACATGCCCGTCTATGTACATTGCAGGGCATTGGCTGTAAACATTTGGCAAGAAGAGAATCACTATTCAAAGCTCCAGTGTCTCTCTCTCTCTCACACTCTCTTTTCTGTGCCCTGAGGAATCCTGAGTAGTTATCAAAACACTGCCAGCACCTCGACATGATGTATGCTGAGATGATCTCACAACATGTCAAGACTGCTCAACAGCCAGGGGTTTTTTAACCAATATAATCCACTTCTGAAACTTTTTTCTGTGGGCTCTTTCTTGGCATTCTCAGGCAACTGCCTGCAGCCGTCATGACGTGGAATAATCACTCCCTGTGTGCAGCACGGGAACAATATTAGGAAAAAGGAACTGATAACTTTTTACTAACTATCAAATGTTGTACTTTATTTTAGGACCTGGTATCTTTGTGTGAACTTGGACATTCATTTATATTTGACAGTTACTTTAAATTTCAAGGTAGAGGCACTTCAGTGGGAAGGATTGCTGGAAAATCTATCTATCTATCTATCTATCTATCTATCTATCTATCTATCTATCTATCTATCTATCTATCTATCTATCTATCTATCTATCTATCTATCTATCTATCTATCTATCTATCTATCTATCTATCTATCTATCTATCTATCAGCTGAAAGTTAGCTAAAAGAAGACATTGCTAGCTAAGAGAAGACATTGCTATCTATCTGTTAGCTTAAAGCTAGCTAAAAGAAGAATCTATCTATCTATCTATTAGCTACAAGTTAGCTAAAAGAAGACATTGCTATCTATTTGTTAGCTTAAAGCTAGCTAAAAGAAGAAGATATCTATCTATCTATCTATCTATCTATCTATCTATCTATCTATCTATCTATCTATCTATCTATCTATCAGATTAAAGCTAGCTAAAAGAATACTTTGCTATCTATCTGTTAGCTTAAAGCTAGCTAAAAGAATAATGTATCTATCTATCTATTAGCTTCAAGTTAGCTAAAAGAAGACATTGCTAGCTAAGAGAATACATTGCTATATATCTGTTAGCTTAAAACTAGCTAAAAGAAGAAGAAGATATATCTATCCCTCTTTCTGAACTTTCCTGTTTCAAATTCCTCCACGTTGGGTCAGAAATTGCAAAGGCTTTCCTGGAGAATTGAATGTGGCTCACATTTTTACGACTGAGTCGGAGATGAAATTAACCAAATCTGACACACATCCGATATTCTTTGTCCAAGCCCGACCCAAACTCGATAGTTAGAGTAAGACGCTTCAGCTTCTGACTGAAGGATGAAGGCTGTAGCAACCACTTGCCTGACTGTAAAAAAAAAAAACGGTCTTTATTTACAATTAAGGCATATGCCAAAGGTTATCGTTACACCCAGGAGGAAGTCATACTCAAATCATCAGTCATGTCAAATGATGATGTGACCAACCTGACCATAGCCTGACAATCCTTTCTGGGTTCTTCTCTGAATCAGACCCGATAAGTCTCAGGTCAGGTATCTGTGCTTTAGTGAATTATTAATCAAATATGCCACAAAAATGCTGCCGCCGACAGTACATTCAATTATTCCCTTCTGTATGAAAACCACCTCTCTCAGGCTATAAAAGGCGATGGAGCATGGAGTGGGTTTTGAGTAGGTTGCGGCCGAGTTGGCCAGAAGTGGGGGGAAAAAAAAGGTTAAAGGCCAATGTCAGCGTGACTCAAAGCAAATTGTCCTCGTTATCATTTCCGCAGGTGCTTCACAAAAAAGTCGATGCTCAAGAAAAGACGTCCCTGTGACCTAACCCTTCAAAGATACGTCAGTGAATTTGAGTTATTGTCTTAGTGACTGGGGATTAACGGAGATTGTACCACTTGTCCTGTGAAGCTGCACACTTTTTTTTTTTTAATGCCATCTTCAAATTTTGCTCCCTTAATCCCCTCAACATAACTTGAAAGTGTGATTTTCTTTTCTTTTTTTTTCTATCGCTTCCCGGTAATAGAATTATTCCCTTGGCAAATGTGCTGCTGGCTCTCCAATTAAGCCTGTGGTAGATGTACTGAAATAGAAAGCGTCACACATATACCATACCTTGTGTGCCTCTGTGTGACGCCATAGTAAATCTTTTGTGAAGAGATCCTCAATAGACTGGTAAATGATCCAAACCTGTCGTATTACATCCTTTCCAATTTCCTCAATTACCGTGTGAACATTTACAGCCAGATTGCGTTTTATGCCTCGGCGCTGGCTGGGCGACAGCTGCGTGGACGCGAAAACAGTGTTCGGGGATGTCCGTCCGTGCCGTTCTCGTGAAAGTGATATCCCGCGAAACGCAAACCTCGCGAAACCGGTCGATGGCTTAAATGATTTGCACCACGTATCGAATTGTTATTTGAGACATGAGATACCATCACATTATTATTCACTCCATCCATACGCTGATCACGAGTCTGGTGAATGTGGACAGACGTGAATGTAAACTGCAACTGGATTGATTATTGAAGACCTTCAGATGTATGGCGTAATTAACTTCATTTAATAAGTCTTTTTGTGAAGAAGGTGCAGAGGAGGATGATGTAGAGATGCAAGTACCTGGAATATAGACACGTACACAAAGAGACAAAGGCTTTCATTATGGCTGAAGGTGATAATTATTTTCATAACTGATCCATCTGGTGATTATGTCCTCAACTCATTGATTTGTTGCTTTGTTGAAAAATGATGATCTGTGTTTCCCAAACCTCGAAATAATGATGTGAAAACAAGTAATTTTCTATCGATTTTTATATTTTTAATTTAGTATTGAGCAAACATAATCAAATAATCGTTGCAGACACTAACTCACATGGCATGGAATGCTTTTGAGCCATTTACACAAGACTTTTCTCTTCTCTATTAGATTTATTTATGCCTTTGTTCCCGCCCCGTCTCTCAGACCACTTTTATTCTCGCTGCTGTGGGTGCAAATGCACTCAATGCGTTGCTTTCTCCGCTGCTGCAATGTGAGGAAAAAGAGGGAGGGGAAATAATAGGTACAACAAGGTGTGTGTGTGTGTGTGTGTGTGTGTGTGTGTGTGTGTGTGTGTGTGTGTGTGTGTGTGTGTGTGTGTGTGTGTGTGTGTGTGTGTGTGTGTGTGTGTGTGTGTGTGTGTGTGTGTGTGTGTGTGTGTGTGTGTGTGTGTGTGTGTGTGTGTTTGAGGAGATGGTGCACAGCAGGCTGACATATTCACAAGACTGAAGGACATTATCATAGCATCACAGTGTAGCTCAGCACATCAAGACGTGATTTGTATCTTTGTTTTTGCCTCGGGCTCCAGCAGAGATGAGTGCATGTTAACTAGGTCTGATAGACATACGGGGGCTTATAAGGTAAGAGCTGCTGCCTCAGCTCCTGCTGATGGAGGCAGAGGCTCCTTCAGCTCCGGGTTTAAATGTATTTCCATGTAGAAAAATACAAAGAGGTGTCACTTTGTTGAGTTGAGTTTTGCCGTGAATGTGTGCTGGCCCGGCCTTTGTCGCGGTCATGACTTAATTCTGAGTGAAATGGTGCTGTAAAATTTACAGGGCTGCCAATTTGTGAGAAAACCTTGCGTGAGTGAGTCTTCGTGGCTGGTCCCAGTCGAGGTTACCACCACACACCCGATATATTTATTTATAGTGCAGTGCACGTAGGAAGTGTATAATGTGCTGGATGGTGTGCGCGCCTTCTGAAAAGTACGTGTTTTATGAAGTTGCAGACGTTGCAATGCAAAGAAGAATCTATCTATTAGCTACAAGTTAGCTAAACGAAGACATTGCTATCTATTGGTTAGCTTAAAGCTAGCTAAAAGAAGATGTCTATCTATCTATCTATCTATCTATCTATCTATCTATCTATCTATCTATCTATCTATCTATCTATCTATCTATCTATCTATCTATCTATCTATCTATCTATCTATCTATCTATCTATCTATCTATCTATCTATCAGATTAAAGTTAGCTAAAAGAAGACTTTGCTATCTATCTGTTAGCTTAAAGCTAGCTAAAAGAATAATGTATCTATCTATATATTAGCTTCAAGTTAGCTAAAAGAAGACATTGCTAGCTAAGATAATACATTGCTATATATCTGTTAGCTTAAAACTAGCTAAAAAAAGAAGAAGATATATCTATCCCTCTTTCTCCTCTAAATCTCTGCATGCAAAGCGGAGATTTAGATTTAGACGTTGCAGTGGTCTTAGCATGCTAAGCAATTCAAAAATCTTCAACTGTCGAGCTATGTGGCCTAATGAAAACTGTCGGGCTACATCATCGGTTGCTACCAGTAGGATATTGTCTACATTATCACAAATTTCACCAATTTGAAGAGAGCAGTAGGCTATTCGTGACCTTAAGAACCGCGTCCATTATGGCCTCACACATCCACGCAACACTCACTCACGGTAAAATTATGTTTTGTCACAATAAACTGAAAATCAAGGATGCACACCATCGGGCCATGCTCAACCCATATCCAAAATCTTAGGCCGATCTGACTAACGGTCAGCGAGATATGCCCGTCACAGACACACACAGACACAACTTGCTTTATAGATTTATAGCTTATAATGCATTATAATCTACTTATAACACTATAATTAGTTGTAAGCACTCATTAATGCTTTATACAATATGCTTTATGTTTGATTAATGTTTAATACACATAATGCTTTATACAATAATAAAAGATGAATGCTGTAAATAACGTAGGCACCCTGGGGGCTGGTAGATTCGATCCTGCAACCATCCGGACACAAGTCTGCTTCTTTAAAGGTGCCATATGTAAGAATGTGGCCAAAAACAGTTACTAGTTTCACGTAACTGGCAACCCGTGGTTGCTCGGCAGCTGAGACTCTACTGACTGCAATGATTGGTAGACGGCGGTAGGTGGCGCCACATGCCAAAACATGATTTCAAAACATAAACATGATTTGCGGTCTGCAAAATATTTTTTTTTAATGCAAATATTTTGTCTGAACTGTTGTTGTCTGTGAGTTCAGTTTGTGATATGAACATTATTCCTGAGTCTCTGTGACATATTAGGAGGATTTTATGGCCAGTTGCTTTAGATTTATTACATAATGCACCTTTAACCACCAGGCCACCACTGATAATTGTGCTTTCTGCCTCAGATTAGAAAGTGAATAAAAGGCCTAAAAGAAGAAGTATGCTGTAATAACGCCGGTTGGTGGTTGGAACGTGGTTGGAACATCCGTGTGGTGCGTGTCACTACCCAACCCGTGAGGAATGGGAGGTGTGGTGTGAGTGCGTGAGAGTTGGCAGCCCTGAATTTATGAAATGCCAGCGAAATGTTTGTGAAGAAATGGGGGGAAACTGTGGAAGAATCCAATCTGGTGGTCAACAAAAGAAGTATAGACTAATAAATATTTTTGGAACAGTAGTGATATAACTTGCAGCTGTATTACTTCACTTTTAAATACAATTTTTTACCTCAAAAGTACAAGCTCAGGGGAATATGAAGCCATAGGAGTTCTTCTTTTCCCTGTGTGGTATATCGTTTTAGAGAATATTGTATTCATTACAACCCCTTATCCCCAATAATCATTCAAAAGCACAAGAGGACATCGGCGATGCAGTGAGTCTTTTGTTGGTGCTCTGCTGTCGCAGATGGTTTGTGTTAATGTTCAACTCCGTGTGAAGTTCATGTCTCGGTCCGATGGGACTGCAGCGTGTTGCTGCAGCGGCGTGTCAGACCAAATTAACCTCCAGAGATCATCCTTTCACCTTGAACGAGTGACTTTTGGAAACCCAATATCTGGATGCTTCACTCTGAATGTGCTGTGCGCTTTTCCAGTAGTGATTTTAAGCCTTTTGGTATAGAACGTCTGGGAGCGAAGTCAGTATTGTGTCAATATCACTCACTCAAAACAACATTTTGCATTCTCACTTCACATACGCTCAGTCCTGCATGGTAAAGCCAATGATTTTATGTAAAATTACGTTTATCACTCTTGTTATATTTCATCATATTGCCATGTAAACCTCCTGTGGAGAAAGCCTCATGTTTAGTTACAGCATAAAAGACTCGTGTCAGTGATACTCAGTCACAGAGCCATAGATCGGCTCACGAGCAGCGTTGTCTCCTCCGGTTTATTGCGCACAAAGCCGTCTCTGTTCTAAAATAAATGTCCTGAGTAGCTGCAGATGCTCGTGGAGGTCACAGAGGCTATGAATTCTGAAAAGAAACAACTTCTTGGCAACCGGGAAGATCGTTAGATTTCGTTCTCCTCTCATTTTCGTCTCGCTATGACGGTGAATGCTAATCACGTGTCATGATGTGATGTAATTTAATGTATTGCTTTTGAAGTATGATTAAAATGTCTGGCCCTGCATGAACGAGGGCTGAGGGATCTGTGATCATGTAAACTAATGTAATCTGACAGATTTTCTTTTTGCCTCTAAATGCATACAGACACAAAGAGTCATAGCAGGGATGTAACGGTGATGGAGGCTGTCAGCGGGCGTTATTTAAATATGTGAGACTGGAGGAAAGATGAGCAACATGATTTATAAATCACATTAGCTCTTTGGTAAGGTTTTTCTCCTCCAAGATGTTTTTTTCACTATTTGTGTTGTGTGTGAAATAGTTCTGTATAAAGGCTTCCTACGCAGTATGGAAAAGTATGTCATTTAATTTGAGTCATTTCCAGGTCTGGATAAGTATGGAAAAAGGGAAAAGAGTATGGAAAAATTGTTGTGTTGTTCACAGACTATTATCTCACTTTCTAAAATAAAATATATTAATATATACAAATCAAAACACAAACCTGTAGATCAGGGGTGTCAAACTCATTTTCACTAAGGGCCACATCAGCATACTGGTTACCCTCAAAGGGCCAGATGCAACTGTCATACAGAATAAATGTAACTAAATGTAACCAAAGATAATGTAAAAAAAAAAAGGTAACTACTGTAATTAACTTTCTGTATTTTTCACTTTTTCAATTTTACTCCTCGCATGATCCATATAGAACAGGGGTCACCAACTTTTCTGAGACCGAGAGCTACCTGAAGGGTAAAGAATAATAAGGAGGGCTACCATATTAACATTTTATGCACCATTTTGCATTGTTTTTTTACCATTTAAATGATTAATATTATGCATTCAATTGCATACACATTAATTCCAGTGTTTACGCCTAACGATTTTCGTTTTTTATAAACGATATCAATGATATTTTAACGAGTGATCATATGGATACATGTAAGTGAGGTGAAGTGAAGTGGCTACCAGGTGCTCGCGGGCACCACGTTGGTGACCCCTGATATAGAACAATACACTGTGATCTAGTGGCGGTGCCGTCACTTTGCGGGTAACGCAATCGCCATGCATTGTGGGAAATGTAGTTTTTGGTCAACACACGCCTTAAAGCAGCATAGACCTATTTTAACACTGATTTTTAAGACCAATTAATCACTCACGGGCCACATAAAATGACATGGCGGGCCTTGAGTTTGACACATGTGCTGTAGAGGATATGAAATGAAACTTATCAAGCTTTATTTTTTTTTATTTACATATGTGTCGTCGAGGCAGCCACCTATTGTCGGCAGCGACAGTGTCACGGGTCGATGCAAGTTTTCCTAGCGGCCGGTTTCGTGAAGAATGAGTGAATTATTTTAAAACTATTTATTTACATAATAAGCATCTAACAATTGGTATTTAGATGTTTACAATTGACTGACGAATCCTCCGGGAAGTTTGGAACTTTGAGTCTGGAAAAGTATGGAATTTTTTAAATGGAAAAAGTCTAGAAACTCCGTGTATATTGATACAAGCAGTCGAGTCGTAGGGGACCAAATCAGAAATGACTGCAATCCCGAATCATCAATCTGATCAATTTTTGATGACATTTAGAAATTTGTGTTGAATTTGCTGATGCAGACACACTCTCTGGCTTCCTCTGTGTGTTTCTGGCTCTCTCTTTTGTTTGGTCTCCCAGAGACATACAGCAGTCCCCTCTCCTCTTTTGTTTTTCCTCAGTTTGCTCTTTGCAGGCTGGAGATGGGGGAATAGATCAAAAGCAGAATGGATGAGCTGTTCTGCAAAAGCCCCCAGTCTTAACGGATTTCAAGGCTGGGTGAGGCTGCGTATCTGTTGCTTTCGCTGGTTGTGTGTGTACGTGTGTTTCTCCCTGTGTGTGTGTGTGTGTGTAGTATGCCTGTACATGCAAATTTATGTGTATATGCCTGAGTGCCCCTGTGCCCATGTGCCTGCAAGTTTGCCTCTGTGTCTCTTTTATCAGTCTGCACAGCACTCTACAGTTTTCTACCAAGACGTTTGATATAATGTAACATGAGTCTATACAGAAACACCACAGACCTTAGGGATCCGTTAAACTTGTTCTCTCTTCTGGATACAGACAGGTTCGTGAGCTTATTCTCCCAATAGTCTTGTTAGATATTTTTAAAGCATTACTTTTGATATCGGACTCATTGATGATGTTCAGTTCGCACCATTCTTCTATGATCTACAGCTTATCCTTTTACGGCTCCTGGGGGGAATCTGGCCATGATCACAGGGCCGACGCAAAGAGACAGGAAAACATCCGCACTCACATGTCACTTTTGAATGTACCTAAACCCACACTTGCATGTCTTTGGATTGTGGAAAGGAGGAAGCTTTGTCTCGTCTTGTGCACACGGGGGAGAACAAGCAAACTCTACACACAGAAAGGCTCTTTGTGGAACCAGGATTTGAACCGATGACCGTGACGCGACACTGCCATCTGGGACTTAACTCGAACAAGGGCTCAGCAAAGGATTTGAGGTCACTTACACACCATAAAATGTACTTTTCGTCTAATTTTATCATTCATCTTCTACCTCTTTATCCTCCACATGAGGGTCGCAGGGGGTGTTAACTCAGCTGACATAGGACGATAGGCGGGGTCACACCCTGGACAAGTCACCACTCCATCACAGGGGGCACATGTAGAGACAAACAACCATAAACTCTCACGGTCAATTTGGAGCAGGAGCCTCAAACTCAAAATAACCAGTGAACTTCTAGTCTGGTGAGAAAATCGGGAAAAATGAATGATTTATTAGAAATGACAATTATATCTTGATGATCCATCATGATGTTACAATGACAAATATTTAGGATGACATTGCACACCATTTCACAGTGAAAGTGAACGACAAAAAAAAACATTTATGACACACAAAGAAACAAAAACAGACAGAAACTGAATCAACATATTGTATATAATGTATATTATACATGTAGACAATTATAATTAAAACAGTAGATGAGCTTATGTATAATTAAATGTTGAATTTAACAGATATTAAAATAAATCCCCCGAATGTCCTTGTTTTTGTTTTTAGTGATGACTTAGAAGATTGTCCTTTATCCACAGTGGGGAAATTTGCATCGTTATAGCAGCAAAGACAGTAGAGATAAAGATAATAAATAATAAACTGCATTACCAAAAAACTATATATAAATATATTAACACTAAGACACTAAGACATATATATATAAAAATATAATATATATATACAATTATAAAAATCAAAATAGAATGTACACATAGAATATACACAAGCAAGTTTCCATGGTTACCTTCTCCTTCTCTTTTGACTGAAACACGCATGCACAGATGAGCCTCTATGTTCCACCATGCTCAAAAGCAAGGTGCTCAAACTGCAAGGTGTGCTCGCGTTTTTCAGCTTCACGATCTGCCCGTACAACCTGCGGAAATGTGTATGTGATGAAATTTACATCACACTTTCCGTCACGCGAAAAAAACTACGACCGGGCCCCAGCTGTGACTGTGAACGTCCTCGCACTTCAAACATCCAGCAGTTCCATAAAGCCTCGCTTCGTAACGTTAAAAAAAATATATATTATAATTCAACATTTTTGTATTTACTTGCATCAGTTTTGAGACTTGTGTGATGGAGATTTTTGAATGTTATATTATTCCTCCAGTGGAGCTTGAGAAATTCACTCTAATCCAAAAACGAACGCTGAGACATTAAGCACGGTGGTGTCTCGCTGCTGTCACACGTCCACCTTATATTTTAGTTTATGAAAAAGCATAGTGATTGTGGTCTGTCCTTCATTTTTAATATTTCCACCACAAAGTCGTGACCGAGTGGATGAAGATATTCAGACGGTCAGTCGCAGACGGGCTGGACTGTGACTGCAAGGGCATCTGCGGTTTGTTGTCTGCTGCTCTACGGGGGATGGAGCACATGGAGAACACGCGGCGCTGCTTTAAGGATCCACTGACAGCTTAATGACCTTATTTTTTTATTTTTTTTTATTTTCAAACCCAGAGCTTGTGTCTCATTATCACCATTATAGGCACAATTCCATAATTCCGAAAAATAATGAGTGCGCCCACTCTCTTTGCAATGATTTACCAAATCTACATGACCGTGATGCATTTGTGTGTACGCGTTATACGCTGAGCTCACAGTTTTGGCCGTTGAAGAAAGATATATATAAAATACATCTTTCTCCACTCTACTGCCAAGGTTCAGAGACCGGCAGGAAATGGCTGCGAGAATACTGCAAGCATAACAATCTGTAAATCAGCACTAAAGTCACAGATGTGTGCTTACCCCATTTCTCTCTTTATTGTATAGCACTGCCAACCACCTTCACCACCACCTGTGTCTGTCTAGACCCTGAAGTTTGCCTACAGCGCTTCCTTGATTCGTCTCTTTTCTGCTGATAATGAGTAACACCAGAGAGCGCATCTGTTAAAAGTCGCCACATTTCCCTGCTCATTATTCCTTGGAGAAAAAAACGTACAAACACACATTAATACAATGGCTCGGCTTGTCATTTGTGCAATTTGTTGATTGTTGGGCACCACGGGCACACACTTATAACTGTCCTCCATTTAACACTAGGCTGCTGATTCAATAAGTGGTAATATCCCCTGGTGGGTAGAAACTACATCAACTTTCCTGGAACCGAAGCAACATAACGCTGCTATAAGAACAATAATTGTCCGTCTCCAGAGGCCTATGAGGATATTTCGCTTTTCAAACACAAACAAGCGACAATGCACACATTCTGAGCTCAGACTTGTTTCCATTACTATGAAACGTGAATGCTTAAGCCTGGGTCTATGTCGGCCAACAAGGTTTTATTTTCTTTGCAAAAAAAAGGGTCAATCTACACACGAGTATAGTCGGAGCTGAATAAAGACCCAGAGCATGGCGAGAGCTAAACTTTTATACCTAAGGAACACCCCTTTCACATTCGTCTATTGAAGGGGTCTGCCCCTCCAGGCCGTGCTTTCATACGCCCCTTTGTCTACTGCAGGTATCGGGGGCCGCCCACCACACAGAGGTATCCTGCAGGATGTTGCAGTTAGGTGCAAGTTGAGTGTAGACGATTTGAATACACAAAAGGTCCTGGTATCGTGTGTTAGCTCCGAGACAAAGAAATTGAATTCGCCATTACAGTATGACATATGTTTGATAATGGTTTGCTGTTCCCTCGTGTGTGATGGATGTGTCCGTCACAGGGCAGGTTTGCCACGCCCCATTGGATACGGCATTTTTTTGACAAGAAACTCAGCCAATCCGGACGCTCCAGTGAGCAGCCGCCCTAATCTTCACCATGTTCTGTAATTCCGAGTTGAACCTATGGGTAATCCCTCACAGGGTGTTTCTCTCTCTCTCTCTCTCTCCAAATGTTCTACCTCAGTTGCCGCCTTTTCTCTCTTGTTATCAGCGCCTCATGTTCTGCCTCATACTTTGTCATTGATTTTCTTTCCGCTTGCTGGCTTCACCACACCTCGTCGGTAACCGATTGACATTCTCCTGCGTCTTTCTATTTCATTCTCAATCATTTCTTTCTTTCGCTCCTCTCATTCTAAACATTCTCCTGCCTCTCTGTTTCCAGGAAAAAATAAAATAGAACGTGGTGTTCGCTGGTAATCTAGGTTTCTTAGATTTCTCTGGCTGCACGACATTTTTCTCAGTTGTTTCAATTGAAGTAGCCGGGTGTACGGCGATGTGCAGCTCTTAAAAGCTCATGAAGCTAACAGATCCTTGGGTTTGTGCTGTGTCCACATAATGAGGCTGTATGTAAAAGCTTAAAGCTATAGCGCATCTCCAAGATTAATGCAATGGCTATGGTTCCGTTCACATGAGAGTTTGCACAACTTGCGTAATGATTATTAAACTCGGCTTCAAGGGAAATAGCACGAAGATTACTGATGTTCTTTCCTGGCTTATTAATATTGCATCAATTTAATTAGTTGCTTATTGGTGTCTCCGTACTCCCGAGACACTATTGGTATCATTTCATCCTGTTTGTGCCGCACAGGAGGCTCCACCTTTTCTTATGTTGCAGTAAGTCTTGCAATGAAAAAAATTAAAGGTCACATAGAGTGGTCCTGTTGCACATATATGTTAGTTATGGAGGTCTACTTACATATATTAACTTGTTTTTATGGTCAAAAACCTCCTAGTTGCTGTGAACTAGCCGATAGAAATCCTCTTTTCTGACGGTGTTTTTCTGCTGCGAGATTTTAGAGTGAACTTTCACCCCCAGAATACAGAGTCTTGTGATTGGCCAGTACTATCCAGCACATCCGTTCTCAGAAGCGCAGCGCCCCCCTCTGGAACGGCGGATGCACTGCTCCTCATTATCAAAACATTGTTTTAACAGTGTTTAAAAATAGCTTCGTTACGACTCCCCGCCACAGTCCCTTTTATGACTTTAAACCGGAGTCAGACCCAGAGTCAGAAGACACTGTTGCTCGTGAAACACCTCCACAACGGACGTTATTCTTCTTCTGCGGTTCAATGTATGTAACAGGATGTGCCCGGACTACCACCCGGAGCAGGACGATCGGTTGTTCAGGAGAACCGCTGCTTACGTAACTATTACGGGATTTTCAGTGATCTCGTTGAGCCCCGAGATTACAATAAAACACAACGTTCTCAGCAGTGGCTGAACTGTTTGTTTTGAACCGTCAGGGCTTCATAAACAAGGTAATGACGCAGATACACACCAAAAAAACAGCGATAATAGGAACTTCCGGTCTAGTTCCGCTTTAAAACAACTAAAGGACGTTAGTCTGCTTGATAACAGTCACATGTGCATGCTTTCCGGCTGACACCGATGTATATATCTTTGTTCCTTTTGCATGTCTCAACCAACCACAGTAGTTCCCCCGGCAGCTTACGCTTCTTCTCCTTTCTTGTGCTTCATCAGCTTCCTCGTATCCTTCCCTCCCATCTCTCTCTCTCTCTCTCTCTCTCTCTCTCTCTCTCTCTCTCTCTCCACCTCCTGTTCACGGGCAGGAGTTACGGCGTCGCCTCATTCCATTACCCTCTCAGTCACCCCCCACAGTTGGGGCCTTTGCTGACACCTGCTGAGCTCAGCCAAGCCACAGACTTCTGCCTCCACAGGCTCCCCGACAACTGATTGTCGAGCAAAGTGTGGAATATGTTGTGCAAAGGGGTTTTGTGTGTGTGCCTGTGGTCAGTTTTGTGTCGTCTTTTTCATGGCGCGCTGTCAGAAGGAAATCTTTTATTTCAGGTGCTCTCTGGTGGATATTTGTTTTGTGTCGTATCAGATTTTGTTCAACTCTGTTTGGAGGCAGTTAAACAATTACAATAAGCAATTTATCGCTGAAGCACTGATGAATGACCAAGTTTTTTATCAGACTTCCCTCACTTATCTAACAGTTAATCTCTCTGACTCTATAACCAATAAGGAGCATCTTCTAGTGACATGGATTAAAATGCACCAACACACTGTCGAGGCTTAAGTAGATCCCTTTTACTCCTCATATATGAAAAATTCATAATGACTTTTATGATAAGGGATATTGTTTCTTCGAGATAGAGTTGATCATGTTTACATAATAAGGTAGATAACATTGTTTGAAGATAACGACGGAGTGTTTTTGCGTCATCTTCGTTTTATTTCTCAGGGGTTCCGTGGTCATCTTTTGCAAAAGTTTTAATTAAAATTGAAAAATGGTTTGAAAACGGTGTTCATGATGACCTAATACCTGCCTGCATTAAGTCTGAACAAAAGACATTGCATCAATAAAGATGATTCAAGCTAATATAAAGACATCTTTTGAGCTCTTGGCCTAGATTCATCTTGAGATGATTTGCAGTCCAAGTGCAATCTCTACATGTATTGAAATAACATCTCCTACCTTACCTCAATAGAGAAATGAAAGATGTTTTTACCCGTTTGACGATACCAAACCGAAATAAATAACACCAAACCGAAGTAAATTTGAAGCCAGAAAGATTTCCTTTCACTGGTATTTTTACCTTTATCTGATACTTAGACAATGTCTGCAACCTTGGAGCTAAAAAAGAAAATGAGTCTAACGAATAGAGAGGCTGTGGAAACTCCTCAAGCTCAGAAAATACGAATCAACAAGGATGTTTTCTTTTAAGAGGAACGTGTACTTGAATGTTGCAAGTGGAAAATTGTATTTTACGATATCTAAACTTGGGTTGAGTGAGTGAATGAATGAAATGAACAGACTCTGTGTGAGGTGGTGGTGGTGGTGGTGGTGGTATTGGGGTGTGAATCCCAGATCGAGCTGTAATGAGAATGAGAGTGTGGCTCCGTGCCAGAGGATTTGCCGGTAATTGGTTTAATGAATGCATTCTGTTGCCTCCGATTGAAAACATGCCCCGTATTCACTCCTCAAGGAGCCAAACGCATGCTGTCGTTTCCTTCTTCTTCTGTCACCTTCGTGTCGCACCATGGGCGATATTTCCACTCTCTTTGTCCTCTACTGTCTTTTATGAAGGTCAAATTGAGGCGATAAAGGGTTTTTGTTTTTCTCCAGTCGATGAGTGAGTCTTTTTTCATAGTGTGTGGACGTATGTGTGTACGATCGTTATTGTTAAGCATCTATAAAATGTATATATCACACTGTTGTCCTCTGCGTGTGTTCTTTGCAGATCGGCCTGTGGCACTCTGAAAACGGACTGTCCATGGAGAAAAAGCTTCCATCGATCAACGTGACGGACACCCTCTTCAACACGACTCTCACCATCACGACGATACTGGTACGTGCCGCGCACCGGTGCTAGCGCTGCACGCGCGCCGGCAGATCGCGCGCGCCATTTACTTCTTGGCCAATCTACACGTGGCTGACATTCTGCGGCTGGCAGACAATTACCATATCAAAAACCCATTTGTTACACTCAGATCCAAACTCAGTCCCCTTGGGATCAGAGGATCTGATGCTGTGCGGGGTTTTTTAGGGTTCTTTTTTCTTCTTCTTCGCTCTGATTATTTTGATGAGACTACATCACAGTGCAACAGCAGGAGCTAATAATTCACCATGTCAGCCATTCTCTGTCTCCTTTTGTAAATATCGGTCCTTTGAGCTCGAGCGCTCACTATATACCTACTCGCGTACTAAAACCATCACAGGAAATGCAGTATTTTTCGAAGCTATTTTCTTAACCGCCTGTCACGTTAACTGTTAACAATTATCTGCCAATTAAAAAACATATCTGATACAAAACAAAACAGTTTTTTTTTTCCTCAATGACAGCCTTGTTTGAACAGACGCCATGGTCTGTTGATGCAACAGAAAGCAAGTAAATTAGGCACCTGAAACAATGATAAATAAATACTAATCCTTTTAATAAGATTAAAAGGGGATGTTGGCAGTCGACCAAATGACCAATGAAGCTTAAAACAACTCATCGTGAAATTAGCCGTTTCTTAGAAGACAGTCGATTATCAAACGGGCAGGTCAAACTTTGTCGTTAATTCTTGTTTTAACTGAAAATGGCAAAAAAAAACAAATGATTCAGTGTTTCTTGAAAGTGCTACACAGCCGCGTTTGATGGAGCAGTAAAAGGCCTGATGTTATCGTCCCCTGGCTGCCTTACAATCTCTTTGTTTTGTGCGTTTCTTGTAGTCTCAACACATTAAATTGCAAATGCATGGGGGGATAGCACTGATGTGCGCCGCTCTCCACTCGTATCCTCGGCTCCTCGAAAGCATTTATATCGCACTCAGATGTCCATAACAACGGGATTGGAGTAGTTGCGGAGAGAATAAATGAGAACTTTACAGACACTTCAGCCCTATCGCCGCATGAAGTAGGCACGGTTATCGGATGGTTGGTGTTACTGACCCGCTGCACACATGCAAGTGTGCACTTTGGATGAGCTCATTGCATCGTTGTACCGCTCCGCGTCAAATGCCGCACTTGTGCAAAGTGCTGCATCACGGCTGGAGACTCGATAAAAGGTGAACCCTACCAGTCAAAAGTTTGGACGCACCTTCTCATTTGAGTGGTTTTTCCTTTATTTTCATGACTATTTACACTGTAGGTTCTCACTGAAGGCATCAACACTATGGATGAACACATTATGGAATTATGTAGTCAACAAATAAGGGTAAAGTAACTCTAAATATGTTTCATATTTTAATTCCTCAAAGTAGCCACCCATTGCTTCACTGCTTTTCACACTCTCTCTTGGCGTCCTCTCGATGAGCTTCATGAGGTCGTCGCCTGAAAGGTTTCCCAACAGCCTTGAAGGAGTTCCCAGATATGCTGAGCACTTGTTGGCCCTTTGGTCTCTGCGGTGTGTCCAAACTTTTGGCTGGTAGTGTACATTTAGTCTAAATTTAGTTGCAAAGCATAAATATTTGAGATTTAAAACGTGTAAAAACCATTCACATCTTCTCTCCACTGCACTCTTGTTTTTGATCGCCTGATATATACACGCACACAAAACTGTCACTCGGCCAGCGCCTCCTCCTTCTTGCTGTGATGAATAAGAAGATATAAGATATATAAATGTCTCGTAAGCAGAGGCAATCATCGCCGTGTGTTTTTTATGAGCGGCTACAACCTGTGAGAATGAGAGAAAGGACATTATTGCTGTATTTGTGCCACTAAACTACTCACTGGTCTCATTGAGACTGATTGGGCTTCACATGGAACGGTTAATTTTTCGCACGGGAGTAGAACAGCACAAGAGATGATGGATGTGTGTGTGTGTTTGTGTTTGGTGCTGGGGAGGAGGCTACAAATAAGACATTATTTTTTCCCAACAGAAAGAGAGTGTGAAAGAAAGAATTGGCCGAGCGCAGAGATTTGATTTCACTTTAGAGATAGCGAGAGTCCCTGGACCAAACTTTCGGAAGCCACCGAGGAGCAATTTTCAGTGCCTATCACAGCTCATTCATCATGGTGTGATTGCCGTGTCGCAGTTATCTCACTTTTTGCGCGGGCAGATGAGCCACAGCCGAAAGGCTTCGTAAGAACTCCTTTACCTGTGGCACTGACCTGAGAGGCATTATGGGTTTGTGTGCCTGCACCAGCATTTACAGTATTTAGTGATACTCTCTCAGAAGCATCTGTGCATGTGTATATTCAATTTGGGCATTTTTTTCCGAGGGTTATCCCAGACAACACGTTGTGCACAAGCGCACTTTGCGTCGGTTAAGCAACGGTTTGTGCCGTCGACAAAATTCCAGCAGCTTCTGAGAGGTGAGAAGTTGCACGTCTACGCCAACGTGTGGTTATTACGGTAATTTCGCTCACGCTGTCGCAGGCAAATCAGCGTCTTTGTCACCACATTTTAAATATGTTAAAAAACATGCAAAGGTCTGGTGTTCATGTACATCTACAGTGTTTTTTCTAAATAAACCTTTTTGTTTTTCTTCATTTTAAGTTGCTAATATACTATTTTGACATGCAGTAAATTGTAAATAACAGCCAGATATTGAAAGTTATTCTGGAAAAATGGGCAAAAGCACTTACTCACAGTATAATTTTCTATCCCTTTTATGGTTAAAATAAGCAACAACAAAAAAACAGTCCAGACCGACATTTTGCCGCTTAGGTGTTAAAGCGTTAAAGGTCCCATATTATGCAAAATTAACTTTTAAATCATTAAAATGCTTATGTTTGAGACTCTGGAGGCCATACCAGTTGCCAAAGTGTGAAAAAAGAGGTCTCACTCATGTTTTTGTGGTCCTCCTCAGTCTGAGTACAGGACATAAAATACGCAATGTTGACTTCCGCACTCCTTGGGACGTCACAATGCGATAAATCCCTGTCTCGCGGAGCTCTGCTTTGTCCGTAAAAAACACACAAGAGTGCTGGCGAGGGCAACGTTATCCGAAAACCGGAAGTCTGCGAAGTCCGCTTAAAGTTCTATATTTGGCTCCACAGTGCAGCACAGAGTCCTACACAAACCTCAAGCCTCAGAGGATTCATCTGTCCAGTGGATACATGTTATATATGACGGCAATGTGCCTGCTAGAGCCTGCAAATGATCACTTTTCCACATGCTAACTGCTGTTAGCTCCCAGTAGCCTCTGTGTCTGATGTCATTTCCTGTCCCTTATGTTTCATTTTACTTACTAGGACCAGGGTACGAGTTTAACTTGGAGAAATAGGATATAATATGGGACATTTAATATGTTGCCCTCATATTTACATTTACAGGTCTATATGAACACCAGCTTTCCAGTTAAATTTCACTGACAGAAAAAAAAGAGAACTTACAAATGAAGAATGATTTTCATTTGTAAAATCCTTCTTTCATAGCCTAGTTGGTTAAACCAGTGTAACAGAAACGGTCCATTCTTTACATGCTTCTGAAATACTCTTTCAGAAGCAGAGCCGTGTTTGAGCAGTAGAAAGAATAAAGAGTTGTCTTTCTGTATTCACAGTTCTTTCTGATGTCCTGGTGGCGATTTGCGCCGCAATTGCAAATTCGCTGGATTTTCAGGACGACTCGTATCAACCTCGCAAATGGGACAAGCGTTGTGTATTTCTGTTTTTGACGAGATTTCCCAGACTTAGTTGTGAGTCGAAGGAAAAAACAGAACCGAAGTGCAATAAAAAACAACTAGGCTTGCGAGCAAGTGCGTCAGGCTCCAACTTAAGGTTCTAAAGCCAAGAACTTCTCTTATCAAGTCTCAAACAGGCAGAGTCTGTATTTTGTTTGTGATCGCAGCCTCAGTCACTCAGTGTTCTCGCTTTAGCTGGTGCGTGCACTTCCCCCACCTCTCTGCACAATCACAGCAACTGCCAGGAATAGCCTCCACCTCTTCCTTTAAAACACATGTAAAATACGTCGACACACGTATTTACTCAGACGCACACAAAGCGCCACCAGCCGCCGCTGTGTGTGACGTCAACACAGAGGCAAGGTCACGCAGGTGAACGATTTTCAAACACCAAAGTGGCAATAGACAGCTTCCGTGTCCTTCGCTTCTTGTTTGGTCTCTGCTGTAAAGACGCAGCAGTAATAAGACATCAGTAAGGACAGGGGTACATTTCCTCACAGCAGGTGTGTGTGTGTGTGTTGTGTCTTAATAAACACCTCGATATTGATTGGTTTCTGTACTCAGTGCAGTGTTCGGGATGCAGAATAACAGAGTTCTTTTGTGCTGCGAATCGATTTCTTCTTCTTCTTCTTCTTTTTTTTTCCTTTCACAAAAACCACATCCTGGTTTGCAAGAGAATAATAACATAGTTAAAGCGAGGTTTATAGGGGGGGGGGGATCAATATGAACATGGATTGTGTCATCTTTCTCTCACAATCACTCTGCGCAATCAATTTTAACATTGTAATGACAAGTTTCAGCCAAGAACATTTGTGCCGTCTCTTCCAGTTTTGAATATATATCTGTTTATATTAGTTTTAATGAGGCTAGAAGATGATAGTATGAAAAAGTCCACGCACAGCATTTGTTACACAACTGAGTAAAACATCATACAAATCTGTATCAATAGGTTATTGTGCCACTCGTAATAAACTGCCTTTGGTGTTAAAGGTCCCATATTATACAAAATGTATAATTATTATACAACTTTTTAATCATTTAAGTCCTTATATTTGGGCCTATGAGGCCCTATCAGTAGCCAAAGTGTGAAAAAAGATGACTCACTCATGTTTTTGTGGTCCTCCTTAGTGCATTGGGACGTCACAATGCACTAAATTCATGGAATTGTTGTCTCGCGGAGCTCCGCTTTGTCCGTAAAACACGCAAGAGTGCAGGTGAGGGCAACGTTATCCGAAAACTGGAAGTCCGCGAAGTCCGCGAAAAGTTCTATTCTTGGCTCCACAGTGCAGCACAGAGTTCTACACAAACTTCCAGCCTCAGAGGATTTATCTGTCCAGTGGATACATGTTATATATGACGGCAATGTGTCTGCTAGAGCCTGCAAATGATCACTTTTCCAAATGCTAACTGCTGTTAGCTCCCAGTAGCCTCTGTGGCTGATGTCATTTCCTGTCCCTTAAGTTCCCTTTTTCTTTTCTTTTTTATAGAGATACTACTAAACAGAGCGTTCTGAACAGGGCTGTTTTGGCAGGGTGATTGAACTGCTGTGGTGCTTCATCCTTATGGTGTTTTGACCAAAGCATGTCACAGACATGTTCATTAGGACACCAGGGAACTAGGTTAACTTGGAGAAATAGTGTATAATATGGGACCTTTAATGTGTCACTTGTTTAAAGGTACAATATGTAGTATTTATGGGTTTATATAACCCAAAATCCACTTTAGACACGCATTGTCTAGTCGCTGTATAATAGTTTTTGTTTCATTTTCGTAGTGTTTCAAAAAGTCATGTTAAATAACATGACCGCGGACCGCGGTTGCATAGCCACTGTTAGCAGCGAGACGCCATGTTTCTACTGGAGCCTGTAAGGACAAACGCGAGAGAACAAATCAAGCGTCTCTTTACTTGTAGCGGAAGTCCCGCCTCCTTTCTCTCCGCTTCGTCTGCTACGGCCGCGGTAGCTCGCCCTCTCCCTCGCCTCACGAACCTCATCTGCTGACACGGAGAAAGACGACGAGGACGACATTTGACCGCCTGCGGATACCGTAGCGCTCAGGGAAGGGAGGGGGTGAGCAGAGGAGCAGTTCTTTGTTGTACATTTCAGCCTCTCCTCTATATGGCACTATAAACTACTTGTTTCCCCTTTAATTTGGCTCTTAATTATGGATCATGCTCAGCGCTTGTAGAATTCGAAATGTTATTCGGAAGGAACTCAAACACAAAGCTGCAGTCGTACCTGTTTGGACATTTCTCTTTGTTGCAACTGCCTCCGTATTTAAATCCCAACTCAACGCTCGTTTTTCTCATTAATGTCTGAAATCTGCTTCGAGGCCCAACGGTAAGAGCCAGTGCTCTGCCATTGTCAACCGCCATGCTCTCGATCATCCGCTCGGTTTTTCCTGCAGACTACCCCCCCTTTCTATCATTAAGTGCTCTCATATCCACTTACATACATAATGGGAAAAAATCCAACAGAAGACATTGTGTTGACTGATAGCAGCGGGTGCAGAGACAGTTTTCTGGCACACAGACTCGGCAGCACCGAGGCAAGTGCACAAAATACACAAGATCCGTCCCCTCTTTTGTGCTTCGGTTTGCTCGTTTTTGTACTTGTATTCAAACCATTCTGCCATATTTTTACATATTGTTAAAATTAACATGGCCGAGCCATTTTTCTAACAAGCTAGTGGTTTTACAAACGGAGTCCTGTGAGAGAATTGTATCTCACCTCACCTGGCAGTTTGCAGCTGAGCTTTGGAGAGAGCACGTTTTAATTATAAGACGCCGCTTGATGAAAGTGAGGAGGGTTTTGAAAAGACATAATGAACAGTCGGAGGGTTTTAAAATGGGGGGAAACTTCACTGTGGTTTGAGGCTGATTTGGAACAACATCCACAATTGCACCTGGGGCTCCAAAACTCAAAGCGCATGCACGCTTGCGTGCTCGCTTGTGCACATGCTCGAGTTTGCTTCCTCCTCTGAAGTTATCAGTTCACAAGCAGACTTGGTCTTTGTCTGGTAATGTAAGACGCCGCTTTAAAGGGGCTGCATTATTTTATAGCCTCAAACTTATAGCTTTATTGCTGTTTTGCTGTGGTGTGCAAAAAAGGATGAACTTTTATTGTGATTTTTTTTGTTGTTGTTCCTCCGTGGAGTATAGCACTTTCATACCTCTAAATTTTTCATACCTTGATAAGCATTATTTTTATATGAGTTTGTTCTCAACTTTACAGATGCTTCTAGGAATAGTGGTTCTTTCACTGGTGGGTTTTTTTTGAGTGTGACTGCAGCAGAAACTCTAACTTTTAGTAGAAGTTGTGTTTCCATTTCTGCAAACCAGCACCAGTCTGGTTTATAGACAGTTTTGACCTGGACAATTTTATCGAAAAAACAACGCAACCTCACAGAGGGAGAGAAATTGAAACCGACGGAAAATAACAAATGGGGGGGGGGGGGGAGTCAAAGGAGTGAAAGGAAAACACATTTTTGCTTTGATAACAGTCAAACTGTCCCTGTGATATTGATTGCGACTGAGGTTTCACTGGTGTGATTGATGTTTGTCAGGCCCAATTTTATTAGTGTGTACCCAACAGGGTCAACGCAATGTGATGGAGGTAAGACGGGATACAAAGGCAATATTGTTTTAGTATCACTTCAACAGATTGAGCTTCTTAATGATGGGGGGGGGCCATTTGTTATAAACATAGAATGCGTTTGCTGTTCTTCGCAGCACGTAAATCAAGACACACGAGGCGATGAATTGTGATTTTTCTCTTAATTTGGGCCCGAGCACTTACACAGTGGTGTCAGGACCTATCGGAGGACAACTAATTATCCCCAAAGATCGCATTTTACTACACGTTGGTGAAAACAGGGGAAAATCGGCACGCAAATCCGTTCATAAAACAAGGGAAATACGTAAAAGTAGAGCAAAATGGCTCAGCAGTGCCTCCAAAGGTGAAGCCTGGTAGGATAAAGCCAAAACACGTCACTTTCTAAGATGAACCAAAAAAAAGTATATCGCGACCATGGCCTCAACCCAACAGGAAGTCTGCCATTTTGAATTTGTACTGGACACTGTTGTTGGTGAAGAATGAAACAGAGAACTTCTACCGGCCGACAAGGTTTTGTTTTTATTTTCTTTGCAAGGAAGAGGTCAATCTTCACAGGAGTGATCCTAGCTGGAGAAAAACCCAGAGCATAATGGGCCCTCCACATTTATACCTGAGCAACTCCCCTTTCGCATTCCTCCAATAGACAAGGAGTCTGGCTTTCCAGGCTGTGTTTACACACCTCTTTGTCTACTGTAGGTATCGGGGAGCGGACTCCCCTGGACCTGGTACCTGGATGAAATCAAAAGGTATTGTATTTTCGAATAGGGACGTGGCCACAGAAACAGTCGTAATTTTGGCCGCCATGTCGCCACAATAACAGGAAGTGGCCTGTGACTTTGCTGCACATTGACCCGATCTGCACAAAAACATCGGCGGATGACTACTGAGTCAAGGGCATAGCGTCACCCGCTGGCAGTGGCAGTGGCTGTGAGGGCTCACACAATGCCGCTCGCAGCTTTAATCAAGTGTCAAAGTTGGATGAAACCGTGCATTCGTCTCGGCACCTTACTTGTCACCGCTCTTTCCCGTCTCTCAGCTCAGCGTTCATTATGTAAAAACGCCCGTCAAGCAAACCTCTATAACAATGTTGCTGATACGGTAAAGACTGAAGATGTCTGACTACATTTGGGTTTGACACAAAAAAAAGTTTGACTCAAAGGACGAAACAGTCTCTGAACTGTGAAATTAGCATTTATATTGTGCTTCATGCGAGCTGGAACATAAGTATGCAAACGATGCTGCATTCGACCGTTGAGGTGACGTACGGATGTTTTAAAGGAGTTAATGAATAGTTGGATGGATTTGCATTTAAATGCAGTGTCATCAGTGGCTGGAAAGCTTAACTTACTCTGAGTAAGGACACATTTTGTTTTGTTCAAACAAAATACAAATATTCAACATACGTCACAATTATCGTCAATAATCCTGAACCAAAACAATGAATCAACAATATTTTAGCCAATTCTTCAGTCAGTCAATCGTGCCTCAGTCAAAACAGATCACATAAATATTTAATAATGTATTGGCATCCTCCGCAGTTATTTTAACAAACGCCCCAAACCAAAAATATCTTAACAAAGTGTTGCCTTACAAAGCCAACAGAATATACTCTTTTATATCAAAAACAAAGAAGAAAGTAGTCATTAGCATAGTGGGTCAACAAAACCTCAACACACAAGAGACGATTATGCTTAAATGTCTGTTTCCACCAACTATTTACTCTGAGCAAAGCTTAGTGAGATAAGATTAGATTCCTCTTTTGGAAACGTTGATGTCAGTTTGATAATTAGCTTTGCCAACACAGGCAGTTCTGAGTAGAGTCAATTAACTGTTGCTTTTGTTTTCTTTTCTCCCTGTATTTGGACCTGACAACGAGAATATGATGAGAATAAAGATTAAAACCAAATATCGCCAGACGTTTAACATCAAATTATGCAGCTCACTTACTCTGACATGATGCTGGGCTCCACCGGCTCGACTCGCCAATCGAGAAATTGTGGGTTAATCTCCAACAATTACCAGGGAAATGTCTCAAATCTCAACGTTTAACAGAGGAGTCTGGTGTATTTAGCGACAGCACTGCTGATCACGAACGGCATCACAAAATCTGATGCTGTATTTCAGTCCAGTGACTGTGTCAGACGGAGTCTGTGCTCCATGGAGGAAGCACTGAACAAATATGTTTAATTAGCTAATTCTAAATGATTCAGTTGCTCGTGAAAACAACTGCTTTAGTCACTTGTTTGTCTATGTGTGTGTTAAATGAAGTCACCGGCAGTTTCATGCAGCCGTGCAGTGATGACTCATACGGACCACCTGAGGTCATATGAGAAGAAAAAAATGACGGAAATTTTTTTTGAAGATAGTGATGTCAAAAAAATTACAGAATTTTTGTTACACAAATTTTTTTCTTTTTTTTCTTTTTTTTAAGTGTAAAGAGTTTAACATTTTTTTAGAAAAAAATGAAAATTGTGTAAAAGAAAAGATTTTGTCATTTTTTTTTTTACTCAATTTTACTTTTTTTTCTTTTTTAAAGTGTAAAGAGTTTCCAAATTTTTTTGAAAAAAATTAAAATTGTGTAAAAAAAAAAATTTCGTCATTTTTTTTAACTATGTTGAAATTTCGTCTTTTTTTTTTTACACAATTTTCATTTTTTTTCTTTTTTAAAGTGTAAAGAGTTTCCAATTTTTTTTGAAAAAAATGAAAATTGTGTAAAAAAAAAAATTTCGTCATTTTTTTTTAACTATGTTGAATACATGTCACACATTGAAATCAGATGCTGTTGTTTCAGCTGCTATGAGGTTTATTTTGATGCAACACGTATCTATAAACACACAAACAGATAAACACACTTGTAAATTTGTAACAAAGTATCCTGTTAAACTGTAGCGACTTTGACCGGACTTCCTCTGGACTACAGTGGTCGCCAGCTGCTCCAACATTTTCAAGTGGCAGGAAGCTGGTTTGTCCCGTTGTCATGGCGACCACTTTACGTAATTAGTTTTTTTTTTCAATCTCAAGATTTAAAAAAAACAACCTAAACCGTCGAGCTGGGACCATAGGTGGAAACTGAGCTGACCAATCCAGTGCTACAGTGATCCAAATGCAGCCACAGGAGGAACCACACAGTTGCTATTGCAGCAGAGCACTCGGGTCACCTGTTGTGCACCCAGTTCTCACGTAATATTTCTAGTTTCGGGAAAGCTTTTTACTTTTGTTGGTTTCTTTGACAGACGGATCAATCATCGACAGTTTACAGCTACACAAATAACTGTTCCTACTGCGGTGTTGACACAACAAAGCCGACTGCAAATCCAAACACGGCATTACTGCGTTTGTTTTACTCAAAGAGTCGGAGCAGTGGTCTGTGATGCCTGTGATGTCTGCGATGACTTAACTCTGCCTGTTGTCGGCATTTAAGGCGGAAGTTGTTGACAGTCTCGTGATTTAATGAAGCAAGTCTGGTTTTTGCATAAGCAGACAAAGTTTTGTAAAAGAAACACACTAAACATCTTTGTGTGACACTAAAGATAACTCTGTTTTCCTGTCTAACGTGCATATAGAAAAATGGAGAGTCGCGGCACGAGGAGTGCGTTAATCATTGTTATCTGATTCCGTGTTGCCAAAGTAAGTTACTTTCAGTTGGATTCATGAGCTGAGTGCAGGGATAGTGCATCAACAAAGTGGTACATAACGCTGTGTTTTTTTTATGATGTAGTGGAGTCTGAGCGCGCACCGGGTTGACAGTTGCATTATTTGAAAAATAGCACAATAAGGGTGGCTCCAAAATATATCACTGTGGGGCTCTTTAAATCTTACTGCAACATCAACTAAATGACCAAACAAGACATAAATAAACAGGCAGCCCCAACGGAGAATTGCTTTTCTAAAAGACAGGTTGTAAATAGTTGTGTGTTTTTGGGGGGGGGGGGGGGGGTGTGAGCGTGCGTGTCACTTTTGTTTTTTTTTTATCTGCTTTCTCACTGGAAATAACAGATTATCGCGCTCTGATTTTAGCACCTATAGCTGTGCTTCAGGGCCACAAATAATCAGGTTTCTTTGAAAACCTCACATGAACTCCACCATTCTTCCTGAATAAAATAGTAGCTCGTGTTATGTTTATTAAACTCCAGCAACATAATATTAAACTCACATTCAGCTGTAGTATTTCAACATTCAAAATCATGACCACCGTCACATAGTCTTAAGATATCCTGACTTTTACAAATATGTAGGTCAAGTTTCCAAAATCTTTCCATACTGCAGCCCAATGCCATATTTTTATTGTCTATGTCTCTTAATGTCCACATCAGACCCAAGCTGAAATATTCTACATGTAAATATGTAAAATGACATGTATATGTCATTTTTCAGACTCTCTACACACTCTTTTTTTATTATTATTATTTCACAGCAGGACTTGAAGTAATACCAGTACTTCTTAGTTTTATTATTTTCAGAATTCATGATGGCCCAGAATCATAGTTTCTTGGAGTGCACTCATGAATATGGTATTACAGTTGCACATTCACCTGTTTATTGTCAAACAGGAGCAATATCTATATCTGGCAGATGATCTGCTGTGGCGACATCTATAAGATGAGGCCAAAAGAAGAAAAAGAAGAATATTTATTAATCCTTTAACACACAACCCCTTAAAAATGTCCACCTGGATTTCTCTTTATTATTTTAACCATAAAAGGACCAGAGAATGTCCTGTAACTAAGTGCTTTTGCACCATTTTTCCAGAATAACTACAAATATCTAGCAGTTATTTACAATGTACTGCATGAACAACAGGTTTTGCATGTTAAATTTGAACTATATTTTTATTATAAAACATATTTAAAAAAAATTTTAAGGCCCTCAATGTTTCTCTGTCTCTCAATGTGCAAAAATAGGCCCAAATAATTACAGGTGTCCTTCCAATTCTTTCCTCTCTGGCAACAAAGACACTGATTCTCCGTCTTCCTGAAACAGTGAGGGTCGAATTACCGTAATAACCACAAGGTGGCTTTGACGTGCAACTTCTCAGCTCTCAGAAACCGTCGTCAGCTACACGCTAGGTTTTAAAGGGTTAAAAATGTTTCACTGACCTAATTCCTTGAAGTTTAAATCATTGCTGGAAATAGTTAAGGATAAGCTAAATGTACAGGTTGATAAAAGGTGAAATATGAGTCCAGTTTTCAGTTACTTATGGGACTAAATATTTAAATAAATGTCGTGAATGTAGTCTTCTGGCACCTTTTATTGTGTCATAATTTAGTAATAAAGGCAGATTTACACACCTCACGTGGACAAGAGGATTTCTGGTACTTATCTTTTTCCCACTTCGCTCACACCGTGTCACATCTTGAAGAGAACTCTGTGATTTTTCATTAGTTCTGGACTGGACTCTTGTAATGCCCTTCATGTTGGTGTCACTCAGTCTTCTCTGAGCCGCCTCCCAATTACTGCAACATGTGGCCGCTCGCCTTTTAACAAACTCAACCTGACGGGAGCCCATCACTCCAATACTTTATTCTCTCCGCTGCCTACCTGTCCGTTTTAGAATTGATTTTAAACTTTTAATATTCCCTCAATGGCCTCGTAATGTAAATGTTCGTAAGCACGGCAGATATTTGCGGTCGTCCAATCAGCTTATGCTTGACGTGCGCGGGTCTGATGAGAGGCAAATCATACATGATTGATACTGTACTGCATTTTAAAAGGGAGACCACTCTGATTTCATACACCAAAATGTATAGTAATGTTGTGGAATGTACTTTATTTCTATAGCCCTAAGTGCTTTACAAAATAAAAGCCTTACAGAAACACAGCATTAAAAAACAGACGGAAAAAAAAACCGAATTCATGAAACATAAATCAAAGCATGAAAAAATACCAATTAAAAACACACAAGAATACAAAGTGAACTAAAAGAATTAAAGGCGCCATATGTAAGAATGTGGCCAAAAACTGTTACTACATTCAAATTCAAAAATACAGAGGTCTTTTAGGTTTCGTTTTCTGACGTAACTGGCAACCCGTGGTTGCTCGGCAGCTCAGACTCTACTGACTGCAATGATTGGTAGACGGCGGTAGGTGGCGCCACATGCCAAAACATGATTTCAAAGCATAAACATGATTTGCAGTCTGCAAAAAAAAAATGTTTATGCAAATATTTTGTCTGTACTGTTGTTGTTGGTGAGTTCAGTTTGTTATATGAACATTATTCCTGAGTCTCTGTGACACATTAGGAGGATTTTATGGCCAGTTGCTTTTAGATTTATTACATAGTGGACCTTTAAACATATAAAAAGGTGATCCATGTGTTGTCGTTTTTTTCTCCCTCTCAGGAAAATCCGTATGTCATGCTGCGGCGGAACCACCAGGAAATGGAGGGAAACGACCGATACGAAGGCTTCTGTGTGGACATGCTGAAAGAGCTGGCAGATGTCCTCAAGTTCAAGTATCGCATCCGTCTAGTTGGGGACGGACTGTACGGGGTCCCCGGGGCTAACGGAACATGGACCGGCATGGTTGGAGAGCTTATCTCGAGGGTATGTGAATATATACAGAGAACAAATAAATAGCTCCATAACCATATTTAACTCATCATGTATATTTGTCACCACAGCAACATCTGCAGCACTTCTAAGGGCACAGAAAAGGGTTCAATCAGTTCCTTCATTTCACACCTTTTCATTCAACAGTTGGCCTTTTCAGCGTAACCACTGAATTCTCTAAAACAGTCACGGCTTGTTGGTGGCTTTGTTCTCTGTCAGCTCCTTTTCCTCGAAAGCCTTCTGGGCTGACTTTCACAGACTTTTCTCCCGCGGAATCTGTCTGCGTCGTTGATGTCACATCTCAGAGTGAGATATTACATTCTTCCAGCGACGCTGTTTGTAGCTGTTAACATTTAGATGAGGTTATGCAAAGGGGTGTCGAGCACAGGAAGAGAGGAAAGAACAGTGGCGAAGCAGCCCTTGAAGAAAAGTAAGTGAGGAGGGAAGCTGGGTTATGGAGAGGGGGAAAAGGGAATGTATCTAAAGTAATGGAGGACAAAGTCATTATATATGTAAAGCAAGGAGTGTCTGCTCTTATTATTGTCACTGCCTGCCACCACTCTCGTCTCCCCAGTAAGTTATCTCCGGAAAGGCTGACCTTCAGAATTTCAGCAGTTTGAGTTGTTCTGTGGGTGAGTGGGTGGACAAAAAAATAAAAGTCCAGGCGTTCTTGATAAGGTATTAGTCATGGGACATGTCTGGATGTCTGGAGGGATGACACAAAGGCTCCAGGTTTGTTTGGTTAAAGGCTTAGAGGGGAATTGAGGGGGGAGAAAAAAAAGCATATTTCTCCCAGCAGATGTCTGTGTCCCTGCAAGTGCCATTCAGAATGGACAAGATGTATGAATTGATGCATGGATGATAATAATAATAACAATAATAAGAATACATTTTATTTATAGGTGCCTTTCAGGACACTCAAGGTCAAGTATAAACAGTACAAGATGCAAATATCAAGTGAAATACAAGAAAGATTAAAGGTGCATTATGTAATAAATCTAAAGCAACTGGCCATAAAATCCTCTTAATATGTCACAGAGACTGAGGATTAATGTTCATATAACAAAAATATTTGCATAAAAAAAAAATATTTTGCAGACTGCATATCATGTTTATGTTTTGAAATCACGTTTTGGCATGTGGCGCCACCTACCGCCGTCTACCAATCATTGCAGTCAGTAGAGTCTCAGCTGCCGAGCAACCACGGGGTTGCCAGTTACTTCAGAAAACGAAACCTAAAAAGACCTCGGTATTTTGAATTTGAATGTAGTAACCGTTTTTTTGGCCACATTCTTATACATATGGCACCTTTAAGGAACGCAGAGAGAGAAAAAATAAGACAATGTGTGGAGGGTCAAAGCCTGTGAGCAGAAGATACGCCAGCAGAAGACATTAAGCCTCAGTGTGGACTGTTTTTTAAGGCTTTTCCGTGGTTAAAGAGGTGGACATTTGAAGTGTAACGTCCTCTTGAAGCACAGACAAACAGGATTAATCTCTTGACGGTTGCTTATTGAAAACATTACACAAACACATCATGACAAAACTGTGCTAAAAATCCTCTCTTGTATAAATCTGTTGTCCCCCTCCCTTTGTCTCTCCTCCCTCGACGTAGAAACACATGGTGTGTTTGTGGATTTGCGGTGTTGCCGCAGCTCCGGTTTCCCCCTCCTCTTCCTCCCATCCCTCTCCTTCCTCCCAATCCGCTTAGTTCTCCTGCAGCAGACAAAGAGCGATTGCGCTGCTCCTCTCGCTCTTTTTGCTCCTCGGGAGATGAAAAACTCGTTGCACTTGCACTTTGCGTTATTGGATGGGAGCCATCGCCGTCAACTCTCACTGACCATTTCAATGTGCGCGCATGGCCGTGTGATTTATCGGCCTCTGTTTTGTCGAGTGATTTGTCTTGAGCCCGCTCCCTTGGCCAGTCACAACGGATACCTTGAATTTCCTCGTGGCCCTCAGCACAAAGCACAGGTTTATGCTTACCTCAGATAGTGCCGTTGCTCTTAAATCATTGGCTGTGCCACTAACTTGTGCTGCAGTTCAGAATGACTTTTGACTGTGTGCACTTTGTGTTTCAGAAAGCTGACCTGGCCGTGGCGGGACTCACCATCACAGCAGAGCGCGAAAAAGTCATTGACTTTTCCAAGCCTTTTATGACCCTTGGTATCAGTATCATGTACCGCGTCCACCTGGTGAGTTAGCAGCCACAAACGTTGATGTTTCGCATGTTCTTCTCCTTACTTTGGTTTCAACGAGGGGTCGGGAACAAGGGTCTTTCTGCATGGAGTTTGCATGCATGTTCTCCCCATGTGTGCATTTTCTCCAGGTTTCCTCCCACAGTCCAAAAGTATGCAAATGTGTGGATTAGGCAAATTGGACACTCTAAATTGACTGTATTGGCGCTTTTCCACTAGCTCTATGCTACACGGCACTGAGCGACACGGCACGAAACGGCACGGTTTAGTTGTGTTTCCACTACAGAGAACGTACCTTCTCAACGTGGGCGTGGTTATCACAACACGGCTGCAACCCGGCTGCGCGAAACTGCTATGACGTCCTATACGCGAGACACACACGCACATGAACAATGACGGACGTGGACTCGTTCTGTTGCTCGGTCTGTGGCATTTGTTCACACACAGAAGAGAAGATCGCCAGAAAAAGCTACAGGCGGCAAGAAGAAATACTGTGGAGGAGTACAGAAAAGTTTGGGAAGTCATACAACATGAAACTGAAGAGGAGATGTTACTAGACGACGAGTGAGGGTAAGCTAAATATAGTTGCTATCGATAACTAGCTCATATACAGTACTGTGCAGAAACGCTGTTGTTTTTTGAGTATGTAATACTCACGCATGTCTTGAACCAGAAACATTAATTAAGGTTCCACTCCAGTATTAACAGAGTTGTGTTATTGTTCAAGTGTAAAGGTAGATCACACTAAATACTGGACACCTGTAGAGGATGTTTTTTTTAAACAACAAAAAACTGCATACATATATTCTGATTGTGTTCCAGTAAAGTGAAATAAAAATAATGATTCCTCTATTGTCATTATAGCAACAATCTAATGGTGGCCTCAGACTTCTACATAGTACTGTACAAGTGTACAGTGTAGTAATGACCGAAAGCAATCTCTATTTTTGGTATTCTGGTATTAACGTAAGCATGCTGCCTGTGTGTTTCAGATGGTTCTGTCACTCCTGAAAAGGAATGACTGTGATGTCCAGCTGGTGAAATCCATGGTGGTGACCTGCTGTGCTCTGCATAACCTGTGTGAAAATCATGGTGAGACCTATGACACTGAATGAGATGCACACACAGCAGCTACAGTGGTTAAACCTGTGGTGGCAGTGGCACAGGGTGTAGAGGAGGGCAGAGATGTAGGTGAGGGCCTGATGTGTCACTTGTTGTGAATTTGTAAAATGCTTTATTATTGTACTGTTTTTCACTGAATTACAAATAAAAGTTTGTACTTTCTGCAGAGATGTCTCCTTTTGTCTGTATACGTTGTGTTTGTAAAGGCTGCCACAATTAAAGAAAAAGAAAAGAAATACGCATGACGTAATCACATAAGTCACATTGTTGTTTATACAAACAAAAAAACACAGCAAACCAAAGTTAAAGTGCACAGCAAATCAAATAAACTGTACATAGGTGGTGGAGTCCTAGGACAGGAGGGAGGAAATAGGTCACATGCTCCTGCCACCTATTGCCTGGACAAGCTGCCCAATCACTCAAAGGAATGCGTGGTTGAACGCAGCACTCCCGTGGTGTGGCGGTCACGTTGTGTCCGGTTCCACTCCTGCTACTGAACATCTTCCACCTGAAGCTCTGCTAGGACAGCCGTGAGCTTCTTTTTCTCTTCCCTCCATAACACTATAGAGAAGAAGAAAGGGGTTATTAAGGAAATACACAAATGCTGTAAATCATGTTTATTATTTCTTACCAGTTGCACAGAGCTGTGGTCTGTGGCGAAGTTGGTGCCCCCGATAACGAAGCAGCTGATGGCTCTGCTGGGGTGGATGAACACTCCTCACATATGGAATGGGATTCTTGAACAAAAGAAGTGTATACATACGCTGTAATTACATGCATAACAATATATATATATATATATATATATTCAGCCACAGACTGAAACACCCTAAATGAAGGAGCTTTATCATTATTATTATCCTTTATTCCTCCCTGCAGCTGTTAGCTCTCAGTAGACAACATATAACCACGCTCCTCATCCCATGTGCAATATACTGTCTTTTTGCAAAAGTGTAATATAGACATATAATATCCGATGCTCATTCTCTGTCTATAATGTAAATATAGAACCCATACTGTATATTCTGGTCAAGTCTGTTTTAACACGTAAAAACAAAACGTTACACGGTAGTAAGTGTAATTCATGACTTGTACAAATCTGGTTTCTTTTACAGGTTTACGTAATGTTTTGTTGTAGGTTGAGCACCTAATAGCGACATTGCTAACTAGCTAGCCAACTACGTTGTCTCGTGTAAACAGACGGACAGAGATTACCGACACACATGATGTTACTTTTATAATGTCTTGTTTAAGCGAGTTTATTCTCAGCAGTAGTTAAACGTTGCTCTCAGGCTGAAAATAAAAAACTTACCGTTGGCGTGTGCGGAGTTATTGGAGTTGCTGTGTACGCCGTGAGCGGACATCGACTCCCGGTAAGACCTGCTCGTTACGGGCAGCTCCGTCCAGCTCTCTGTATTTTGTCGTCTCCGACTAAACACAGGACAGTCTGGAACTCGTCCTTGGACCATGGAGTGTTCTTATGCAGAGTCGCCATGTCGAAGTATTTGCGCGCTACTATTTTTTGAAAAATGGTGAAATAGACTCCTGCATCCTGTATTTTATGTCGCGCTCATGACGCACCCAGTGACGACACTTTTGGCCAATCAGTTGCCGGCAGTTTTGACCAATCAGCGCATAGTACCTGCGCATAGTACCGGCACCCATGAATGGAACCTCACCACCGCAGGTACTAAAAATAGTGCCGAGTTCCAGGTACTACGCTAGTGGAAACACTCGCTAAACCGTGTCGTGTAGCGCAGTGCCGTTTAAAGTCGGACCGGTGGAAAAGCGCCATTAGTGTTGGTCTGAGAGTGAATGGTTGTTGGGGCCAATTCCAATTCCTATCTTAACCCTCAATCTTAACCCTCAAGCTCAACCCTTAATCTTAACTGGCCCTCAAAACAAAGTGTTGAGGGTTATTTTGTCACTTAGAAATGGGACACCCCTTAAATGCAGATACGTCTTCAGACTGTGGGGGGCAGAATAACGCGAAAGTGGTGTCCAGTCTGTCAACTCCAAAAAAGAAGAAGAACGCATTTACGTCAAGATTATTTATTACGATCTGTTTGTCAGTCAAGTTATTAGGGTTGTCAGTTAGTTATAAGATGATACTCATACAAATACCACAACCACAGACATATTCAGCTGACAGTTACCACACACCACGACTTATTGAAAAGTAAACCATAGCAAACGATCGCTTGTCCGCACCGGCCGGCTATTGACAAAAGATCGTTAAATAAAAAATATATATTACGCAACAATGACGTAAAATCCAATGGTTTTCATCATTTGTATATCTCTATTGACAATTTACTCGTGTTTCTGCTTTCGACGCCATCTTTGTTACGTCAAAACACGCAATGCATTCTGGGTAGCCCTTGCTCCCAAGGGTAGTCTCGGAAAATCTCAATATTGAGGGTGATACAGCCCTTACACTCGCCCCTCAACTTAATTTTTCTGAGAATTGGGACAGCACTTTTTTGAGATTGAGGGTTAAGGTTGCGGGTTAAGCGTGGAATTGGAATTCACCCTTGGTCTCTATGTGAACCTGTGAGGGACTGGCTGCCTTTCGCCCTATGTCAGCTGGGATGGCACCAGTGACCCTCATGACCCTCAAGTGGAAGAGTGAGCAGTAGACATGGTACAAGATGGATGGATGATACAATCTGGTTATTCTCTGACCTCTGAACAAGAGATGATCCCAGTCGATCAGCACTTTCTGAATATATGGGACGAACAACCATGCACAAACCATGTACAAAATCAGTTAAACCACTTCTCTCCCACATTCTGATGCTCTGTTTGAACTTCAGCTGGTTGACTTTGCCAAGTCTAAATGGTTTTTGAAACTACACATTCCTCTTTTTTGGCTTGTATTTGCTTAAATCCCACTTGTTTGTTTTACCTTTCATCCTCTCATTCACTCATCCTGTGTTGTGTTTTCATGGTGATACCATCCTCTTCCTGCTCTCCCCATCCCCTTAGGTCTCATTTTCTTCTTTTGCTTTTTTTCCCTTCACTATCCTCCCTGCATCCTTCCCTTCTGTCCTTGCAGCCACAGCTTTTTTAATAGCGTCCAGTTCTTTTCGGCTTTCCCCCTGCGTTTGTTCATTTCCTCCTTCTGTTGCTGTGCCCCTGCCCTTCCTCGCCACAACCAGATGGCGTGATTTGCAGTGTGAACATCCTGATAAATGTTGCACTTTCACAGTTGCATTCCACTTGTCCTTCAATTAGGTTTGGTCGTTGTAAAAAGGAAAAAAAAAAAAAAAAAGCCCAACCATGCTTTTTAGACAGAAAGCCCAGGCAAGAAACAAAGAAATAACAGCAGTGCAGGTGGAAATGAGCCAGCGTTTGCTAAGTCAGTGGTCACATTAATCATCAGTTCTCTCCCAAAACCCAAAGTGACACAGCGGGGACCACTGTAGTTCTGGCCACAGTCCACTCAAAGGTTTTGCACATGTACAAGCGAACATTAGTGTCCCTGAGGGACTTTTACTCACATTTCTTTCTTTTCACCTTTCCATGGTTTGTTTGCACACAACACTAATAATATGTGTTGCACTGAGGGACTGAGGGTTGAGCGGCAACAGTTGGGGGCAAAAAAATCAGTCGATACTCGCAGCAGGTGCTGTGTCAAATGGGCCGGTGCGGTACATTTCACCTCTGTGGTATACGAGACATGCAAAAAGGGAGTCGGCAGCAAGAGGAGGTGATCTGGAGCTGATGTCCCTCGTGGCACACACACACACACAGAGTTGAATTAACACAGATTTGATGGTACATTTAGTGTCAAGAGAAAAATAAAATTGAAATGAAGATAGCTGTTAAAATGATTGTCGTAGCATTGGCGCAGCACTGTAGTATTTCAAAATTGCTTGCAGATGCTCTGTAGGGTTAGACGAGCAATAAAGTAGATTGTTTTGGATGTTGTTAATAAAGTCTAAATAGTAATAACTCTTGTGACAATGATTACATTGTACACATCATATATCATACACAGTTACGATTATTGAGACTCAAAGAAGGGTAGCAGGGTTTAGTGAAGCCGCCCCGTGCTAAGCTTGTCTTGTGTGTAAAAAAAAGGTTCCAAATGGTCGATTTCATTTGCAATTATGTTTCAAGGACAGTGCACAGCCGATAATAAACCCCACGACTAGGTGATATAAAATGTTTCGATATGAAATAAAACAAAACAAAATCAACAACTTCCCGGCTCCCGTCATGACTGAACATTGCCAGACAAAAGGGCGAGAAGCCATTAGCTGTTCACGCGCTAATGAACATTTAATAGAATGTCTTGCCGTGAACGTGACACTTTTCAGCTACATCAATCCTAATAGGTGCGTTCGCGAAAATGATCAAAGGCACAAAGCGAGACCGTCAGTGAAAGACTGAAAACTAATGGCACGTGCACGTTTACTTTCTGTCCGAGTTACGGAGTTTCGGAACAGATGGAGAGAAAAGAGGAAGGTGCACGATAAAAGGGAAGGCTTTGGCCGCGCAGAAGGGAAGGGTTACCACTGAGAAAGGTACCCAATCCCCCCCCATTGCTCATTGTTCATCGTCCGCTGTGGTGACCCCCAGACGAGGGACAAGCTGACGAAAACATGATAAGAGGGGAAATGATCGATGATAATACTGGAGAATGCGATAAAATAAAAGCACCTGTTGAGAATTCATTATAATTATATTAATTGATTATAATTCAATCTCCCTTTCTCCTCTTTGTCATTTCCAAGCTGTTGTACATGTCTGTCATGACTCATAGTTCCTCATAAACTGGGTTCTGCCTCATTAGGACCAGGTTTTACTCTCCCTGAGGACTAATGGTCCTGACAAGGTTAAGTGTTAAATGTCAGAAAAGGTCCTCAAGGGGTAACAAATACATGTGTACACACACATTTCATATTTCTGAAAAGCTCTGTCACATTCTGAGCCAAACAGAGGGGACAACATTTTCCTCAATAGCAGTGTTTTAGGAAAAAAAAAAAAAAAAAAAAAAAAAGGCTAAATCCCTTATGTGTGTTGCAAATCGTTTTTACTTCCTTTAAGCCAATTTCAGACCAAAGAAAACTAAGTTGAGTTAAATAAATGTATTTCCCGTATTAGTTCCCTGGGGTGTCCATAACAGTGGCAAAAAAAAAAAAAAACCTTCATTACAGGGGATCTGGATTCCCTGGAGGATCACCATTGTGTTGTCGACTAATACTGCTGTATGACAACAATAAAAAACACAGAAATTCATCTTCAGAGCTTGCAGCTCGTCTGCAGAAGATAAGCTCTGCCTGCCTGGCTTCTCCCCGGCATAGTCACGCCTCAGTCTTTAGTGTCTCTGATTAAGGATTTGTATTCGTGAACTTCATATACAGTCGTGTAGTGTTGTAATTTATACAGTGTGCTTTTTCTTCCGTGAGTGGTTTAAGGCACACGTCAGAATTGCATCCCCAAAGAAAAGAGCTCACCTTTACCTCAGCGGCAAAGTGCAATAATGTGCCGCTGCTGGTCTGAATAGAGCGTAAGTGTTATGAACTCAGACATAACCAAAAGCTACTGTCAACCTCTCTCCCGCCTTTTACCCCCCCCCCAAAAAAAAAAGAAATGCTGTCACACACGAGCCAAACGTTCCAAGTTACAGTGTGTGTGCAGAGGTGCAGCTTGTGAACTGGCAAGGCAGGCTACTGCTTGGGGCACCGAGCCTATAGGGCCCCCCCCCTTGACACACTGTTTTTACTGAAATGTGCAGTGACCAGCCGCCTCCCCGTCCCCCTTGAAAAACAATGGGCGATTTGCAATGACATCTCTGTAGGAAACCTCCCTAAAGGGGCCCCACCTCACTTTAACCTGTGTGAAGTTATTGTTCTGCAAGTTGGAAAATGAAGAGGATTAATCTTTTTTACTCAGTTTATATATGTTTTTTTTTAAGATTATTTACAGTATTTTATTGTTCTTTATGCTCATATTGTCACATAATTTTTAATTACGAGGTTTTTCCATGTTATTTTTGAATTTGAATTGAATTGAATGACTTTATTCCTCCCCCCGGGGGGAAACACACATTTACAACAGCTCAATTAAGGCGACAAGAGGTGCAGAAATGTGCAAGGGCATAATAAGTAAGAAGAAAGACAATGTAAAGATAAGAGTATAAATAGGGTAAAAAATAAAATACAATATGGTAAAACAAATCACACTCTAAATATAAGTAAGACTCTAATAAAATAAAATACAATAAGGTAAAAATACGCTCTAATATAAGTAAAAAGAAGTAAAATGTAAGATAGAGTAAGAAATAGAATAAAATAAAATACAATATGCTCTAATATAAGTAAAAAGAAGTAAAATGTCAAATGTAATTATTTGTAACATAATGGTGATGAACACTGGTTGGAAGGGCCCCCTGGAAATTTTTGCCCAGGGGGCCCTTCAGACTCTAGAATCGCCTCTGTGTGTGTGTGTGTCCAATCTATCATTTAAACATGTGCTTTATTTTGACGAATTACACGTAATGTGTTCCAGCGTGTGTATGTGTGTGTTTAAGAAGACGAAAGAGTGGTGTTTAATTAGATAAAGTAGCTAATTAGGGTTTGCGAGGACGCTGTGTTATATTCAGTGGCTGCCCTGAGGGTATAGCGCTTGACATAAAGAGCTTTAGTGACGCTCGCTCCACCACACGCCAACGTCAAACAAGACGTTCTCGGAAACACACGCATGCACGGGCACTTTATGAGCACAACAATTATAATACAGAGTACGGTACTGTATGTCCCTGCTGTAAATCTCTCACCGTCTTCCACATCCCAAAGGTGTGCGATTACATTCAGGTCTGGTCATCTTAATATGATCTGACTGCCGAGGCCACTGAAGTACACAGAACTCATTAAGCCGGTTGAGGACAACCTTTGCTTTTGTGACATGCTGTATTCTATCCAGCGGAAGATGGTAAATTGGGATTATTAAAGGATGTGCACGGTCAGCAACAGCTCATTTTTGAGAAATACTCAAACCCGGCGCGGACAATCACGGCATGATTACAGAGCCGCCGAGGTCACATCCCCCCCCCCAATCTTTTGTTCAATGTTAAAATGAGCTGGTATCTGCACTGCTGCCACATCATTGGCTGATTGGATAACTGCTTAGTCAATATGGTGCACACAGTCCACACACACAGCATGTTGTGATGTATGTCTATCTGAAAAATGAATATAAAGACGTAAAGAATACCAGCGCGAGAGAGGAAGACAGCCAGCAAGGAACTGGTAGAAAAGATGGATAAATGTGAGCAGAGAAGTGAGCAGCAGAGAGTGAGGGTTGGAAATGGCAGTGGAAAGTCTCCTTCAGCGAGTTGGTATTCAGGCAGGCAGCCTCAGGGGGCAACAGCGTGATATGAATACCAAGAGGGGAGGATGACTAGGTAAAATCCTTGACTGGATAACCTCACTAGCTCCTTCAGTCGCCCTCCTGGTATGCAGGCAAATCCCCCAGAGAGAAACACGGTTGGGAGGAGAAGGAATGAATGAATGAATGAAGAGAACAAGGACAGTTTAAGGTGCGTGGTAAACAGAAAAAATTGATATACACGCGCACCATTGACGGCAGCAATTCCTCGGTATTCTATTTGTTCGGATGCATTCATAAAAAACAGGTCATAAAGGATGTTTTACCCTCTGTTACGTCTGGGTTTTTCTCCTTTGATTTACCTCTCCCCGTCTTATCGTCCTAACGTGACGATAAACATTTATATAATGCAATCCAAACACAGAATTGAATGTTTATGCGTGTGTCCAACCTGTAGCTGCAAGTCGACGCTCACGCATTTAGTGCTAAGAAATGTGCTTTATATCCGCAGATTTATCTGTGATATCTAACTCATGCGCCGGGATATCTGTTAAAGTCGCTGCTGCTGCCACCGGTTCGTGACATCGTTATGTCCGAGTTTTTCGAGGGGAGGGAGTCCGTCTCGTCTAAGTTTATAGTTTATATCTCACATTCAGCAGGAACTGTCAGTCTTACGGTGGCTGCTGCTGCTGCTGCTGCTTTCCCCCCAGCCAGAAGTCAGCTCGAGCTGCTTGCCTCTGTATTCAGCCCTGGTGCACTGGGTTTGTCCGAGCACGTACTGTATCCGCTGTGCTGCAGATGACTGACAGCCCCGAGACGAGCGTCTGAAAAGCTTTGAAACAAAAAAGTTAAGCCTTTTCCGTGAGTTTGCTGCTCAGTGTGGTGTGATTTGGTTGGACTGGGAGTCAGTTTGCTGAATACAGTACACACACAAATATTTGTGTACCTAAGTTATTTATAACTGTGCCCATGTCAATTATACGGAGCCCTCAATCACAGAGATAAATCGGCGTTAAGCCCCTGTGAAGGGCGAATGCACTGTTACATAATTACATCACACAAAACAGGACTCGGTCTATCAGTTCCGTAGGCTGCCTCCAGTGGCAAAACTAATTCAACACTGGTATTTAATGAGCTGGAAAACCCAACACTGGCACGTTGCTACCTTCATCAAGTTATTGGACGACTGTTTGTCATGTTTCCACATCCAGCCAACTATTGGCATTCATTTAAATCCATATTTACAAGAATCGTATATATATGATTGAACCATTTGAATATACCTCTTGGTGTTTTGGTCTCTCCCTACCGAGGTTATTATAGTTTTGACATTTTCATTAGATTTCAGTTTAGTTTTAGCTAATTCAACAAATGATTTAGTAAGTTTTAGTTTAGGTTTTATTTTGAGGAATTGACTCTTTTCAGTTTAGTCCTTATTTAGTTTTAGTCTTAGTTTTTAAGGTATGAGGAGAAAGCCTTGACTTGTAGAAGCTGAAAAGGATGAAAGAATGTGTGACACCAAATATAGATTATCAAATCCTTTCATTTTGTTCTTTAACCTTTAACACCTGCAGGAATATCAAAGTCAAACTTCAAAAGGAAGTTGTGGAAAAACGAAGACGAAGCTGAATGAATCTTCAATTCAGTACACTGCTGAAACTAAGTAAAACATTTAACCCTGTTGCCATTAAACACAATGGTTTGATCCCATTGATCCATCCTGCATGCAAGATGAAAAAAATCAGCACAGCTTTAAAGGTCCCATATTATGCAAAATCAACGTATTAATCATTTAAATCCTTATATTTTGGACTCTGGAGGACCTATCAGTCTGCAAAGTGTGAAAAAAGATGACTCACTCATGTTTTTGTGGTCCTCCTCAGTCTAAGTACAGGAGATAAAACACGCGATGTTGACTTCCATGTTCATTGGGACGTCACAATGCGCTAAATTCCTGGAATTGTTGTCTCGCGGAGCTCCGCTTTGTCCGTAAAACACGCGAGAGTGTTGGCAAGGGCAACAGTATCTGAAAACCGGAAGTCCGCTAAAAGTTCTATTCTCGTCTCCACAGTGCAGCACAGAGTTCTACACAAACTTCCAGCCTCAGAGGATTTATCTGTCCAGTGGATACATGTTATATATGACGGCAATGTGCCTGCTAGAGCCTGCAAATGATCACTTTTCCAAATGCTAACTGCTGTTAGCTCCCAGTAGCCTCTGTGGCCGATGTCATTTCCTGTCCCTTAAGTTTTGTTTTACTTTTTTTTTTAAGGTGGACCTAAAGAGATGCTACTAAACCGAATGTTCTGAACAGGGCTGTTTTGGCAGGGTGATTGAACTGCTGTGGTGCTTCATCCTTACGGTATTTTGACCAAAGCATGTCACAGACATGTTCATTAGGACACCAGGGAGCTAGTTTAACTTGGAGAAATAGGATATAATATGTCCCCTTAAAAAAAATATCGCCTTGAAAGACGGCGTTAAAAACACAATCCTGGTCTGTGTTATCAGTAGCGGTACTTAGAAGGTCCTGTGTACAAGAGCCACATTCTTTATTAAATGCTTTTGATTAACATTGCAATTGAAACATTTGCGAATATATATCGTTCCCCCGTTGTCCTCGTGGTCTCCTCTTGCCTATTTTGCCTCCGCCCTGTATCACTGAACTGCTCTCCCGCACCTTCACTTCTCCACCATCTGTTAGGACGGGAGCACCAGGTCTCTGCAGCTTCCTCAATCTTAATAATAGCACCTCGGAGGGAGATTAAGATGTTGGACGAAGTGGGGCTAGCAGTTAGCAAATTGCTGGTTCAGCATGCACCAAACTGGACCAGCAAACAGGAGCACTCGTAAAAAGCGTCAGTGCCAACTCAAAGCAGCTTTGGCAGAGATTGTCACTTTACATCAGTCCTCCACTTCTGAGAATACACTCGTGTGTTTGGCCACTCTGTCGCTCTATTTCCAGACAGCTATGATCAGCATCACTATGTGCCACAAATTTGACAGAATCTCACTGGCCTCTCCTGCTCTCTGCTCCCCCTCCCTCCCCTCCCTCCTCACTCACAAATTTGCAATTCATGAATTTTCATGTCTAAATGAAGGTTCATTTCTCATCACAAATGTCCACCAAAAAAATAATTTCACCCTCTTGCTGCAAATTAGATTTTTGAGGGCTTCCAAAAATGTATTACTGCAATGTTTTGGCATGTGTGAAGTCCCCAATGAGTCCCCTAATGGGTTATTTTTTGCATAAAAGTGACTTGTGCTGGTTAAGGTGAGCTCAAATGTGTTTCTTTGTTGACACCCAAATTAAATACAGGGAATTTCTACATGACTCTTTGCGTCCATCGCATAACAACTCTTGGACAGTTGGTAGTTTGATCGCCCCGTCACCCTTTAGCTGTCCTCTCTCGACCGTCTCAATGTCACCGTCGTTAACAGATGATGGATACGCATCTGTGCGTCGGTGGCTTTTACTCACGTGCTCATGTGTGCGGTCAATCAGGCCATAGGCTGAATATGCATGCCTGGAAAAAATGGGCACGCACATGCCCTAAACGGCTACACACGCGATCATTGTGTACTTGGCAATGGTTCACCAGTAATTGGTTTCACTTAGAGGACAATGGCTGTTGCTGGTGGATAATGAAACATTAGGAATGAGCCCCTATATTCCCACTGGTCTCCATGTATGCAGCCTTATTCCATGACATATTATCTCCTTGACTACCGGTTGCCAGGCCAAACCGATACATAACAGCCCGCAGCTGCTTTTGGCACGGCTACGCTATGCAATTAATCTCTTCCCCTTTTTTTCCCCCGCTGTGTTGGGACACCGTACACTCCCAGTCCTACAGGAAGTCAATAATATATTATTATTATTATCATTCTCTCTCTCTCTCTCTCTCTCTCTCTCTCTCTCTCTCTCTCTCTCTCTCTCTCTCTGCTGTCTTTGTCCTTTATTTTGATCTCAAATTGTTCTGCTGTACCAAATATAATTTACTGTTAAGTCACACTGATACCAACTAATAGAGCGTAGCTGTCAATGAACTCAGTCATTTCACTTATTCTGAGAGAGGAGTTTAAAGCGGAACTAGACCGGAAGTTTTGGTGTGTATCTGCGTCATTACCTTGTTTATGAAGCCCTGACGGTTCTAAACAAACAGTTCAGCCATTGCTGAGAACGCTGTGTTTTATTGTAATCTCGGGCTCAACGAGATCACTGATAATCCCGTAATAGTTACGTAAGCAGCGGTTCTCCTGAACAACCGATCGTCCTGCTCCGGACGGTAGTCCGGGCACATCCGGTTGCGTACATTGAACCGCAGAAGAAGAATAACGTCCGTTGTGGAGGTGTTTCACGAGCGACAGTGTCTTCTGACTCTGGGTCTGACTCCGGTTTAAAGTCATAAAAGGGACTGCGGCGGGGAGTCGTGACGAAGCTGTTTTTAAACACTGTTAAAACAATGTTTTGATAATGAATAGCAGTGCATCCGCCGTTCCAGAGGGGGGCGCTGCGCTTCTGAGAACGGATGTGCTGGATAGTACTGGCCAATCACAAGACTCTGTCTTCTGGGGGTGAAAGTTCACTCTGAAATCTCGCAGCAGAAAAACACTGTCAGAAAAGAGGATTTCTATCGGCTCGTTTACAGCAACTAGGAGGTTTTTGACCATAAAACCAGGTTAATATATGTAAGTAGACCTCCATAACTAACATATATGTGCAACAGGACCACTCTATGTGACCTTTAAGCTGAATGTTTACATTCAAATAAGATTCATGTCATTGTACCAGAGGTGGAAAAAGTACTAAAATAGTGTACTCAAGTTAAAAGTACCAATACTTTGATGAAATATTACTAGTAGAAGTAAAAGTAGTCATCTGAAAATGTACTCAAGTAGAAGTAAAAAGTAGTTCGTTTGATATGTACTTTAAGTAAAAGTTACTTAGTTACTTTGCATGTGGTGTGAGGGTAGTAGAAAACTATTTTGGAGCTCACCGCGCCCGACGCGCCACGGGATATGACGTCACTTTTGGCACACGCCCTCTATGTTCACGCGCCAGTGCTGGTGCTAATCACATCATCATTCGTCTGTTTCTGGTGTATATTTTCCCCCCTGTAGGTCTTCATTGTACTGTACTGTAACAGATAGGATTTATAAAGTAACTAAGTACAATACTTGAGTCAATACGTACTCAAGTAAAATACAAAATCCTGATTTTAAATTGTACTTAAAAAAATACAAAATACACCAAAAAAACGTATTCAATACAGTAACTTGAGTAAATGTATTTTCGTTACTTTCCACCTCTGCATTGTACTGATATCAGTTTGGGACAGAACAATCTTCTGCTTCTCCTAACTGAAACCCCGTTATTCCCTGTCACCATTACATCCTTTCCATATTATACAGTCGGAGGTAAATGTTGCCACACTAACCCACCTTAATTAATCTTTGCACCTGCTGAACGGTAATAATATGATTAAACAAAGAAATATGTGGCGATTAAGTATTTAATTCTCGACATAATCCTAGCCAGGGGTCATCTGGCCTGAGCAGGCTTTAATTAGCTTTCACTCTGTGTGTGTGTGTTTTTTGTGTGTTTTAGGGACGTAGACCAGGCTACTTCTCCTTCCTGGATCCCTTCTCCCCTGGAGTTTGGCTCTTCATGCTTCTGGCCTACTTGGCAGTGAGCTGTGTCCTCTTTCTCGTGGCCAGGTAAAGTTCTCACTGTGTACAGATGACTGAGAGAAAAACAAACAAATGGCTGGAATGGTGAAAGTAAAAAACACATATGGGTATCTGTGGGGGGTTGGGGGTGGAATGGCGTAAGAAACAGGTGTCTGCTTTCAGGCTTCTCTCGTCAGTTTATCTTTCACATTTCACAGTGGAATGGATATTCTCTAAGTGGTCGCTCTCCAGCATCACACTGACACCTGGTGGACAAGCGGGGAACTGTCCTAAATACACTACTGTGCCTGCACATAGTTGATAGTAGATCAAAAAACACAATTAAAATGTCTGTAGACTGATTGCAGTCTTTGCAGTCAGGTGAGTAATTACTTTAAAATGTTTAATTTCCTGTTGACAGGAGAAAATAACGCACAACTTTTTAAGAGCTCCATCAGTCCAGCACACGTAACTTAACCTTCATGCCACGACTTTTTTTAACATATCAATTACATATCCTTCAGCAGCGCTGTGAGAGTAGGCAGCACATGGGGAATAAGAAACAGGTCGGTTCTCTGTGCAGAGAGTCAAGGTGACTTTGTGCTGAAGTTGATTGTTCGAGTTGTTTTTGCTCCTTGTGTCTCTCACTCACACTTGTTTCTCCGTCTCTCTCTCTCTGTGTCTCCGGAGTTTTCGCTGCTCATTAGAATTCTTAATCCGGTTTTCATTCCACCTCGGTTATCGAACTGCGCTGCTCCTGTCGTCTCTTCCAGATTGACGCCGTACGAGTGGTACAACCCCCACCCCTGTCTTAAGGGTCGCTGCAACCTGCTGATCAACCAGTACTCCCTTGGCAACAGCTTCTGGTTCCCTGTTGGAGGCTTCATGCAGCAAGGATCCACCATCGCTCCCAGAGCTCTGTCCACACGCTGTGTGAGCGGAGTGTGGTTAGTATTAGTAACAACAATCAAAAAAATCAGTTTTCAACTCTCAAATCCACACATATGCATCATCAAATTCTGTTCCATTCGAAATGTGTGCTTTTGTATGAATGCATTTTCATCTCTGATGTGATTTTTAAGCAGCAGGATTTAAAACATGATAGTAATGTTGTATGTCGGCCTTTGCAGGCAAAACTTCACCTCCTTTCATCCAACCTGAGCATTGTCATCTTTATCCATTAACAGCCACTCCATCCATTCACCTCTTTATCCGCTGCACACAGTGTGTCCTGCTTTCAGGTGTGCTCTTTCTTCTTTTTTTCTTAATCCTTTAAAGGCGCCATATGTAAGAATGTGGCCAAAAACAGTTACTACATTCAAATTCAAACTACCGAGGTCTTTTAGGTTTCGTTTTCTGACGTAACTGGCAACCCGTGGTTGCTCAGCAGTTGAGACTCTACTGACTTCAATGATTGGTAGATGGCAGTAGGTGGCGCCACATGCCAAAACATGATTTCAAAACATAAACATGATATGCGGTCTGCAAAATATTTCTTTTATTGTGAATATTTTGGCTGTACTGTTGTTGTTGGTGAGTTCAGTTTGTTATATGAACATTATTTCTGAGTCTCTGTGACATATGAGGAGGATTTTATGGCCAGTTGCTTTAGATTTATTACATTATTTAACATTTCCTCCCAGAAGATCCCTTCTTTATCCCTGTGTCTTTCCATTCACATACTTTTATAGGTGAATGCATATGTTCTTGTCCTCCATAGGTGGGCTTTCACATTAATCATCATCTCATCCTACACTGCAAACCTTGCTGCCTTCCTGACAGTCCAGAGGATGGAGGTGCCAATCGAGTCGGTAGACGACTTGGCAGATCAAACGGCGATAGAGTACGGCACCATGCACGGAGGATCCACAATGACCTTCTTCCAGGTCAGAGGCCGCACACATCATTGCATGTGATTCATTGTTAATACTCTTCATCTCAGCCGCCGCATGCACAGATTGACGCCAGTATTAGATCTCAGATGCGTACCCCATATTGACCCCAGTGCCCTCTGTGATCAATGGGCCATCGGCGATGTTATCCTCTCGAGCACATTCCTGTCCTTCCTGTCTGCCTCCTCTAACCACATGTTGTATCTGCTTCCTGTCTGTTTCTCTCCACAACCGTTCAATCACCTCTCCTCAGGGAGATGAGGTCCTATCCTTTGTCACACTCTCAAGATTTGACCTCAGACTTAGGCAAAAGGCTAAAAACAACAACAGATACAAACAGAGTGTGTTGCGTGAGTGACACAGAGAGACAGAGAATATGTGAGATGGCAGGGGAAAAAGACATATTTGTTTCGTCTGAACCTTGAATAACTAAATAATAAAAGACAAGCCACGAGAAAGAAGAGAGCAGCTGGGCATGTTAAATGATATAGCTTGAGTTACTGCCAATAGGAAAAGGTGTGCTATAGAAAAACAACACTTTTAACAGATGCACTGCAGTCAGAGGATCAGAAATAAACTGAAGAACAAATGAAAACCAATCTCCCCCACCAAAACGTGTTTGTCTTTTCTTTTGCTCCGTTTGTTCTCCGACACCTGCAGAACTCCCGCTATCAGACCTATCAGCGCATGTGGAACTTCATGTACTCGAAGCAGCCCAGTGTGTTCGTGAAGAGCACGGAGGAGGGGATCGCCCGCGTCCTCAAGTCCAACTACGCCTTCTTGCTCGAGAGCACCATGAACGAGTATTATCGCCAGAGGAACTGCAACCTGACTCAGATTGGAGGGCTGCTGGACACCAAGGGCTATGGCATCGGCATGCCGCCGGGTGAGTGAGAGAACGAGAGGGGGGGGGGGGGGGGACTTCCGCTACAAGTAAGTAAGGTGACGAGGTTTGTCCTTACAGGCTCCAGTAGAAACATGGCGTCTCGCTGCTAACAGTGGCAATGCAACAGCGGCCCGTGACCATGTTATTTTTACATGACTTTTACATGACATACAGTGACCAGACAATGCAGGAGCACATAATATGTATAAAAAAGTGAATTTTCATATAAACCCATAAATACTACACAGTGTCCCTTTAAAGCAAGACACTTAACCCCACGTTGCTCCTGATTGCTGTGCCGGCAACTTGCAAATGGCTATGACAAATGCACTGCACATAGATGAAAGCGTGAGTGAATGGGTGTGAATGGTTAAATGGCAGAACTGTAGTGTAAAGCAGCTTTGAGCTGTCATCAAGACTAGAATAGTGCTATATAAACACACTCCGTTTACCATTTAAAAGGCGCTGTATAACTCGTAAAGTTGTAGAGGAGCAGGAGCATTAGTTGGAGGCACCATCATAAATGTCACATTTCAAATTGAAAAAGTAAAGCCTCAGCAAATCCAAACCAGTAGCTGCTATCTTGTGAGAAAATGGTGCAAAAAGTGAGAAACTAAAATAGTAAGTTTGAAATCTTAATCACATGCACTACAGAAAGCCAGAATAAAAATGGCAGTTGGGTTTTGCAAATGGAAACAAGTAAAACAGGAGATACAACAGCCTGAATGCAGTTTGTCTTTTTTGTATAAGGAAATTCTTTTTGCAGTGTGTGTCTGTGAGCTTTTTCCCTTCTCTTCCCACCAGGGTCAGTGTACCGTGATGAGTTTGACCTGGCCATTCTCAAGCTGCAGGAGGACAATCGCTTGGAGATCCTCAAAAGAAAGTGGTGGGATGGTGGCAAGTGTCCAAAGGAGGAGGACCACCGAGCTAAAGGTGTGTTTCTGGTTAATCCATCTGGTTCTCATTTCAAATTCAGTATTTGATCTGTTGTGTGTTTTGTTTTTTTGTTTCCCCTCTTTATGTCCCATCGTGTCTCCTTCATCTCTCGTCTCTCCAGGTCTGGGTATGGAGAATATCGGCGGCATCTTTGTGGTGCTGGTGTGCGGCCTGCTGGTGGCTATCTTCATGGCTGTGCTGGAGTTTGTCTGGATGTTGAGGCAAGCACCAGGAAATGAGGTGAGAGAGGGCTATCTAACCTGCATCTGCTTTGTCTCTCTCTCCCCTTCCTCCTCCAGCAGCTGCTTTAATTTTCAAACTGTGCCCAGCTTTGACAGTAGGTGTAGGAGACGTCTTATTGCCCTGGATCTACCTGACACCAAGCCTTCCTCTGGCAACTCTAATACATAATCAGCACAAAACCAAATATATATACGTTGCATTGCAATCACAGTACTGTGCAAAAAGGGCTTTGTTGTTCTCATGTCTGTCAAACTCTGTGATCATTGGCATTGGGATTGAAATGTAAATGTATGCTCAAACATGTTTTTGAATAAACCCGAAAATTTGAAATAGAAATTGCAGAAAAAAACACAGATTTTTAGCCCAGGATTGTGCTATTGTTCAAGTGTAACACTCGACACTTTAACCGGTAGAAGCTGTTTTTATACCTATATATATTAATATATATATATATATATATTAATGTTGTGGTTGAGAAATAATGATACTGTATGGTCATTATAACATCGCTAAAACAACAAATCTAAGAGACCTTTGCACAGTACTGTACATCATGCATACATCCAGTATTATGAACTATGCAGATGGTTCTTACATACAACATATACTGGTAATACATACATATATTTACATTGAATATTGCCAATAATACAGAATATTGAAATGTGAAAGTTAAGTATTATACTGAGTACTACAATGTATGAACAATGCAGTATTCATTTAGCATATACATTGTATTGTAACATCATTTGGAAGGAGGAATAAAAAATGAGGAGTTTGTCCAGTATTGTCGCAGAATTCTTGCACTTTTTTAGGAGGAAGGAGAAGTTCATCAATTTCCGTGATTAATTACGTTAGGGGAGGAAATCTGCTGTGCTACTGTGTTTTTCAGAGAAATGCATACGTGTTGTAATTATTTCTGATACAATTACTTTTACGGAGCCTTGGTAATTATCCTGTAAAAATTTACTCCACGCTGTGATTTTTAATTCAATAAAAGTCCAGGATGTCATAGTTAAAAAAAAAAATGTGATTTCTTCCTCTTGAGCAACATAGACTGAAATTCCACTTAGTGCTCACATGACACAGATCTGTGTTGTATAGGTGCACCCTTGGTAAATTGCCAGGGGAATAATACGCAACTCCTTATATGGACATCCTGGGGGTCTGCCTTTATAGGTCACATATTCAGGCTTATAAAATGTGTTTTTTTCATCTTCTTATGTGTTGCTGAGTGAAAGTTATGATTCATTTTGTCTTGCATCTTTATTCGTGATATAAAGTAGCAATAATTGTGCAGAAGTCACAAAAATAGACCTTTTTTTTATTTTATTTTATTTTTGTTAATAAAAGCGAGCCGAGTGAACTTTGAACTGTGACGTTTTTTTCCAAATCTCACTAATTCAATCTGATTTTTAAACATTTTGAGTACTTTTTGCTCAGGTGTGTTTGTATAAATGGTGAAAATTCAATCTTTTTTTCATCAGATTGCCTAGGTTGTGCTGAAAAAAAAAGGATATAAGACACTCTTATAGCCTCTTATAGCCTAATGGAAAAAAAGCAGTGTGTATGTGTGAGATCACATACTGTAGCTGCCCAGTGGAGCAGTAGACCATCAGTTCAGGGAACATAAAAATATAAAGTGTGTTACATGTCTCTCTATGTGTTTGCCGTTTGAATGTTAATGTGTCAAATTTTTTTTTTTTACTGCTGGTCGTTCAGTCTGCTCTAACCGTCTCTTTGCGGCGCCCGCTATTCAGTGATTAAACATGATGTGTGTATGTTTCATGTCTGTGATGTCCATCAGTCTGTTCTGATCAAGTCAGTCAGTCAGTGAGTTGTCTGGCCTCTCTCCCTCTCCCTCTCCCTCCCTCTTTTATCCCCCACTCTCCCCTGTCTTTCCTCCCTGTGTGTGCCTTGCAGCAGACGGTGTGTGAGGAGATGATGCGAGAGCTCCAGGGCATCGTCCTGTGTCGCGACAGCCTGCAGGTGAGGCGGCGGCGGTCGGCTTCAGTGATGAGGCCGCGGCCTTTGCCGCTGGAGGAGCGCCGGGCACGAGCCGCCGCCGCCGTGAGCCTCAGCAACGGCAAGCTGTGCGGGGGCACCGGACTGCCTGAACCCCTCTCGCACAGACTGGCCCAGGAGGCTGCTCTGGTCGCAAGAGGGTGCAGCCACATCCGCATTTGCCCCGAGTGCCGGCGCTTCCAGGGACTGAGGATGCGTCCGGTGGGGGGCACCGGCACAATCCCCTCTCCCACGCACAGTGAAGAGAGCATAGAGTGGGACAAGACCACAAATAGCAGTGAACCTGAATAACACCTGGTGATTCCAACTGGACTGACCCTTCAGGCAGCCACCCTCTCTACTTTCCAGGGATCAAAGATCACGTAGTATTTTCATACAACAATTCGGAGCACGGTCTTAAAGGGCAGGACAGTTGTGTAGATGTTGTTGTTTTTTTGCCCCGAGAGGCAACAGCCAGCAGTCAGTTTTTTGGAATCTCCTGACTTTTTTTTTTTTTTTTTGAAGGAGACAGGAAAAACTGATGATTCTGTCTCATTGTGGTCTGTCCCTGTTGGCACCTTTGAACCATATGAAAGAGGACGGGCAAAAACAGCCATGGGGCATTTGTACTATGCAGTATTTTCAGTCATTTATCATTGTGCCGTTTCTTTCCTTTTTTTGTTTTTGTTTTTAAATTATTTGTGTCCTCTGTTGGATTATCAGTACTGAATATTATTATTCTGTTGTTCTTGGAAAGAAAAAAAAAAAAAAAAAACGCCGTCCTTTTATATCAGATAATTTGCCGTGCGAACATATATTGCCTCAGAAGAGCGAGCTGCAGAGATAAACAGACTGATGCAAGGTCGTCCTTCGCGTGGTTTCATTTTGAAATGGCCCAAAACAATAAGGTTTACCTTATGGCTGGAGGAAGCGCTGCAGGAACTGAAAAAAAAAAAAAAAAAAAAACACACAAAGACCCATGAACTTCTTTGATAGTAGTGATATTCTATTAAAAAAAAAAATGTTTTATCTGTTGGTATCTCTGAAAGACAACGATGCATGTGTCCACGGGTGTTGGCAAGGGCTCATTGAATGACTAACTGCTCTGTGGTGGCTGGGTAGCTGAAAACATGTTTTTCGATGAAGGCTGTCCACACATTCACACAGTTTTATTTCCTCCCCTCTCTCTGTCCCAAGATCACCTTCTCCTCCCATCTGTCCTACATCTTTGACACCGCTGCACATTTATTGTCTCGCCACCTGTCCTCTTTATGATTTCTCGTGAACAGTCTTCTGCATCGGAGATAAGACGCCATTTCCTCCATCTCACATTTTTCAAGGGTGAGGACAAGCCCGTGTGTGTGTGTGTGTGTGTGTGTTATAAGTGAAGCCCAGCGTACATCACAACCAACCAAAAACATCAAATCTGGTAAAGGAAAAAAATAGCAAAATTCATATCAGCAGTTGACTCAACTTGTTTTAAATGTCAAGGCCGTTAAACCTTTATTGAATGTGACATTTTACACACTGTTTCCAGGAGTTTTCCAGTTCACATCAGCCCACACACTGTCTGACATTTGCAAAAAAAAAAAAAAAAATCAAACCAAACATTGAATGTATTTATAAATTTGGTGATTTTAATACACTCTTCAATTAAATCAATTATGTATCGGTTTCATTTTGTATTTACAAGAATTGAATGAGTCAAATCTAATGAACTGAAGTTGTAATGACACAGTGAGTGCAGTTTGTGCAGAAATTGTCCACCGATGCCAACGGTTGAAGGTTCAGCTGCAGCGTCTCCCAAAGTTCACTTTCTATCTTCATCACAAATGTTGTTATGGTTTGAAACTGCATATGCTATACTGTATATGCAGAGAGTAACCTGGAGAAGGTACCCACTCCACTGACCACGGTTAAATGTGTTAATGTCCATGTAAAAAGCACGTAGACGTAACAAACCTTTGACCAACAGACAGTCACATAATGTATTTAAAGGTCCCATATTATGCAAAATCAACTTTTTAAACATTTTAATACTTATATTTGGGACTCTGGAGGTCCTATCAGGCGGCAAAGTGTGAAAAAAGATGACTCGCTCATGTGTTTGTGGTCCTCCTCAGTCTAAGGAAAGGAGATAAAACACGCGATGTTGACTTCCACACTCATTGGGACGTCACAATGCGCAAAATTCCTGGAATTGTTGTCTCGCGAGAGTGCTAGCGAGAGCAACGGCAAGTCCAAGAGGTCCGTGAAAAGCTCTATTCTTGGCTCCACAGTGCAGCACAGAGTTCTACACAAACTTCCAGCCTCAGAGGATTTATCTGTCCAGTGGATACATGTTATATATGACGGCAATGTGCCTGCTAGAGAGCTGTAAATGATCACTTTTCCAAATGCTAACTGCTGTTAGCTCCCAGTAGGGGGTCGTACCTATGTTCCCCGGGTCCTATGTTCCCCGTTTTTCCCAAAAAAGGTCCACTTTGTATGTGACAGGGGAACATAGGACCCTTTTTTTTATAAAAGGATTTAGGATTAGGGTTAGAGAAAGGGTCCTATGTTCCCCGGTCACATACAAAGCAGGGAACATAGGACCCGGGGAACCCCAGTAGTATTAGTTTCCTAAAGAGATACTACTAAACCGAGCGTCCTGAACAGGGCTGTTTTGGATAAATAGGGTATAATATGGGATCTTTAAGGTTGTACTATTTAATTCATATTCATTTTAAACCATTCTTTCAAACATACTCACAGCTTCATTATTTCACACAAACAGCAGTCCGGAGCAGTTTACGAAGCTGTGATCATGTGATTCTGTGGCAGATCAACGACCAACGCACCCATGCTGTAATATTCTCAATATTCTGTGCGACTTGGATCACAAAAAAAGTCACATTTCTATTTGAGGAGGTCATGTTGCGGTTGCTGAAAAGTGTTTCAGCACTTTCAAATGGCTGTTTTTGACTGTGGCCTGCTTTGTGTCTGAACCCCCACGAAACACAGCAGTTTAACACGTTTTTCCATACACCACAGGATAAAGATGCAAAGATAAAAAAAAAAAAAAAAAATGGACGAGCAAAGGAATCAAATTATCGTCTGCTGAAGAGCCAATCACATCATCTAATCCTCTAGTAATGAGTTACTGTCACCCTCACCGAAGAAGTGCTTTTTAAAGTGTGACTCAGAGTGTGTTCCCCGGTCATCATCCAAAGTGCTGTTTTTAATTACATTAACAAAGATACAGAACGACGTGCAGTATGTGATGTGTTTACTTGGCAACATTTTGCCATCTAGACACACTCACAGCGTGGGGATAAAAAAAAACAGTCCATGTAAACTTTCTATATTTCTTTCTATAAAACAGACACCGCACATGTCATTACTGGTTTTTCTAACACAGTTCCCTAATCCATCTCCTGAATGTCACTAAGAAACTCTTGCGATTAGCTGACGCTGACTTCTTAAGGACAAAAACATTTACAGAGGTGCTAAATCAAGTGTAGTGGGAACGAGACTTGGCAGTCACCTTGAAAGCCGCGACGAGCGGTCGAAGAAAGAATTAAAACAAATCCCCATGGAAACGCTTGGCCAACCTTTGCTGGGAGAGACCACAGAGAGATGCTCGGGCTTGGCTGCTCTGTTTTATATCCTTTTATTTTCTTATATGTTGACATTTTTTTATTCCATTCTAAATAAATTTGATAATGTAGCCACCGTTCTGCTTGGCTCTATAGATTCGTCTCTTCTTTACTCTGATGTTTTTTTTCGAGCTGGACAGATTTGTCGCGCTATAACGGCGTCTGAGTGCACTTTGTGTTTTTTTTGACGGTGTATTATTTAACCGGGAGGGTGGAATATTCAGATAAGTGTGCCTGTGGAGAAGTCTTATGAGGACGTGTAGGTTTTCCGGCTGAGTAGACGTGGTTGATTGTTGGGGTGAACCCAAAGCGAAGCCGATGAATACACTTATCTATCGTCCCGTAACTGATTTGTACAGCTGAGAATGTGTGTGGGCACAACGTCTAACGCGGCCCTAATGAGTTAAACAACTCACTCGTGTGCTGTATATCAGCATCCTCTCACCCATAGTGCATACATCACTGCGATTTCAGTGGATATTCCTCTCTCCTCAGGATAATGAGTGAACCACAAACACAACGCGACTCTCTCTCCTCTCACCAGTGCCTGTCTCGCAATCTTTACGCCGCAGCATTAAGCCCAATTTATACTCCTGCGTAAAGTGCTCTGCGTAGGCTACGCAGAGTCCTCTGCGTAGCCTACGCAGAACCTGTCGAAGAGCCTCTGCGTCGTCTCCGGGTGCGCGGAATATTTTTTAAGTGTCCGTCACTCCGTCAAGGGACAACGGAGACGGCAAGAGCTGCGATTGGTCCTCAGGACAGGCCGAGCGAAGCCGCTCTGTGCCGGCTCACAGTGAGCAGCGAGCGTCCACGGAGGGCGGAGCTGATCCCCGCCGACTTCGTCGCTGCCGAACTATAAATACGTCTTATCTTAACACACACACAGCACATGTTTAGACTCTAAATGGACAATTTCTCGCCTCAAATTAAGATTAAGATTAAGATTCCCTTAATAGTCCCGCAGTGGGGAAATTCCAATTACTGCAACCGTGAATTAGTGAACACACACACAGCACACAGTGAGGTGAAGTACAAACTAACCCAGAGCAGTGAGCTGCCTGCATTCAGCGGCGCTCGGGGAGCAGTGAGGGGGTTAGGTGCCTTGCTCAGGGGCACTTCAGCCGCGGACTGGTCGGGGATGAACCGGCTACCTTGCTGTTGCAAGCGCAAGGCCCTAACCACTAGGCCAAATTATCTTAAAACTGCGTCCCGGGACACAGAAAAGTGACAAACAGCCACTGTTTCAACAACAACAACAGTTTTTCTCCCTCGGACGCCATTGCTCACTGTAGCCAAAAGCACAACAACCTTGCGCAGCGACCCCTACTGATCGGCGCGGGAAATTGCAGCGCCTATCCGTCACCAAGACGCAGAAGTATAAAGGCTCGAGTGGTCTACGTGGTGACGCAGACGGATAACGCATTACGCAGTCGGAGAAGTATAATGTGGCCTTTAGTGGCCACGTTTCTATCCGCAGCACGCACACATAGCACATCGCTCTTGCAAGAGTGACACACACACACACACACACACATATAAACTCTCGCCACCAACTGTGAGCCACAGCTGTGTCAAGTTCATTTCATCATGCTCGTGCTTTTCCTTCTGCCCTCTGCTGCTCCAGGGCCACAAAAGTCCGTACCCGCCGCTGCCTCGATGCTGTGTGCGATTTATGGAGCCCGTGATGAGCGTTGAGTGCCTGCAGAGGTGTTTGTGTGTGTGTGTGTGGGAAAAAAAAAAAAACCTTCTTCAAACTCACTCAGTGAGTAACACCATAGCAAGACCGACACCCTTGTAGTTGACTCGTCATTCAGCCAGGACCCACACACGTCGTGTGAAGTGGTCGATGTTGTCTGTCGCCTCATTCCATGTCGGCGCGTTGGTTTCTGAGCTTCGCAAGTTCTGTGCCCCCCTGTCGCAGGAAAAAACCAAAACATGAAACCCCGAGCTGTTGAGAATTTGTCTTCGTTTTCTGATTACAGTGTTTAACCTACTCATTTCCAGACCCACTGCCAAATCATCTCTTTGCCTTTTTTTTAGTGTCTTTCCCATGGTTAGAATATAGCATGTAAACAGTCCAAACCATATCAGTGACTAAGGATACTATTTGAAAATCCCAGACTACCTAACACAGAGCGTGGCGCCTTTTTTTTTTCTTTCTTATTGATTTGTTGGCAGTTCATTGCAAAAGACTTTTGTTTTGTTGTGTGTGTTCAAAGAAAAAGGGTATGAAGTGACAGAATGATGAGATGCTGTCAGGGCTGTTATACAGCCTTTTTTTTGTTTGTTTACTGACAGTTGTTGTCCAACAAAACATCTTTACATTGATTGTCTTTCAGAGAAATAAAATGAAGCTTAATTTACTTTGGTCTGTTTCCCCCCTCACCATTCATTACTCCTTTGACTGATGGCTGAAAAGGTGCAGCATTGATCTGCACTTTGTGTAAAGGTTAAAGCAAACGCGCGGCTCAAGCGCGCGGCGTACACGTTTGTAATCACGACACTTGAGACGCAGCGGGTGGACCTTTCTAATTCATCCAGCGAGAGGCCAGCGTGTTCTCAACAGAACAGACGCACGCAGAAAACCGACAAATCAGATTCCAGAGAGTGGCCAGTGTTCACCATCAAGTATTCTTTAGAAAATTGAAGCTTTGAAGTTTTTTTTTTCTTTTTACTTTTAAACTGTCACCGCACAAGGTGACATCTACGACTGCGTCCATAGCTGTTGAACAATTTGTCAGATAATACTTCTACGTCTCGTGCTGCTGACCTTGGATTACAGTTCAAAATAATGAATGTTCTTCAGTGTTGTTATTCATGTGCAGTGTGAGCAATGTCTCATATTTTTCTACCTGCTTTTTGTGCAGCAAAAATTATAAAACAGCCATAGTAATATAATTTAATTAAATTATTTTTTTATATTAAAGGTGTTTTATGTAATAAATCTAAAGCAAATGGCCATAAAATCCTCCTAATATGTCACAGAGACTCAGGAATTATGTTCATATAACAAACTGAACTCACCAACAACAACAGTGCAGCCAAAATATTTGCATTAAAAAAATATATTTTGCAGACTTCAAATCATGTTTATGTTTTGAAATCATGTTTTGGCATGTGGCGCCACCTACCGCCGTCTACCAATCATTGCAGTCAGCAGAGTCTCAGCTGCCGAGCAACCACGGGTTGCCAGTTACGTCTGAGCTACAGTGGCGGAGAAAACAAAACCTAAAAGACGTCGGTATTTCGAATTTTTGTGTGTCGTAACCATTTTTGCCCACATTCTTAGATATGGCGCCTTTAAATAAGATAGTTAATTACTCTTAATTATTTAGATTTACATATGATCAGGATGAGCTTGTCTTCTTCTCTCTTTTTTTGCCTGATTATTGTTTCATGAAATCTGAATGTGACCCCTTCAGTTCAAAAGCACTAGACTAAAATATGTATGCCATGCCAACTGCTGCAAGCACATTCATGTATCAGTATTAACAATGTAATTATGTCTTATTATGACTTGCATGGATGAACCAGACAGCAGAGCCTGTCATTTGTGGTTTATACATAAAAGGGGGGTAAAAGGGCATGTTCCCTGCAGAGCAAGTCTTTTTTTTTTTTTGATATGCAAATACTATCTGGCTTATAATGTCTTTACTTCACTTTACTTAGCATATGGTATTTTTTAATTGCAATTTCAGTTTGCACTTTTATAATTACTGCATATATGTTTTCCACCACAGGCTTCTACTGGGGTCAATAATAATTCTATGCTCCCTTACTAACAGCTACGTGAGCTGCACACGACCACATTAAACCTTGAGTGAACAGAAACACACAGCACCCTCTGAAGACATCAAGTCCTGGTGGTTTTGAGGAGAAAACGTTGGTTTTCCGATTAAAGCATCTTTAGCTGCTGTGTTAGTTAGGCTATAAGAGTGCAGAATTATCTTCATAGCAGGGAAATGATTAATTACCTCTCAAGAAATTGCACTGGTACGTGGAAAAAAAACACAAATGACAGCCTTGGATGTTTTCTGGCTTCCCATAATGTGCAACTGAAGCATATTTCCTGCATCATGAACTATTCGTTTACCTGTTTCTTTCTTGTTGTTGAGGTATACGGCCTCACATTATACATTCCATTCTTCATACTAGTGCAGTGCCCGTAGGAAGTATGTATTCCTATAGTGGGAGCTGAAGAAGATAGTTCAGTTATGGTAAAGCATGTTAAGGAACGTAAAGGCTAACATTATACAAACACTGTGCAACCTCACTAAGCGCAGCGCAAATGCTGTTTTGTGACACAAATAGCTGTTTTGTGGCTGTCAGCTACGCAGCATCTAGCCACGCTAATGCTAATCGAAAATGATTACAACATTTGCGTTGTTCCTAATGAGGTTGCGCAGTGTTTGTATTATGTTAGCCCTACGCTAATGCTAATCGTAGCCTCGCTAGCTTACCTTTGGAAACAGGGGGTCGTACCTATGTTCCCCGGGTCATATGTTCCCCGTTTTTTTCCCAAAAAAGGTCCACTTTGTATGTGACAGGGGAACATAGGACCCTTTTTTTGAAAAAAGGTAGGGTTAGGATTAGGGTTAGAGAAAGGGTCCTATGTTCCCCGGTCCACATACAAAGCGGGGAACATAGGACCTGGGGAACATAGGACCCGGGGAACATAGATACGGTCCTGAAACAGGTTCGCCAAGTTAGCCGCAAAGTAGTAGCATGCTAATGTAAAACAAATATGTGCTCGCGTATTGGAGAACGGACACCGTCGTTTCAGTATAACACCATGTTCTGCGTTGAACCGTGTGAAAATGTCTCACCCACCACCGTGAGGACAGCCTCTTCGCTCCCACCTCCCCGCTTCAGACAGCGCAGCTGCCGCTGATGAGCCGCTGCCTGCCTGGTGTAGCGTGATAAATCAGTGAAAATTAAAATTACTCCAAAAAATTCGAAAAATCAAGGATGCACACCATGTGTCACAGACAGACACAGATTTTTGAGACTGAGACCTACCTGAAGGGTAAAGAATAATATGGAGGGTTACCACATTTTATGCATCTTTTTTTTTTTTTAACCATTTAAATTATTAATATTATGCATTCAACGACATACACATTAATTCCAGTGCTTACTCCTAAGGATTATCAGCTTTTATAAACAATATCAATGATATTTTACTGAGTGATCATATGGATACATGCAGGTGAGGTGAAGGGAAGTGAGCGTTGGTGACCCCTGCTTTATAGATAGGTTTTACTCTCTTATACATACTGTTTTGTCATGGTTGTTTGTGTTGTCATACTGGCGCTAATACAGTCTTGTTAATGAGACCGGTTCAGCCCTTTCTTCTCTATAATCAAACCATAATCAGAAAAATACTGCTCACTCATTTCCAACAATGTGTGTTTCTGATCCTCATATAAAAAGCTGATTAAAACACACACACACACACACACACACACACACACACACACACACACACACACACACACACACACACACACACACACACACACACACACACACACACACACACACACACACACACACACACACAGTTACTCATATACAATACCAAGTATACACTGTAGCAATCCTAACATGTCTCACAGGCCACAATCTCCCCCACCATAAACAGTCACTTGCCACATCTAGTGGACATTAGACGACATTACAGACAATACGTGGTGAACTACCTGCTAAATGAATGAATGCATATATAACTTATCACCTATACAAATATTACATTATAAGAGCATTCATCAAACCATACAGACATGCTGACCCTGCGATAGACTAGTAATCTGTTTAGATTGAATCCACTCTGCCCCCAAACCTACCTACCCTGTGACCCTCGTGTGGGTGGGATAAAAGTGGTAGAAAATTAATGGAAAAATAGGAGCTTTAGTCATATTTAATAGAACTAACTCATAGATTACAAAATGTAACATTACATCTCACCGAAAAGACAACATTTGTGTTAGATGTCCAGTTCAGAGAGCAGCCCCTTGTCATTTTCACGAAGGCTTGGGCTCTTGTCCTCCCGAGCCTGTCGAGCCACAGACAGCTGGCAAGTCAGGCTGTCTGGAGTATCCTGCAGAAGAAAAAAAGAAAAAAACATTAGTAAAATTGACATGCAAGCGATAAAACTTTCACTTTGTCATCTAATCTCATCTCCGGCCTACTTAATCACCTTTAGCTCTGGTGTATATCAGGAGAATGCTGAACAACAAGAGGCATAAATACATTATGTGTCATATCATGAAAGAGAGAGAGAGAAAAAAACATAATTACATATTTCAATCTGAGTGCTTTAATTATTGGCTGAGTTCTTTAAAATGGCTCCCAGCTTAATCACCTGTCTGTAAAAAGGCTGTGCACTAAAATGCACTGCAAATTATTATGCCCTGATGGAAATTCTGTTATTTTATAAGGCAAATGTTATTTCCCTGGCTTGACATAATGTAATGCGTCTATAAACCGGCATAACACTCATCATTAGTGTGGCTCTTATGGAACTGAGCACTTGTGCGCGCCACTTTATTTTGGATCATCGACACAGTGACTTCTTTGTTTTGCTGCTGTTACCAGACAGCTTCTCACATCCTGATGTAAACAGACAGATTGGTGAGTTATGGCTCCTTCCGTGCAAACAGAAATTCAAAGATCGGAGCACCACAATGTGCTGTGCTTGTTTGTTCAGACGTTCAAATACTTACTTGTGAAGTTTGGACCACGTAAAAACCTTCTCTGATTGCTCTCTGGTTTCTCTAAAGTCCTGGTAATGAGTACGATGTATGGTTTATAAAACTAAACGACCCAGGTTGTAAACAAATGTTTCTTCTTTATGTGAATAGTGGAGCAGCGAGAAAGCTAACTTTATTCTTATATGTATAATAGTTTGTCCTCTAAAGGAGCTTAAGAGGAAAACATGATGATCCTCTGCTGTTTCCTGAAAGTCACTAATCATCAATCAGCCACGACATTAAAGGTCAGGCGTGTAAGAACAAGTGATATCTAATGGTGAGACACCAGATTATAACAGATGACTCCTCCACTCACCTGTACCTTTCCTATACGTGCATTAAGGAACAACTACGGTGGCCTTCACATGACACGTGTGTTGCAAAACCTACACTGTGGCCAGTTTGTCTTTTCCCCATAAAGAAAGGCCCTTGCCTATAAAATGCTTATTCTGCAGTAAAGAAAACCTAGTAGACCTTTAGGAAAGGTAACTGATTTTATTATATGATAATTATGATATTGGGCAAGGCAAGGCAGGGCACGTTTTATACACGGGGGCCAAATCAATGTGCTTTGCATTAAAAAAAAAAAAAACAGTTAAAAGTTGGAAACATTAAAACAAAACCCAATTGTAATATAAAAAACTAAATGTAGTACTGAAAGAGAAAAAGCAAAGCAGAAAGTTAGACTGAAATATGAGTGCTATATTGTAATGGTAAAATTAAATTTCTCTTTCTCAGAGCTACATTTGCCCAACACTGATACACACCCAGTACAGAATACCAGGTCCTTTGTGTATAGTGTATTGTATATCGTGTCTAGCCTGCACCTTCCTGCCACACCAGCAGGGGGCCTGCTCCCCGATGTCTACAGCAGACAAAGAGGCGTGAAAGCGCCGTCTGAATGTAGAGACTTTGTCTATTGGAGGAATGCGAAGTGGGAGTTGCTCAGACATAAATGTGGAGGGTTCACTTTGCTCTGTGTCTTTCTACAGCAAGGATCAGTCCTGTGAAGATCGACCTTTTCCTTGCAACGAAAATAAAACCTTGTCGGCCGGGCAGAAGTTATCTATTTCATTCTTCACCAGCAGAAAGAGAAATTTCCACAACAATATAAAACAATAATTTGCTTTACTATTATAAAAGAATGTACAGTGCAGCAAGTTTTTAATCTGGAATGCTGCTTCACCATAATTGGATTGAACTCTGGGCTCGACTTTCTGACCTGATTCAGTAAATCTTAGGTTTATACTCTTTTAATGTGGGCTTTAAAATGTTTGACTTTGGTAGCTGCTGGTGGCATAAAAAATACAACCTGCAGTTACTTTTATTATAGTTTTTATACAAAAAGATACAAACAAAAAAACGAATTGAATGACTGCTACATTCAGCAAAATGCAATCAAACAGACAGAGCTTAGTCAAGCCTGATGGTCTATCGTAATTCCTGTGGACTAAACCGAAATTAAGCCAAAATTTAAAAACCTAAAACCCATCCCATGTGACTTGTCGTGCAGAGTGTGACAGATGTTATAGCAGAGTCAAGGTTGGACTCATCGCTCTGTGAATCTAAAGTGCTAAATGTTAACACTGGGCCGACATTACCCTGATGTAATACACCATGTCCATCATTTTGTGCTGAACAGGAGATTGGGTTCACACGAGGATGATCTCACTTTATCGCAAATCAGAAAACGGAGCAGGAATAATTGAGGTGATGACGTTCATCTTCTTTGGCTTAGCACACACACTTCTCTGTGTAGGTTTTTACAGTACACGGTGTTTTAAGATTACACGCCTACTAAATCAGTGGCTGCCGCTTCAGAACTTTCTTTGGATCACTTTGTACTGACTTTGAGCTGAATCAGTTGCAGGATCTTCTCGTAGTCTATTTCCACGTTGTCCAGCTTGTGTCGGAGGTCAGCTATGGTGGCGTCCTTCTCCTGTTCCGTCTGCTCACGCTCTCTTTTGTCCCTCCTTTGTACTTCCTGACACAAGGCTATAGGCAGACACATGCACAGACATCCCTTCACTTTTCATTTGGGAACTCACTGACCCCTGGAACTCCAATGTTTTTAAGAATTTAAGAAATCGTACCGAGTTCTTCGTTTAGCTGGCTGACCTCCGTCTCGAGCCTCTTCACCTTGTTGGTCAACTCGGCCTGCGTGGTTTTATACTGGCGAGTCAAGTCTAGAACAACATTTATGTCAGTATATATTTATACAGAACATACATAGGCTTTATTGCTGATGAAGTGTGTAAGGCTAATTCTGCAGTCAGCTAATTAGACCTTTTGATCCTTAAAAATAACCTTAACCTTAGCAAACAAACCCTTTGTCCTCACTCCCATAGAGACACATGTTTTACCTCAGGTTATCACAAGCCAGGCTAATTGTTAATTCATGTTTTGTCTGGACTTGTACCAGAGTTGACGTCCCTGTAGTCTTGTCTTTCGTGCTCCAGCTTCTGCTCCATGTCTCTCAAGCGCCTCCTCAGGTCAATTCTGTCAGACCGGACCATCCTCACAGACTCGCACTGCAAAGCTGTGATAATCCCACCACACGTGCAGGCATTAATGTGCAAGCGAGTGGTAGAATTACTCAAATTACAGTTCAAGTGCACTCTTAGAAATAAGGGTTCCAAAGGTGTCCTACTACAAGGGCTGAGGTTCTACCTGGAACCATTTGCTTCTGAAAAACCCTTTGGTCGGTTTTCAAGGGTTCTTGGTAACACTAATGGTTCCAGTAAGAACCATTTTGATCCAAAGAACCCTTAAAAACCCCTTTCCTGAATAAAGGGTTTTAAAAGGGTTCTTGGTGGAACCCCCCAAAAGGGCTCCAGGTGGTAAAAAGGTTCTACCTAGAGACAAAAAGGGTTCTCCTATGAGGACAAGCCGAAGAACCTTATATGGTTCTACTTAGCACTTTTATTTCTAAGAGTGTACTGATGTCAAAGCAGTACTCAGATTAGGCCTGAACTGATATTCTCACTTTGCAAGAGACTCGAAACACAATTCAAGGATTAAAAACACGATTTTTATATATATATGTATTAATCTGATTGTGTAATTATTATACTATTCTTTTAATTTGTTTGTTGTTGAATACAACAATACTGAGCATGATCCCTGTCACAGACGACAATTACCACTTACATGTTATCATTCGATACACTCTTAGAAATAAAAGTGCTAAGTAGAACCATATATGGTTCTTCGGTTTGTCCTTATAGGAGAACCCTTTTGGGCTTTTATAAAGGTTCCACCTGGAACTAAAACCCTTTATTCAGGAAATTTCCTTGAAAGGGTTTTTAAAAGGGTTCTCTGGATCAACATGGTTCTTACTGGAACCATTAGTGTTACCAAGAACCCTTTTCAGAAGCAAATGGTTCCAGGTAGAACCTCAGCCCTTGTAGAAGGACCCTTTTGGAATCCTTATTTCTAAGAGTGTACTGACGGATAACGTGAAGAGAACATCAACAATCGGAAAGAGTTGCCTTTGACAATGTGGTAGCAGTTTTAAAATCAAGAAAGCATCAATATAAGATCACACATAGCCAAATGCTACATCAGGTCAACCCTTCTGTACGGGGCAGAAACTTGGAAAACGAAACAAAAGCAACAAGGATGCAAAAAAATATCTTGGACTGAGCATCCATGACAGACTCATGACAGCAGATGGCACATGAAGAAGAAGCTTGTTTCTGCGATTTGATCATTTTGAGTTGAAGAGTCAATCGAACAATTGCCCCCAGTTTGGCCTAAATTTAAAGAACAAACGATCAATTTAAAAAGGGCTGCTCACCAATGTGATCCTGGAGGATGGCTATATCCAGAACACCGCGTCTGTACTTTGCCTCCAAATCGTTGTCACCTGCTGCAACTAAACAAAGGACAAAAGCGGCCAATTTAGCGTCACAAGAGCAGGACAGAAAACCTGAATCCTCCGATAAAAGCAATAGCGATAGCAATGTTACTTCTTTCGTGGATCTTCTTTGTGGTCTTTTTTGTCTTTTTAGGATTCTTCTTTGGAGGCATGTTTGTTTGTTGTCCTGCACAGTTCTTTGTGTGTGTATACACACACACACACAGACAGAGAGAGGGAGAGAGAGAGGGATGAATCTGTGTTGCTGAGCACTTGTTGCTAAAGAGTGAGTTGCCATGGCAGCGACAGTACCAACAAGAAAACTATTGAGAGCAACAAAACGATGTGCGTCGTTGTGCTGATTTAGACTCAGTGACAGTCATTCTTAAATACAAAACAACATTTCTTTTGATGGTGGTCTGTACTCCGCTATATACTAATAAAACAAATTAGTTTTCATTAGCCCCCATCTTTAACCACAATATTTCTACGGCAGCCCAGGTGGGGGAAAAAAACACAAGCAGATTGGGTATTTTTAAGGGGAAGCATATAACACAATTGAAGAAGAGATACTTTCTAGCATAAGAAAAAAAAGAGAATAACAGGGAGAAGTGAAAGGAGGACTCACCACTAGATGTCACTAATTCTTAAACTTAAAATGAGCTAATTTAAAGGTGCCATATGTAAGAATGGGGCCAAAAACGGTTACTACATTCAAATTCAAAATACCGAGGTCTTTTAGGTTTCGTTTTCTGACGTAACTGGCAACCCGTGGTTGCTCGGCAGCTGAGACTCTACTGACTGCAATGATTGGTAGACGGGACGGTAGGTGGCGCCACATGCCAAAACATGATTTGCAGTCTGCAAAATATATTTTTTTAATGCAAATATTTTGGCTGTACCGTTGTTGTTGATGAGTTCAGTTTGTTATATGAACATAATTTCTGAGTCTCTGTGACATATTAGGAGGATCTTATGGCCAGTTGCTTTAGATTTATTACATAATGCACCTTTAATTTCAGGGGAAAAAAAGAGTAGACAAAAGCTTCTTTTTAATTACTGACAGAGCCAATCGTAACTTGACTGGAGCACCACTCATACAAAAACCACTGCGCTTCATGAATGCTGCGCAAGCGTAGGCGCGCGCCCGAGCACATTCATTTTGCCGCGAACGCGCACAAGGAAGGCGTGGAGTTTGGTTTGCGTGAGGAAGGGGGAGGAGGAGGAAGGGGGAGGAGGAGGAGGGGGGATGAACGGAAGGGGACGTGCAGGAAAGGGCCGCACATACACGTCACGGGGGGAAACAGAAGAAGAAAAAAAAATACACTGGGCAATGTTTAATTCCCATAATTATTTATTCACCCCTGTCCCCGCATGTGTCCGAGTGGCTTTCGCAGTTTTAAGAGCCACTTCCTCTCGCCAGTCATCGGCGAGTGCTCGCTGTCGTCAGCCTCACACACAAGCCGCCGAGGAGCGCTGACACTGTCACACTGCCACTGAACTGAACTTCCCGTCAAGACACACCACAGGCGAAAAGAGCTGCTACTGACGGGAAAAAAAAGCGGAACGATATCGGGGGTTTCGTGGAAAGGAGAGGACACGTTCCGGACTACAAGGTTTCTGGTCAGAGAAACGCTGCCATTGTGCTCCAGCTGGGGGCGAGGGGTAACAGGTCTGCTCTGCTAATTAGCCTGCGTGGTTCCCTGCAGAGGGAGAAGGAGCAGCGTAGCTAGCTGCAGCAGCACGGACGGGCTTACGCAGGGTGTGAGTGACTGAGTGTGGGGCTTGTTGAAGCCACAATCGGGGCATTTATCAGGCTAAACTGGTGTTAAGACACCGATGGAAGCGTTCGTCCGATAGTCAGCCTCCTCTACCCCCCGTCGGACCCTGGCTCGAACCCGCCACTCGGGCGCTGTCCTCGCCGGGGGGTGCCGGATCACCGTCGCCCGGTTCTCTTAACTCCAGGCGGCGGTTCGGTCCCCCTGACCCCTGCCTCGGCGCCTCGCCCGTTTGCCGCTCTGGCCGACCCTCGCCGAGCCCGAACATGGCAGGGAACCTGAAGAAAGGCGGGGGACTCATAGGAATGATGAAGGATGCCTTCCAGCCACACCATCACCACCTCCACTCCCATCACCAGCCCGGGGCCGTGGACAAAAAGACGGTGGAGAAATGCTGGAAACTGATGGACAAGGTTTGTGTTGATAACCGTAAACTAACTAGCTTTTACATGTTAGCCACAGCGTCGGGATGCCCAAAGCGCGACTTGCTAGCTAACTGCAGCTAACTAGGGATAAGCTAGCCAATCTTCGCCTGCTGCAGGACTATAGCTGCTAACGTTAAATTAGCTAGTCAGCTGGTACGAAGACTTGGTTAGCCAGCAGAAGCTAAGTTGCAAACAGTAATTATAGTGTGTTGGAGCGCTAACCTCGGGCCACTATCAAAGACGGACTTTTAAAACAGCCTTACAATAACACACACCCAAGTCCATACGAGCCCGTGGACACAGAAGCTGTCCACAACACATCTGTTTGCTAAGTGCTGTGCCACTCTGCTAACTAATTGTCATATCGTGTTACATTCAACTTGTTGAACCACGTTTAAGTGCTAAGATGTATCGTAAATATTAACACTGAAAGCACAAACATGATATACAGGAATTGGATTTGGCACAGCAGTCCTCGTGTGCGTTGCTACTGTGAAAGGGCTACAGTCAACAGTCTGTCAGCACTTGGAAACTGTAACAAAGCTTAAGAAAAACATAGGAAATGCGTTCATTTAACTGGGTTAATTGTGCTCCTCCACAGGGCAGATTCATTTCACAACTTTACTTCTCAGGAGGAAAAAAAAAGTCAGTAGCAGTTTGACCCCCAGTTTCCTGTTCAGATTCACACAGCAATACTAGTGTGAATAGGAAGACAAGACGCTCTATTGTGCCTCCTTCCTCTTTGAGGCCTTTAGTTTAAAGACCTGAGTCCTTTTTCAAAGCCATCACTAGTAGCAGAAAAAGCACTCGAAAGTGTAAACATCAGTTTCAAACGATGTCAATACACTCAAAATGTGATCCATGTCCAGATCACTCCCACAATCTAATAATTGAACCATACACTGCATCTCCTGATAATACCATCAAATCTGTCATTATATTTTTGAGTTATACTGCTCATAATTTTTTTTGTTGTGGATGTAAATTCCATCACACTTTTGCTTTGCCTCATAAGTGTCTGTTAATCTTTGTTTCTGACTGTACATCCTGAAGTTCAGTCCAGACACGATGACTGTACCTTGCACAGACTAGATTAGTGTTTGCAGTTTGCCATATGAGAATAATTGACCATATTCATCTGACCCAGTAAAACATCAGAAAGGCAGATGCAGTGACGTGACGAGAGCATCTTACCTTCTGAAGTTATAAAAGTAGCCACAGCAATATTGTTCAGCCCTGTCGTGTGTAAAAACCACAGCCCAGCATTTAGCCTACAGTAGACGACCACTTGCAAAAAAAAAAATGTCTCTCAAAGTGTCACTTTAAGAAAAACCTTCACCACAGATCTTGGTTAAATTTTATCAGAAACATGGGGATATTTTCCTTCCTCAGGGTTGTCTTGGTGTCCAGTATAGCAAAGCTTAATTATTGAACACCAGCTTTTGATTACCGCATAATGCTGCTCTTTTGAGTTGCTTAAAGTTTTTTCATTGGTGTTTTTAAATGTTTGTCCTCTCTTTGCCCCAAACGAGTATAATAAGACCGCATTCAGTGCGGTATCTCACACCTACTTCTCCGACTGCGTAACCACGGAGACCCCTCGAGCCTTCATAGTTCTCCGCCGTGATGTTGCCGGATACGCACTGCAATTTCCCGCCCGATCAGTAGGGGTCTCTACGCAAGGTTGTTGTGCTTGTTGCTACAGTGAGCAATGGCGTCAGAGAGAGAAAGACTGTTGTTGTTGCAGCTGAATAACATTGAAACAGTGGCCGTTTCTCACCTGAAATAAATATTTTCTGTGTCCCGGAACGCAGTTTTAATATCATTTGAGGCGAGAAATTGGCCATTTAGAGTCTTAACATGTGGTTTTTGTATTAAGATATGACGTATTTATAGTTTGTCGTTGTCGCCGGTGATCAGCTCGTGCACACCGAGCGTCCATAGAGGCCGGCACAGAGCAGCGTTATCTCGGCCTGTCCTGAGGACCAATCGCAGCCCTTACCGTCTCCGTTGTCCCTTGGTGGAGTGACGGACACTGACGGACGTGCAGCCGTAGACGACGGAGAGGCTCTCTGTAACTGACGTAGGGCACTTCACGCAGGAGTATACATTGTGCTTAAAGATGGCTTTGTTGTTCAGAGTGGTCTCATATGATCATGGTGTTTAAAGAAGATGAAGAGGATTCAGAACATGTTGATTTGCAAATTTTAATCAAATAATACATTGACCGTTACAAAAATTCAACCAGGGACAACTTTTCTTCTACCTGGCTAACCTTTAAACAACGTACAGTGGATGTTTGAAAGCTACAAGACTCACTACAAGTCTAGCACCAGCCAAAGAATGAAAGAAAGCGAAGGGTTAGTGGAATGCAGTTTAGCTTGCAGGCACTCAAGATTTTTCTTCATGGCAATATCCTTGATAAACACTCACCGTCTTAGATGCATGTCCAAGAGCTTGGCTAATTTGTGTTAAGTGTTGGTGTGGTAGATCGCTAATGTAATAAGTAATACAGATGGAGTTTTGTGGAGCTGATAGGCCTCGTCATCAGTGTATGAACTTGTTTGGCAATGGTTTGAACATAGTAGACGTTCGTCTATATGTGAAAGTTTCGCACTGCAGCTTTAAAATATCCACATTTATTTTTCACATCCATTGGCGCTTTCATGCACTGCAATTATCCTTGACATTTGTTGAAAACCATGCTTTTTTTTTTTTTTTTTTCTTTAAATATAGATGAAGTTTAAGATGCAAGTGGGTGGCATCTTCATGTAATTGCCCTTAAAATATTTCACCAGTGATCTATTTTCCCCCCAGTTTCAGTAGGAACCTTTAATTTTCACTCACCAATCGAATACTGCATTGCTAAAAATAGTTTCCGTTTTGTGAAAGTAATATTGCTTTAAATACTCTACCAGCAGCCGAGTGCGAGTGACCTTATTCTTTTTGAGAGACATTTGATATAGTCGTGCTGAATGGAGTGGTCTAGCACACTGGCCCATTTAGAAACTGAGAGGAATTATTCCCAATAATTTCAGTTCATGTTTTTTTATGTTGTGTACCTTTATATGTGAACAGGAAGGGGCCTCTGTCTGAAATCATTAGTTGTATTAGTAGAAGATGGCAGCTGTATTATGTTGTATTATTTTATTTATTTTTCACTTTAGTTTCACTTTATTTTGTCTGATCAATCAGATTAAATCTAAGGATATTTAGTTTCACACTAGGCAAAGAAGAGCAGAACATTCCAATTAATGAATTAGTCTTTCTTTTACTTAACCAATCACCAGAATTATTTTTCATTATATTTCATTAGTTAGTGTGAGCCCACACAGACTGAGACCTCCTCCACAGTGTCCATCATTTCTGTCATTCAGTATCACCACATAGATTCCTATGGCGGCAGGACATTTTGAGCATGAAAAGAAAAATCGCTTCATGATTGATGATGATTATAAAGCTCTCTGGTTCCAGACTTGCTTCAATTGTGAACTGATTGAAGTCCTTTTGAAGTCCCATTTTCCCATAATGACAAACCAATGGCTTCCGAGAAAGTGAGGACATTCATACTGGCATTCTTGAGGTGCTATTTCTGCCATATTTATTTTTACAACTCGTACATGATTAGTAAACAATATTTTGGCCTCATACTCTACAGACTTAGACTTGAATCCAGTGGCAACTGTGACAGCAACCATGACAACAGTGAGCTTGATGACACTGTAGGCTGCCTTGAAGTGTCTTGTAATGGTCAACAAAATGGCTCTGAAGCAGTGCAACGTTACAGTGAGATGGGTGAGGAACGGTTGAACATTACAGAAGATAAAAGATGCATTCATGTAGTCTGGTGAACATGTTTCAGTCGGGCATGTAATTGATTTCCCATGGTCTGACCATTAACAGGGGATGACTAAACTTGAATGTTTAAGAAGACTGCACAATCGCAGATTATGTAATTCTCCCCATTTTTTTTGACAGGGCTTGATATCAGTCCTACTGACAGTATCACTGTCAGTCAATTTCTGCTAAGATTTGCAGATAATTGAAATACAGAAGTGTGAATGCATCAACAGCTTCTTTAAAAAAACTGTAGAGATGGTGGTAATTCTCTTCAGTCTTATCTATGTCGTGTAATAAGATGCAAGTATTCCCGTGTACTTTTAAGGATATACATCTACATAGGGAATTATTAAGAAGTAGTGGACAGCTCGTCACATGGCTGAATAGAGGTATGTTGTTGCCATTTTCCACCTCAATCTTTAGAGTCAAATGTATTCTAATGGTGAAATACCTTGTGATGTTATTAGGGATTAGGGTGCATTCCATTATGTAATGTGTAGACTTGCCACACTTTGAAAGCTCTTAGCTTGATGGGGCTTTCAGGGGCCTTTTCTTTCCGGGTTTTCTTGAGTCTGGGCTCATGGACAATATTCAGCACTAAAGATAAGTGCTTTAATACAGAAAAGAGTTCTCTCTTACACTTGCACAGGATTAATGTATGTAGTCGCACTTAAAACACATCTCTGATTCTCTCTCCCCGTCTCTTTGTAATACTTCTTCTGTGTTGAAGACATCAGGGAGGGAAGACGGTCTCTTCCCTCACTGCCTTTCCTCTCACGTGCACATTTTTTGTCTGTAACTGTATCTTATCGTCCCACTTTACATCCTTTCTTACTGCAGGTGGTGCGTCTATGCCAAAACCCCAAGTTGGCTCTGAAGAACAGCCCCCCTTACATCCTGGATCTACTGCCTGACACCTACCAGCACCTGCGCACCATCTTGTCTCGCTATGAGGGCAAAATGGAGACTCTGGGGGACAACGAGTACTTCCGGGTCTTCATGGAGAACCTAACAAAGAAGACCAAGCAGACTATCAGCTTGTTCAAGGAGGGCAAGGAACGCATGTATGAAGAAAATTCCCAACCTAGGTGAGTAAAGTGGATTAAAGTATGACATAGTTTAATATTAACTGAGCTGAATAAGAGGTGATCGGTTTTCAGATTTCCCTTAATTAACCTGTCCAAATGTTGTCTTCACAATGCAAGCAGTTCATTCTGAATAACGATGACTATGCAGGTGCAGGGTGAACAACTGCACCCACTCCTAACCCCCTAGGGTGGTTATACTGTAGCTCAAGATGTGTGAACACAAGGCAAGAGGGGTTGTGGTTTGTTCATGTGAGCAAATGTGGTCAGAATTGCACTAAATCTACAGCTGCTTGCCTCCTTGTCACTTAATTGTTATGCCTTCCAATCCGTACTATTTTACTTGAATATTTTCTGTTCTCGGATGTGTCTTGCTGAAATGCCTCCTTGTTTGAAATGTCACTATGTTATTCTTGCATTCACCAAACCTTGTCATCCTTTAAACAAAAGTAACTAACCCTGTAAAGCCCAAACCGTTAAATAATTGACAGAAAATTCCAATTCTTTTAAACTGGAGCCTTCATTGGGCTTTCTGAACAAACAAACTTTTTTTTTTTTTTTTCAAATATCAATTTCCATATCGGGGTTTTAATTTGTATCATATTTGAGACAGCGGGTCACAATGCTCAAAGATTCTTTTTTTTCTTGAACAAAAAATACACAAACAAATCAAACAAAAACAATGCAGCAATGGAACAGGCAGGGTTGAAGTCTGGAAGACATTAGACGTTATTATTTACAAATTTTGCTGTTCAAAACCTTTTTATTTTGAGTGATGGTAGGCTTGAAAACAGTTGTTCAGACAAAGATGCACTCTGCATTTCTCACAGTACACATGGGCAAAGTGGCCTACGCAGTACTTGCATCTCTGTGGGGTTTTTCTGCCGGATTTCCCATAATTTTATACATCGGGGTTGTCAAGGTAAAAAATGTCACATTGCTTATGTGGGGGGCTCAAAAACGAATGTATCATATATGATACGTTTGGCGTTACAGGGTTAAAAATGAGCTAATGTCTGTTTTTATGTGTGAAAAGACTTGTATAAGTGTAATTAACCAGGTATGTTTCCTGTTTCCATTGCTCACAAAATACCAAAGGATCAAAAGCATCCCTTTGTGGACATAATAAACCATGTGTAACTTAAAGACCAAAAAAGCCTTCTCACTCTGTTGCTGCTCTTAATTTTTATATCACCATAGATGGCCTTTCAAACATAAATGTGAAAGGCATCACATTGTACAGTATGTAGTTTTATACATACTATGCTGCAATATCAGCTATTGTCCATGTCTCCAGAAGTGTCTTTTGATCATCTGTACTTCTTGCTGGCAGCAAAGAAGATGATGGTTGGGTTGCTGCTGGGTGTTAGAGGACAAATACTCGATTCTAATTTATGTGAGGTTATACAGGGTGATCCAGTTTATCCCTCGAGAGCAAATCATTGCGAGTAAAGAGTTGATGCATAGTCTGTGTTTTTCCTGGGACAATTTGCATGTTCTTTAGTGTGCAATGCAGGATTTACATAAATACACGTTGGTTGGAGTAGTAGCTCGAAGTACTTGTGTATTTGATACTGGAAGGACTCTGGACATCCAGATTGCCGTTAGTAGAGAATGTCACTTATTGAAATATTCTCTGCAGACACTCACAAACTGTAAACAGAATTAGATCACACAAATGACTAATAAAATAAGTGTCCAAGACCAAGTTGCATCAAGTTTGTACGTCTTTGAAGTTAGCCTGCCATGTGATTACTTTTACCCCACTGCATACAGTGCAGGGGCCAGGGAGATATAGTGATCAGTTTATCCGACCTTCTGCCTGTAGTAATTATCTTTATAGCAAAACTGGTTTTTGGAGTTTATTCATGAAATCTCTTGTTTATGTTGTTTTAAAGGATTACTCCACACTCGACACCTGCAAGGCCTTATCCACACGAAAACAGAAACCTCCATATACTTTCATTTTTGCCCGTTTAAGTTTTTCCTTAAAGGTTCCATATTATGCAAAATCAACTTTTTAATCATTTAAATCCTTATGTTTCGGACCCTGGAGGCCCTATCAGTCGGCAAAGTGTGAAAAAAGATGAACCACTCATGTTTTTTTGGTCCTCCTCAGTCTAAGTACAGGAGATAAAACACGCAATGTTGACTTCCGTGTTCATTGGGACGTCACAATGCGCTAAATTCCTGGAATTGTTGTCTCGCGGAGCTCCGCTTTGTCTGTAAAACATGCCAGAGTGCTGGCGAGGGCAACAGTATCCGAAAACCAGAAGACCGCGAAGTCTGTGAAAAGTTCTATTCTTGGCTCCACAGTGCAGCACAGAGTCCTACACAAACTTACAGCCTCAGAGGATATGATGTATGACAGCAGTGTGCCTGCTCGAGCCTGCAAATCACCACTTTTCCAAATGCTAACTACTGTTAGCTCCCAGTAGCCTCTGTGGCTGATGTAATTTCCTGTCCCTTAGATAGAGCGTTCTGAACAGGGCCGTTTTGGCAGGGTAATGGAACTGCTGTGGTGCTTCATTCTCATGGTATGTTCATTAGGACGCCAGGGAACTAGGTTCGCTTGGAGAAATAGGGTATAATGTTAAAGCTTTAACTTTAAACTCTGTAGTGTATAAGCAAATGCACCAAAAACAAAGTAGACATTGAGCATATGCATAAAAGCATACATCCTGTGTACATACTTCATCTTTAAATAAAGCTTTATTTGAATAAGTCTACTTGAGTCTACAGAATGAACCGAGTCAGAGGGATGTATAAAGAAAATAACATATTGCAAATAGACTAAACACAAGAGGAGAAGACGTTGATGATGAATATAGTGACAGCAAATGCATGAGAGAGGTCAAACTTTGACATCATTGTTTTTCCAAAGTTGCGTATTGGTGATTGTATACACATAAATGCAAGGGTGGCGTTTTGAGATGTATTCATTTTTCTCTGAGATCCTATGCAATTAGATTTGTGTCAATATTTTCAAACAACACTTTTCATGATGCAAGCAACACTTTTTCAGATCCTTTTTCATAAGCGTTTCAGTTCTCCCACAACGCACAACACATTTTCCTGAACTCTGAGCTATTTTGTGTATGACACATTAAATAAACATTAGCCACTTTAAACGCTCTCCTCTGGTCAGGTCTCATGTTATAGGTTTAACAGAAAATCAATATGTTTTAAGGAAGCCTTACTGTCTTTATGAGTGTCGTGTAAATTACCATTGAATGCTCTTGAACATATCTGATGTTGTGTGTTAAATCCAATTTCTGTTCTTTTTCGCCGAGCACTGAGGGGAAATTTTAGTAACTGTGGTAACACTGCGGAAATGTGTCATCTCTTATTCCTAATCTTGTGTAACAAAGACCTTAAAGTGGTAATTTGTTGGTTTGCACAGTAGTTTTGCATGTCTAAGCAAGACAATTATTATTTTTTGCATGTTTCCACAAATGTCCGCAAGCGATGCACAAATGAATGACACCACTTGAAATCATTTGGCTGTTAATGGACTGCTGACATGCTTAAAACTCAGAAATTTGAGAACCATTTGCACATATGCTGAATGGCTTCATTCACATCTTGATCTTATAGGGTGCAAAGTACAACAATGGAATGAAGCATAGCCTTGCAGGTGCCAGTTATTCCGCTGGTCCCAATTGTTTAGTTGTTGTGAGAAAATTAGGTAATCGTTTTATTTAGCCACTTCTAGGTGATACATCCTCCATGTTGTTGCTCAGTTCCGTAGCGGGACTGTTCTCTCATTTACCACAATGGTACTCTTAAACACGAAATAAACCCAAAAAAAAGCAATGAGAAAGAAAAGGAAGCTTTTATCCCAGAAGTCCCCGTATTTACCACAATGAAGTTGTTTAACTCATTTAAAAAAATTCTCTGAAATTTGTTTTCATCATCACTCTACCACCAAGACGCTATACTGACACAAATTCTTGGTTGAAGCAGAGGGGAACACACGGCCAGACGTTGACACACAAAGACTGCTATTGTTTTGTGTGGAGACAGCAGTGGCAGTGACACTAACCAATGGGTGTCAGCCCACTTAAGAATGCTGCAGACTCAACCAATGACTGTAGGAGACACTCGCATGTGGTTGTGCTGCAGCTGAACTCGGCACATGGCTTGGAATGAAAAGCTGAACTTTAAGCGTTAAGAGCATAAGCAAATGTCCACATGCATATATAATTAGTTTCATTAAACACGGTGTTCTTCAAATTCATACAGAGTTGCAGAAACTGACACAACTTTGGTATAAACACAACTTCCACAACGTGGGTATATGTTAGTATATTGCAAATACGATTTATTATTATCACGCAGAATCAACACAACACGGTTGACGCTTCTTGTTTGTGTCACTCACTTCCTCTTCTGGCTTTGCCACACAGCCGACATTTCTGGTCTCACAGTTGACCCAACCATAAATAAGTATGTGTTATTTATTTCCTCACTGATGTGTAGAAATGTTTTTTTCTGACTTTTCTGAAAAGAGACAGAAGAGGAATAATCTCCATCAGAGGTTTAAATATTCATTTGATTATTTAGACTGAGCTGGAGCGCGATGTGAAATATTTAGATTAATAAATCAACACCAAATAACTTGGTAAATAACTATCATTAAATAACTATCATTAATCCTTGAAATTTATGTTTTCAAATGTCGTTTTGCCCATGAATAAAAGTTAGTCGGTCTCAATGATTTATTTGTGATGTGGCGCAAATAAACGGAAAATATTCACGTTCAAGCAGCTGATAATGCAGAGAATGTGTTTTAATTAATAAAAACCCTTTTAAACAAATTAACTTATGACCAAAGTAATTGATGATTAATTTGGTATCCGTAATTGATTAATAATTTATTGGAAAGATTAATTGTTACAGCCCTATTACAGTTAACGGTTAATTATAAAAGTAATTGGCAACAATGAAAAGTTGTGGCCCAAGTGAGAGCGATTTCAGATCCCAGGGTAAGACATGTGAAGTGATGCAGGTAACAAATTACTCTTATTATCAAATATTCTTCAAGGTTAGGTCTCACACTGCACTTAACTGTTATATCTCCAACCAGTATTGCAAATGTATAGATACATATTGCTGTGGTGTTGGTTTAGACGAGTCCAAGGTGACATAAATTAAAATGGCTTATTTGGTCCAACTAAAACTTTAATTTACTATCAAGTAAATTAAGAAACGAGTACATTGGACATTTTTCAAAGACTCATTTCAGAAGTCAACAGGCATTTATTTATGGTGTTTCATTTGAACTGAAGTGACGCGAGTTCTAACTGCTATCTCTTGAATGTGGGTGTCCCTGTGAACTTCTTGGTTTTCACAGCTGCTTTGTCTGTAGCCAGTTCCTTATTTTGCTTGCGGTCCGATAGGAACCGTATAAGTTAAGCACTACACATTCTGCACAGTCCCTGAACAGAGTAATACAACAGTGTTGATCAATGTGTCCTTATAAAAATCCTCCTCCGTGTGTCTCACCGGATATGGCTTTGACCTCTCTGTGAGAGACTGTTTGATCATCTTGACAGGCTAAGCTGCTTTTGCATCCTGACCACCGTCGATAGGTCCAGCTGGTCACAGGAAGTGGTGGGCTTATAGGCTGCAGGGTGTTGCATTTACACCACGGGACAGCGTACACTGCAAAAAGTGATAAAACCTGGAGGCTTATAATAACAATATGTTGTGAAACTGCGTTTTTATTGCGGTTGTTAATCTTTTGCTGTCGCATTTGTCTCACATGTTGTCTTCACACACCTTATCTGTTGAACATCAAAATCACTATGGCTGTTGGCTTTCATTTAAAAAGCATGCTTCATGAGAGCTGAGGTGTTGTCAGCTTTGTCACGTCCTGAACTTTAGTTTCACCTTTGGCAACCAATTTTAAAGTGTTTCCTCTTTAGGATTGTTTTATGTGGTGGTGGTGAGGTTGAGAATAGAAAGCTCCATCTTTGCTCTTCACAAACTTCAAAATGCATGTTTTCTTTTACAGGTGCAAAATATAGATTTTTAGAAACATGCACATTCATTTGCACCAAACCTGAAATATCACATACTGTGACTCACACGTGCCTCCCTTTTTTCTCTTGTTTCTATTTTGATCGGACTCCACCTGTGTTAAATTCACACGTGCCAGAAAACTCCCATTAATGAGAGAAAACCTGAAACGAGACTGAAGCCATAACACAAATGAGCTAGCAAAAAACACAACACTTGTAAGCACATACTAGATTATTGATCGGTTTGATCTTAGGGTGCTTTCACACCGAACGCTGTGCTTCGGTTCGTGTGCGTAGGTGTGAATGTAATCTCGGTCCTTAGGTGCGCACCAAATCAACCGGTCCGAGACCTGCCTGAAGGGGTGGTCTCAGACCGCTTTATCCGCCTACTTTGGTAACGGTTCCTCTGGTGTGAAAGCAACCAAACCAAATGGGATGTTATGGTCTAGTTTAATGCATTATGGGTATGAGATGCCGGATAACCCTGGATTTCCACTGGGCACGTCAGCAGTGGCGCTCCCGGTGGAAATCGGGTGTTGGTCCGGTTCCGGTGCCAATGGCCTTCGCTGTCTACTTTGGTTCACTTAGAACTATGCATATACGAAAGTAAACCGTATTCACGTCTGTTTGCTACATTTTAACATTTTTCTGACTAGGGCGGACCAAAGCAATCGAACTATAGGTGTGAAAGCACCCTTAGAGGAACAATAATCTATTGGCTAATGTGACTGTTTTGGTGCGGGCATTACCAAAAATCCTGCTACAGTAGGCTTGTATAATAAGCCTTTTAAAGGGACACTGTGTAGTATTTATGGGTTTATATAACCCAAAATCCACTTTTTTATACATATTATGTGCTCCTGCATTGTCTAGTCGCTGTATAATAGTTTTTGTTTTATTTTCGTAGTGTTTCAAAAAGTCATGTAAAATAACATGGTCGCGGGCCGCGGTCGCATAGCCACTGTTAGCAGCGAGACGCCATGTTTCTACCGGAGCCTGTAAGGACAAACGCGAGAGAACAAATCAAGCGTCTCTTTAATTGTAGCGGAAGTCCCGCCTCCTCTCTCTCCGCTTCGTCTGCTACGGCCGCGGTAGCTCGCCCTCTTCCTCGCCTCACGAACCTCATCTGCTGACACGGAGAAAGACGACGAGGACGACATTTGACCGGCTGTGGATACCGTAACGCTCAGGGAAGGGAGGGGGTGAGCAGAGGAGCAGTTCTTTGTTGTAAATTTCAGCCTCTCCTCTAGATGGCACTATAAACTACTTACTTCACCTTTAAATACTCAAGAATTTACATTTTGAATATTTTAGAGATACATTTATCAGCAGTTTAACTCTCATTGAAGAACATATGCAGTAAATACACCTCATCGCACATGCAGTAGTTCATTATGAGCTTAATCCAAACATCTGTTAGCCCCTCGCTCTGCCGCTATCGCCCCATCTTACTTACTTCCCTCATCACTACCTTCCTTTACTGACAGCATATTGCTCCAAACCTTTCCACAATAGAAAAACGCGTTCCGTACATGCTTAGGCGATTATTACAGTGGTTTTGTAGGAATGACGTCCTCAAGCTTGAACTTATTCAAACTTCTCTAATGCTGAACTATTGTTCAGGCGACATGAAGCTTTGATGCACCCTCCTGTAACAGTTGAGAGGTAGACTGAAACAATTAATTGGGTCGATAGTTGCCATTTTATAATTTAAAAAGTTTTTTTGGATTGTTTGTGAGAGATGTGCGGTTTTTTTTCTTTTTGTACTTAACCTACGTTTTGTTAAAGGGTTATACTGAAGGTTCTACAAATAGAAAGTCATTCTTCTGAGGCTGCAGGTGTTCCTGCACCATTGTCTACACTTGTTGCTTGGGGCTGTACACACACACACGTATGTGTGTGCATGTGTGTGTATATACGTGTATGTAGATATAGATGTGTGTGTATATATATAGATAGCAGAGCTTCATGGTTAGGTTTCTGTGGTCTCATTGAGCAGCTGACTTGCATTCTCTCGCAAATACATGCTAATGGTGAGTAGCATAATGCTACTCAGCTCCCCAGGGTAAAGCATGAGCCCAGATATGCACTTAGATGAATGTTCAGCAGTTTTAAGAGGATTTCAGAGTAGTTTTGTTTTTTTGCTGCATTGCTATACCAGCCATTCATTCTTCTTAATTATGATCGGCTCCGGCATTCACGCTGAATTAAGATTAAATAAAAACTAAAATGCACGTTTTGATGAGTCTGAATTTGCACGGGTGCATAGCAGTTGTTTTCTTGTTGCTGTTTTGGTTTTTTAAGATAATTGTAGAAGGTTGTGAGAGTATGAGCACTTTGTGTCTGATCAGTTTCCTGATGGATATCTGGAATGAAGTCGTTTGAATGAAGTGAAGCGTTTGAGAGTTAACTTCTCAAAATGATGACTAAAGTAAAAATAATATACCAGAATCTTTAGCACTAAAGCCACGTCTATTCATCGTCAACACACCAACTCATTTCTGTTTGACATGATTACAAAATATATGGCTCTACCATATAGTTTTTTTGTTTCTTATGAAGATTTGCAACTTATGGTTGTTTTCATTGTTGATTAGTCTTCCGTTTACTTTCTCAATTAATCAAATAAACTTTGTTTGTAAACTACCAGAAAGAGATCATACTCTCGAAAAAGTGGAGGATTTTCAAATTCTGACATTTTGTATACAGTACTCATAATACTGATTGTCTTGCTGTCAGATGGCTAAACAATTACTCCTGTTGACCATTGCAATTCTATTAAAAAATATATTTATTTATCCTTTTAAAAGAAAATGGTCTCCATATGTAGTTAAAATCCACATACAAATCCTTTTATTTGAAACTAATTACGGAAGCTTACTTGTGCCGAGTTCAGGACTGATCTGCATTTTCTCTTAAGCCTTGTGTAGAAAAGATAATACAGCTGCATGATGGTGTTGCAGCTACTTGTGTCTGTGCTGGTCCAGACAGACTCTCATTCTGTAAGGTTGACCCTTGCTGCCTGTGCTGCGGTGCATTAGCATAGTGCACTGCTGGCTGGCTAGCCCTGCTTCTTTATCACAACCAGCAGGAAACAGGAAGGGAGCAGCCAGCTGCAAGGTCAGAGGTCGATCTATAGCATGAGGGGGATGTTGGACAAAAAACCTAGTGTTCAGAATGAACGTTTGGCTTATTGCTGTGGTTGTGGTTAAGAGTTATGGTGAGAGATGGTCCAAGGAAACGCTATTGATGTATGATCACCCAGAGTAGGTCGCCAAACCACTCTTTGTTCATCTAAAGCCCATTTGTTAGTGTTGGCATGGAAGCTTGTGACAGTTGTATGGTAGACGATTTGAGCATTGGCTGCTGCTCAAAACACACACACACAGCTGGTTCTGAAGGACAGAGCGGGACTAAGATGGAGAGATGCTCAAACAGATATCAGCCTGTTCTGCCATGTGGAATCAGATTTGAACCTGTAACTTGTGTAGAAGTTGAAAATATGATTCTGTCTCTCTTTGGTAATGCTGCCTTTGTCATGGAGAGACAAAAAGACACAACAGAGTCTCATTCACTGAGACAAATCGAATGCTGTATCACCATGTGATTCTGATGCCAGTCAGACCAGTGTTTGCTTGCTTCTATAAGTAATATAGTCCAACAAACATGGCAGATTACTGTATTGTTTATTTTTGTGTGTTCATGGTAATTCATGGTAAACCAACCTAGATGCGAGGAGAGATGAATTTCGCCGTCATTCATTCATGTCAGATTTGTTGTAGATTGCAGTTGAACAGGAAGGATGGTGTTTTAGGGTGCTTTCACACCTACAGCATTTGTTGCGCACCGAATATTTTTGGTCCCTTGATTTGTTTTTTGTTGGTGTGAATGTAATCTCGGTACTTTGGTGTGCATTAAATCAAATTGTTTTTTATCTGCCCTACTTTGGTACTGGTCTGCGGCAGTGTCCAGCCTGGTGGAAATCGGTGCTTAGTCTGGTTCCGGTGCTGATGGTCTTCGCGGTCTATTTTGGTTCGTTGAGAACGATGCATATGTGAAAAGCAAACCGTACCCACGTCAGTTTTCTACATTGCAACATTTTTCTGACTGGTACGGGCCAAAGCATTCGAACTATAGGTGTGAAAGCACCCTTAAACTCGTTAAAAGTGCAGGGTAGGGAGAGGTTGACAGAAGAATGGATAATGGATGAGGCAGCGGCGTCAATGGCCAGTAGGGCCAGGAAGTAGAAGAACTGAGAGGACCTCCTGCTGAGATGACAGCTGCTGAAGAAAACACAGAAATGCATTGTCACACACACACACACGCCTGTTTATTCTTGAGATGACTGACATTTGAAAGTTTACTAAGTGACTATGGCTGCACAAGCTTTCTAGGCAAATGCAGAGAATATAGTCTGGTGTCTGTATTTGTATTTTCCACATTATATCACTGATGTACAAAGACATACCAATTCTTTCATCCGACGTCTGTCTTTTCTGTAATTTTAAGTGGGCACTGGGCAGTGTAGTTCAAAAGGTCAGGCCTCAAGCTACTAGGGTTCACTGTTTTAGGATTATTTACTGCTGAGAGGGTGTAAATACAACTTTTTTTTTGTCACAGTTTGCAAGTATTGCAGGTTCTGAGAAGCGCCGGTCTATTTTGGCTGGATCTCAACATACACTAATCTTATTCATCCATCTTCTGTCACTGTCCTCCTTCCTCATTCACTCGTTCCACTTCTCCCCCCTCTCTCCACTCAAAGGGTGCGCAGTGTAGTGTAGGGCAGCTGCAGTGTAGCTATGCTTTCATTGCCATCTCTCTCGTGCATGTCAATTCACCCTGCCCAGCAGCCAAGCACAATCTCACTCTGTGCAAACCTCATAAATCATGGCTTTCTCCACGCAATACTTCGACGCTGTGATGAGATGCAGGGAATGGTGACATTCTAATTTCCCAGTCAACCTTTTTGTCCTGTTCCCTCTCACTTTTATCCACAATTTTATGCCCCCTTATTGTATTTTCCTTGTTCCCTGGTGTAGGTGTGTGTCCTTTAATGTTTGTGGACCTGTGGCTTTTTGCGTTGTTGCTGCTGCTAATTTCAGACCCTGCTGTGTTATCTCCAAAATAACTAAAATTCTTGTGGAAGTGTACAGTCTGTTTGAATCTCTTTTTTTTTATTTTTATATAAGATAATGCCAAGCAGTCCACCTCCTCACATGTGTGTGTTATATGTCGTGTCAATGTGAGGTTGCCTTGTTATAAATGTGAAAACCCAATTAATGGCTTTATAATCCCAGTGCATTTTCCAAATATGCTGTTTGCGTGCAAGGTTGCACTTAAGTGTTGCACTTATTCTCCTGATAAATCACGGGGGTGTGTTTTTCGAAAACACGGAGGAGGAACAGTTGTATTATTTATACTTGCTGATGTAAAATGCTTAAATATCAGATGTATTTTGAAAGCCATTGTGAAAGTAATTTTTGTATGCTAGTTCATATTCTTTTTTTTTCACTTTTAAAAAAAATGAAAAGTGATGTAAACTAACCAGTGTTTGCAGAAAGTCTGCAGGACACACTCATTTTTGAATATCATAGAGAATATCGTGAAAGCTTTGTCACTTTGCTGATGTTGTAACCACAGTCCAGTGACAAAGATGTGAAATCTCACTCTTCTTTTTGCACGTCTATTTCCACAGGCGGAACCTGACCAAGCTGTCGTTGATCTTCAGCCACATGTTGGCAGAGCTGAAGGCCATTTTCCCCAATGGTCTGTTTCAGGGCGACAACTTCCGCATCACCAAGGCAGATGCTGCAGAGTTCTGGAGGCGTGCCTTTGGGGACAAGTGAGTCCAATTATGTGTTACTTAACACATAGAATATTAAAATATTCTCTCCTGTGGTTCTACAGTGGCATCCTGAATCCCTTTGTGGTCCCTTTCAGAGGTTTATAACCGCATGCAGTACAAAAATAAACCAGCCATGTTGAACTACAATGGCATTTTAATTGCTAGGTTTCCCAGTACCACATCATGAAACATTAATTTCCCCCATTTCTCTTTCTTGCATCTAATGTGGGAAGTGGGCACGGACTGACCGAAACGTAGACCGTCATATAATAAAGATAATTACTGCATTGATATTTATCTGCTAGCTTTCTTTAAAGGATCTCATCATTGTAGCTTTCATGACCACTAATTCTCAGAATTGTGTTACAGATTGCTTAAGTTTTCCAGTAACCAGGAAGCACTTCTGTTAGTTAGGATTGGTAAATTGGAAAATAGAGTACATTTGTGCATATATTTCTGCATTAGATGCATGGGCATAGATGCTTATGCTGCACTTTTGAGTCATGCAACAGGAACAGTCATGTGTCAGCAGAAATTAAACTGATTATTTATGCACCAAGGGAACTTGACAAAACATATTGCTTCGTAAAGTTCCCTTGATGCATCATTGGCTCATTAATTGTTATGATTGACTTTTGTAATGGCAAGGGATTGTCATCATCTGATTTGCCTTTTTGTTCCATTTTTTTTTTGTGTGATTCAGGACCATCGTGCCTTGGAAGGTCTTCCGTCAGTCTCTTCACGAGTTTCATCCCATCAGCTCTGGACTGGAGGCAATGGCCCTCAAGTCCACCATAGACCTCACCTGCAACGACTACATCTCAGTTTTTGAGTTTGATATCTTCACACGGCTATTTCAGGTAGTCACACAAACGACTGCACACTTTTCCTCTTGTTATCAGTCAATATGATTACATGACATGTCAGTCGGACTAAAAACAACCTTGTAAAATACATCTTAACATGTTCAGCCAACTGAATTTTCCAGTGAATTTAGTCAGATTTACATAAACAAGTGGAATCACTACAGCATGTATACTTTCAGTTGGACCAGAGCCAGTCACAAGTAGGTATGCTCCACAGTTCTCGCCCCCACGGCTTAAACCCAGAAATAATAGACGTTGCATAGAAGAATGACCAAACAGCAACAGGAATATGGTGAAATTCAGGCCAATACATTTTTGTACTGACGAGGAGACGAATGTTACTCTCTGTCAGTTTAAAACACACTTCAGTCTGTAAATTGATTCCTCATTAGTTGCTTGTGACATTCTTAACTGTCTTTACTGTGCATGGAAACTGAATTAGAGAGTAATTCACAGCAGGCAGGCAGTTTGTTCATTTTAATTTCTGCAAATAATGAACAACTTCCTTTTTTCTGTTAACTCCGTCTACTGCTCTATATTTACATTGTCAGACAAGACTGAGGTTAAAGCACAGTGCACATGGAAATGTTTAAATATTTTGTCTTTTTTGAGTCTCTTCGGGTTTTAAGTGTCTGGTGTTGCCTCACAAGGCCAAGAAAGGTCTATTTTTTTTAGTCACGCTGACATCCTTCTCAAAAAGAGTTCCTTTTAGATGAAAAAAAAATAAACAGCAAGGATGAAAAAATACTGCTTCAGACATGAATCTAATTACATATTTGCTTGCATTGTTATTTATGAGATGTTTTAATTAACCAAGCCCTAACCCGTCTCATAATGAATAGACCACACTTGCAGCTTATTTACCATGGCCACAGGAAGCGGCCATCATTAAAGACTGAAGCTGCTGCAGCAGAAAGGGCAGCTGATTAAAAAAGATAAAAACTGGAAAGGATGGAGGAAGGGCACACGAAGGGTTTATCAAGCACCATCTTCAGAGCTTATCTATATATGGTTCAAGTATTTTCTATCACTCTTTTAATTGGTCTTGTACAAAAACCATTTACATGCTATAACACTACAAAACATAACTCACAGTTTTAATTTGCATTATTTAAAACCTCTTGCAACATGTCTTGTATGCACGAGTGCATGTCATTTACTCGGCAAGTAGCATTATATGTTCTTCTTGCTTCTTGTGTGCAGAGCACGCCCTTATACAGTGAAAGACCTTCTCTAATGCTGAGTTTCCATCATGGTATGTTTCGGTTTGGAATGGTAAAAGCTCTCGGCCAGCTTTGCATTTTGACTGAGAACAGTACCTTTTACTTGGTAGACGGGGAGGGGGTTGTGCCCCAAGGTCGCATTGCGTACCGGTGCGATGTCGCAGCATTAGAATGTTGCACAACAGACAACAGTGGAGGACTAGCAGCTCTTTTTCTGCTTGGTTTGTGACTGTTTGTCTCGACAAGACATCGCACTTTGTATGAGAATAGGCTGCGGGCGTTCACCTCGACTTCCATGGGGTATTTACACCGATCGCAAGGGAAGTGATGTTTTTCTGTCGCCCTATCAGGGAGAGTTGGTCTAGCTGAACCCTGATCGTAGCATGTCATTCCACTCCAAGGGAAGGGTGCCAAAAAATGCAGTATTTTGGGTTTAATCCTAAATGAAAAGCCCAAAAGATACCTACCGTACTGTACCGTACCGAACCTTCACGCTTGGTGGAAACACGGCTTCTATGCCCGCCATTTTAAACTGTCTCTGTGACATACAGCAGTCTCATGTCAAGCTCTATCTTTTGGCAGAATAATGCAGTGCTTTAAGTGCGGTGAAATGCATGTAAAATAGAGTTCTGCAGCGGAGACGTGACTTGTCATTTCCTGTCTGCAAAAAATATAAATAGCTAGCTTTCGATTTTTAAACACTGTTATGGTCTGGCTCACAAGACCACAACAAAAACGACCAAGGGAGGACGGAGGAACGATAATTAAAGATATAATTTATTTACAACTAATAGAATGTGCAACATAACCATGACCAAACAGAAACCAAACGAAAAAAGGAAACGGTGGCTCGGACGGAGCTTCGCTGGCGGCAGGCAGAGAGAGACCGAGCAGACTGCAACCCTCTAATATAGACACAGGTCACAGGTGTTTCCCATCAGGGCCCCGCCCCGCCATCAGCCACTGCAGGGGGGGAAGGGAGAATACAGAAGGAGAACACCTAGACCGGCCTGGGCCGTCACACCCCCCCCCATCAAAACAGGGTCCCACCAGGAACCCTGTGGACCAACCAGCCACAACAATTACAACAATAATATAAAGTACATTACCCAATAACTACAATAATATACATTACCCAATACCCAGTTTTCAACATGTGAGAAAAACACCATCTACTCCCAACATCACCTGCGTGACCCCCCTCCCTCCCAGCAACTGGTACCTGGAAGCAATTTAAGAGAGAGAGAGAATACACAACAGAGAAGCAAAAAATCAAACAGGAGCACGAGACAAAGCGTCGGCCACCAAGTTGTCCTTCCCTTTAATATGCCTTATATCTAAAGTATAGGCCTGGAGAGACAACGACCAACGAATAAGCCTCTGATTTACACACCGCAGTGAGTTCAAAAATGTGAGAGGGTTATGATCTGTGTAGATCACCACTGGACCTGAGCCCACATACACTTCAAACTGTTGTAAGGCCCATATGAGAGCCAGGGTCTCTTTCTCCACCACAGAGTAGTTCAGTTGATGTTTGTTGAACTTCCTGGAAAAAAAACACACAGGTTTGTCAACAGCAACATCATCTTCCTGTAAGAGTACTGCACCAGCACCGACAAAACTGGCATCAACCTCCAACTTAAACGGACTGTCCAACCGAGGTGCAGCCAAAACAGGAGAGTCGCACAAAATCGCCTTGACATTCTCGAACGCCTGTTGACACAAAGGAGACCAGGTAAACGTAACTTTTGCCTTCAACAGGTCAGTCAACGGCGCAACAACAGTAGAAAAATTGCGACAGAAACATCTGTAATAACCAACCAAACCCAAAAACCTCATCAACTCCTTTTTTGTCAGCGGTGGAGGATAACCAGCAACAGCCTGAACCTTCGCCAGCAGAGGGCGCACCTGGCCCTGCCCAACCTGTTTACCCAGGTAAGTCACTGTGGCCTGAGCAAATTCACACTTTGCCAAGTTCACAGTAAGCTGCGCCTCGGACAAACGGACAAACAACCTCTGGATACGGTCAATATGGACAGACCATGAATCAGAAAAAACAACAACATCATCCAGATACACTGCACACCCTTCCAGATCACCAACGACTTTATTCATCAAACGTTGGAAGGTGGCAGGCGCGTTTCTTAAACCAAATGGCATGACCTTGTAAGAATACAACCCAGCCGGAGTGACAAAAGCAGAGATCTCCCGCGCTCTCTGGGACAATGGGACCTGCCAGTACCCTTTTAAGAGATCGAATTTGCTGATAAACTTGGCAGAACCCACCTGATCTACACAATCGTCCATCCGAGGCAAAGGATAGGAGTCTGGTTTGGTTATACTGTTAACTTTCCTATAATCTGTGCAAAACCGCTGCGTATTATCCGGCTTTGGAACAAGTACGCACGGTGACGCCCAAGCGGAGGACGACGGTTCCGCAATGCCATTTGACAACATGTAAGCAATTTCTGCATCTATCAACACACGCTTCTCTGCACTTACCCGATAAAACCGTTGTTTTATCGGCTTGGCTTCACCGACCTCAACATCGTGCTCCAACACACTGGTGCAGGACGGAGTGTCCCCAAACAGACAAGGAAATTTTTGAATGAGGCCAACCAACTCTGTGCGCTGCGCCTCCGACAGATGCCCCACAACGAGATCCAAGTTTGTCAACATCTGGGAATTTTCCAACCGACCAGACATCACCGCAGAGTCAAGCTGAGGTAAACCATCCTCACAAAATCTGTCACCAGAAACATTCAGTGTGTTACCAACACAAACTGGATGTGCACCAACATCTGGCACAAGATCAGCTGACTCACCCTGCGACGGACTCTCCCGAACATGGTACGGCTTCAACAAATTTACATGACAAAGTTGATTCTTTTTTCGACGATCAGGCGTGGAAATCAAGTAGTTCTGTTCCGACAGCTGCTTGACCACTGTATACGGACCCATAAACTTTGCTTGAAACGGTGACGTCACCAAAGGCAACAGCGCCACAACCTGGTCACCTTCAGAAAAATTGCGACACTCAGCTCGCCGGTCATAAATGCGCTTCATTTTCTTTTGGGCTGAGGCCAATTTTTCTTTTGCCAATTCAGTAGCGGCATAAAGACGATGTTTGAACCCATTCACATAATCAATGAGATTCTGCGGAGGTTCTGCCTCCTCCCAGCCACTCTTCAGCGCAGCCAGTGGACCTCTCACCGTGTGACCAAAAACCAACTCATTTGGACTGAACCCCGTATTCTCTTGTGTAACCTCCCTTGCTGTAAGCAACAACCACGGCAAACCTTCCTCCCAATCAGCATTCAACTGCACACAATAAGCCCGCAACAAAGATTTTAATGTTTGATGGAACCGCTCCAATGCTCCCTGGCTCTGTGCGTGATATGCTGAGGACTGGTTGTGCGTGACGTGTAGCTGTTTCAACACTTGAGCAAACAGGTGTGAGGAAAAGTTTGACCCCTGGTCACTTTGAATGATCCTTGGAATACCAAATATAGAGATGAACTGGCTGAGTGCACGCACCACCGCCTTGGCTGACAGCGTGCGCAACGGATACGCAGCAGGGTACCTGGTACTTTGGCACATCACCGTCAACAAATACACTGAACCAGACTTAGAAGGGGGAAGAGGACCAACACAATCAATTATCAGATGTTCAAAAGGTTCACATACTGCAGGAATGGGACACAACGGAGCCACTTTAATTACCTGGTTTGGTTTCCCTGTCATTTGACAGGTGTGACACGTTTTTATGTATGCTGAAACACTTTTCTTAACCCGTGGCCAGAAAAAATGACGCAAGATCCGGTCATAAGTTTTTGCTACGCCCATATGACCAGACTCATCATGCGCAACACTGAGAACCACATCACGGAATTTCGACGGTACCACAACCTGATACACTGGTTCCCCCATGAAACCCTCTCCGTGCGGCACCCACTTCCTCAGCAACACTCCTTTCTCCACAAAATAACCCTGTGCCAGGTCCTTTACCTCACCCACAGGACGCACAGACTCAAACAGCTCTGCCAATGTGGAGTCGGCCTTCTGTTCCTTCACCAATTCACTGCGAGATATAGAAAATGGAGAGTTAGACACACGTGACAACAATGATTCAGCAACAATGAGTTTTTGGTCAGCCTGATCCGCGCTACCGGCGTCCGGACAAGCTCTCATCATTGCGCTGGTCACAGCGCATGCCTTAAACACCTCCGGGAACCTCTTCTCGTTTTCATCTGGCCCCCGAGTACCAAGCGGTACCGGGACAACCAGCGGACGAGCCGGCTGATCCGGCCAGACACGGCCCCCTGCAACATCGTTCCCCAAAATGACATGGATCCCTTCTACAGGCAGAGCAGGACGCACACCCATGTTCACTACTCCACTGAACAGATCAGACTGTAGGACCAGTTTGTGTAATGGCACACGAAAAACTGACATCCCCATGCCTCTTATGGGAACAAAAGAACCCGTGTCCGACTCCTCGGAAAACGGCAGAGCAGACCCCACAATGAACGAATCAAATGCCGCCGTATCCCGCAACATTATCACCGGGACTTTGTCCTGGCTGCCCACCAGAGACACGTAACCTTTTGAAACAAACGGCAAAAATGATTTCAAATCAGGATTCAACTGAATTGACGACGGAACATCTCCACACTGCCTCACAGCACCAGAAACGGGCGCAGCCATGGCAGCTGGCTTCACAAATCCGCCACCAAACTTAGTGCGCGTTTTACGCACAGGGCACTCATTTTTCCAGTGTCCTTTTTCGTGACAGAAATGACAAAAATCCTCATTCTCGCGGCCCCGACCTGGCAGCCAACTGTTATGACCCCGATCATTCCTCCTTGCCGGTGAAAACCCAGCTCGAGGCCTGTCCCAGGAGGACACCCCCCCCACTGGACCATCAGCACAGACAGGGAAATCTCCTCTGCCTCTCTTATGTGTCAACAAGTAATCATCAGCAAGCGCGGCCGCCTCCGCCGCCGTACTCACTTTCTTTTCACTGATGTATATTGCCAACCTCTCAGACACTGAGTTTTTAAACTGCTCAAGCACAATCAGGTCACCCAGCCCACCAAAATCTGTTACACCGGCAGCTGCACACCAGCGGTGAAAATGCGTTCCCAACACACGTGCGAACTCCAAATGAGACTTGTCCCCTTTTCTCCAGCTCCGAAACCGCTGTCTATACGCCTCCGGAACGAGCTCATAACTTTGCAAAACCGCAGCTTTAACCTTTGAGTAGTCACCGCTGTCAGACGCCGGCAGCGAGGAAAATGCTTCCTGTGCGCGCCCTGTCAACACACACTGTAACAACACGACCCTGTCCGCGTCGCTCCAAGCTCTCGTATTGGCTACACGCTCAAACAAGACAAAAAACGTGTCCACGTCTCTTTCATTAAACTTCGGGACTAACCTTAAACTACTCAAAATATCACCGTTGTCACCACTTCGACCCCCAACAAATTTACCGTCGCTCATGAGATTCAACCTCTGAGTTTCCAAGTCCAATTTAGTCAACTCAACCTGCTGCTTTACTTTTTCCAGGGTCACAGCCTTCTCCAAATCAGCCTTTTGCCTCAGCTGCTCCAATTCCAGTTCCTTCTCTGTCTCTAACCGGAACCTTAACGTAAGCAACTCCTTCTGCTGCTCAAACGTTAAATTTGAATCTGCAACCTGTGCACTGACTCTACCGGCAGCCTTTCCCTCCGCAGGTGGCCCCGACGCACACGCCAACACACCCTGATCATACAAATTCGCCAACACAATTGCCTTCACATTGTCTTTCAACCTTTTATCAGAGACATATATCTTATAAACCTCAGCGAGTTTCAGCAATTGCTCCTTTGTGCACTGCTCCACAAATTCCTCTGAAGGTGCCCTCACAAAATCCTCTACTCCTGCCATGATAACAGACGTGCAAAGACAAACTCACCAAGGAAACGAAAAAGAAGACACGATTATGGCCTCAATCCCAGCGGATGAACCCCCCCTAACTGCCTATCCATTTCTACCTAAACTCAACCCTAGTCTTCAGGGGATACTGATGGCGGGTACTTACGCACTCTCTACCACTAGTGTGACCAAGCGACCAGCAAGCTGGCAACCCGTCCGCACTATGGACGTGCTCCCGAGACAATCGCTCCAACCACTTTCACCCCACACTACAGTGGCACCACGAAACCCAAAGGGGAAACGCGCTTATCCTGCCGGGGAGACACCACACTGATTGCGAAAACCGAGGCCAACACGCAACTTCTCCCTGTATCCTCCTACACAAACACACTCACGTCTATCACAGCCACATACTTAGCCCAAAACAATTCCTCTCGTACAATCCTCACCTACGAGCGTTCCGACGGGGAATCCCTCACGGAACCCCCAGAATGACGTCACAGCAATCAACGCGCGAACATCAAACAAAGCGCTTCGCAAACATCAGTCATCAATCTCCGCAGAAGCAACATTACGCAACAACTTACACCAATAGGACGAGCCCCCATTTGTTATGGTCTGGCTCACAAGACCACAACAAAAACGACCAAGGGAGGACGGAGGAACGATAATTAAAGATATAATTTATTTACAACTAATAGAATGTGCAACATAACCATGACCAAACAGAAACCAAACGAAAAAAGGAAACGGTGGCTCGGACGGAGCTTCGCTGGCGGCAGGCAGAGAGAGACCGAGCAGACTGCAACCCTCTAATATAGACACAGGTCACAGGTGTTTCCCATCAGGGCCCCGCCCCGCCATCAGCCACTGCAGGGGGGGAAGGGAGAATACAGAAGGAGAACACCTAGACCGGCCTGGGCCGTCACAACACACAACTTAAAAGGTTGTGTGTGTTTTTTTTTTTTTAACCCTTCTTTTTTTAAATTTAGTCTTCAGCTTATTTTCAATTTTGAGTTCGTCGCATTTCACATTTCAGCCAGCCTGGAGAGAGGAAGTGCAGAATCTCCTTCTTACTATTGCACCCAGTCAACGTGACATAGAGAACTAAAACAAAGAACCAGCTGCTGCTAGTGTAGTTATCTTCCTTGTTCTTTGACACTTGAAGAAATTAGTTATTTGGTTTTTAAGGGTTGCAAATTCAGCTTAAAGGACTCCTTGACCCATGTTCATTCAGCTACTGCTTTAGCTGCTTGCATGATGCAAGCAGCGTGCTTGCTCTCTTCATGCTGTTATGTTGACTGTTTACTCCCCTCACTAGATGAGTCACGCTTGTCCTCCTTTCTTTTGTGTGTGTGTGTGTGCGTGTGTGTAGCCTTGGTCATCCCTGCTGCGAAACTGGAACAGCTTGGCAGTTACTCACCCGGGTTACATGGCCTTCCTCACCTACGACGAGGTCAAAGCACGACTGCAGAAGTTCATCCACAAGCCTGGCAGGTGAGACAAAGACACTGTGCTGTTTACAACACACACACATGGACACAACACAATACCTCATAACTGTGCTCTTACTGTGGGTTTTATGGTGCGAGTGAAGCTTTGAAATGAGAGCTGCACATTTTAAAAAAACGATACATATTTGACTAATGTACACACTGTTTCTGAGTAAGTTGAGACTCATCGTGTAACCATGTTTGTGTTCACTGTCAACATTATGATGTACTGCACCTCTCAAGACTGTTTGTGTGTGTGTGTTGTAAATATACACATGTATGCAAATTATCTACATTTACATGGGAAGGGTCAAATGTTCATTCTGGGTTTCACATTCAATTTTACTGTGTACACCCACATTGGCATCTGAGTGGTTCATGGTTAATTTGACTGATTTGAGTCATTGTGAATGACAGTTTACTGTCAGACGTGATCTGTTTGTATTATAGGAACAGCAACCATTCACTCCACTTCTAATTTAAACATCAAGGCCATCGCCGAAGCTCATTTTTGCACATGTTCAGTGTCTCCCACCTCGCTCCCATCCTGTCAGGAAAACAAGTTTGTCAACTTGTACATAGAAATCGGCAGCCAGGAAATGTTTGCCAGAGTCATGCAGCCTGTCTCTCTTAGACTCTCTGTGTCCTGGGCTCGAGTAGCTGTGCTTTTAACATATTCCAGTTGATCTAAACTGTTTCCTGTAGAGCCTCTGTTTTCATGCAGCAAAGATGAGTGTTTATGTCTATTGATACCCTTCGACCACGAGATTAATTCACCCAGTTTAAAAACTGATGCCATGCTAATGTTATTATCTAAATATTATTATTATTACAGTGTTAAAATAGTTAACATTGTGTGGTGCCTAGGATATAAACAATTGAAAGCACATGCGGGCTTTGCATTGCCCTGCAAATACTGCTTGCATTGTCTTACCTTTAGGTGGAGTAACTGATCTTGCCTTTTTAACGTTTGATGTGCGTCCAGACTTCTTTAATGATCATGAACATGAAGTATGATTCCCAACGGGCGATTTTCATGCATTGTTCAACCTTTACATTTTGATTTTTGATTTCGTTGTAGTTGAGAAAATAATATTACAATTGCGTTTCTCCTTTGTTTTCACAATATCCCGAAACTATTTGTACTCCTGGCTACTGATTGATTTGTTTTTTTAGCGTAACAAAGTGTGACTGTGTGTCGTGTCTCTCTTCGCAGCTACATTTTCCGCCTGAGTTGCACACGGCTGGGCCAGTGGGCGATCGGCTATGTGACAGCAGATGGAAATATACTGCAAACTATTCCTCACAATAAACCCCTCTTCCAGGCCCTCATAGATGGCTTCAGGGAAGGATTGTAAGTCCTTTGGCATTTTGTTTGGCACCCTCATCTTTCATTCCCCTGAGGGTTTACGTCTGTACCGTTGATCTGCCATTTTGTGGCTGGGGCTTGGGTCTTCATCTTATCTATAGGTTAAAGTCTCTTTTTTGTAATTTCTTGCTTTCTCTACACTCTGCATGCTATGTATCACTATTTTCCATCCCACAAATGAATCTGCCTTTCAGCCTTAAACCAATTCAGCTATATCATGTTGCCTGCTCCCATAATTATGGTGTTATCATAACTAGAATAGAACTGTTGGTTTCTAATGTACAGCTCAGTGGGTGGTTCATCAAGCTCAGGAAACTCATCATCTTGTGCCAGTGTTGATTCTTTTGTTAAATGGAAGCTATGACCTGTTCCAACCTGTAATCAAGCGCCGATTTAAACTAGGAAACCCAATATGGTTATCACCTGCATCCAAAAAAGCATTTATCAACCTGCAATAACAGCATCTGATCCATTTATGAAGCAGTCCCATTCTATACAGGTTTCAATGTTGTGATGATTTTTGAATGTGTTGCCAGATTGAGTGAATTCATTAAAGAGATGTTTTCATTACAGCAGCCTGTTGGGTACGCACAAGTATAATGATGCTAACTTATCAACAAAAATGCCCGTGGAAATGCCAAAGGGTACGGAACTTCCCCATGCTCCTTCTAACTTAACGTGTCTCTGTCTCTCTAGCTATTTATTCCCCGATGGTCGGACTCAAAACCCTGATTTGACGGGACTGTGTGAGCCTTCACCTCAAGACCACATCAAAGTCACACAGGTCAGAGCAGTGAGCTTCTTTTACGGAGTTAGTTTTTAAACCAGCAGCAACGTTTTCTGACCTAATTAGTTAAATAGTTGTGACTAATTTATACAGCAAATTATTAAGTATATTGCTAAGTGATGTATGCGAAAACGGCTGTACTATTAATTAACATGCATATAACTTTTTATAATATTTTAAAAAGAAATGGTTTGGTTTTAACATCAAGTCATTTTCTTGTACAAGTGTTGAGTTATCCTTGGACCTTGCAGACAAATAACCCGTTTCTGTCCTTCAGTATTTGATAAATATTATAAAACCATTCATTCTGAGAGCCTCTATCTGTTTGGGCTTAGATATCCTCTCAGGATTTGTAAAGGTGTTGATAAACAGATTCATCTTTTGCTTGAGCACTGGACTGAAAACGACAACAAAAAAAACACCCCCACAATTTGACATTGCTTCAGATTCTGCCAAGCTCTTTAGAAATGATCTCAGGTGATGTGTTGTTACCGTGTGATGTTAACTCTGTTTTTTAGGAACTGAGCGCTCATAACTTTGATTTTGTTTCTCTCCAGGAGCAATATGAGCTGTACTGTGAGATGGGCTCCACTTTCCAGCTATGTAAGATCTGTGCTGAGAATGACAAGGATGTGAAGATTGAGCCCTGTGGCCATCTCATGTGCACCTCTTGTCTCACTGCCTGGCAGGTATGAGTGGGTGGGTGGATGGGAAGGGATTTGTGTGGGTTGTTCGCTCCGCGTTAAGTGTCATAACTCATACTTGTTGAGAGAGGAGCTCTGTTGAAGTTTCCTTTTGTACAGACCTATAGAAATGCATCACCTTATTTTATCTCTGTGCTTCTGCATCTGTTGTACTTGTGTTGCAGGAATCAGAAGGACAGGGAACGGGCTGTCCCTTCTGCCGCTGTGAGATTAAGGGCACAGAGCCCATCGTTGTTGATCCTTTTGACCCCAAGGACAACAGCGGAGGCTCCTGCAGGAGCGCAATTGGTGCCGAGGGTGCACCATCACCCAGTTATGACGACGATGATGATGACAGACTTGAAGACCCCCACTTAATGATGAGCAAACTTGCCTGTTCAAAGGTAAGATTGTGCAAAGACGATGACTTGTGCTGTGTTTCCATCATGGTATGGTACGGTTTGGAATGGTAAAGTCCTGCGTCAGTCTCTTTGTTTTCTCTTTGTTTTCGTCCGTGACTGTCGAAAAGTCACAGACGGATTTGGATGAAATTCAATCAGAAAATGTCCGCAATGGGATCAGGAGCAAGTGATTACATTTTGACCGTGATCCATAGATGTTATCACTGGTTACAACACTCGCTGTCTGACCATAACGTTTTCACTGGATACAACACGCCGGCGGGGTGTATTTTGTGGGCACTGAGCTGCCTTGGCGGAGGTCTGCGCTCTCCGAGTGCTTGTCTAGTTCCTAATGGAAACCCAAAGAAATAAATACCCCGGCTTTAAAGGTCTAGTGTTTATATGATTTATAGGCAGATATTTAATATACTAGTACCCATTAAGCAATGTGGTATTGTGGTGGTGAATGTCTCAATCAGACACAACAGCTGAGCTTTGGATATGAATGATCTTATTGCAATAAGCAAACCAAATGGCTACAAATTTAGGAGATGAAACACTACTACTACTTCTAAACCGACTTTGACCTCATCACTCTTTGTGCGCTTCAAGCTCACATTTAAATGTTTTACTGGTGTCGAGGTGTAGCAGCTTTTAGTGCCACTGATTTTTGATATATGGTGCATTTTGCTATCCTATATCTTTTATGTGCTTATAGAGAAACTCTGCATGCATCAATCCGCTTAATGACTTGTGAACACCTGATATCACGCACACTTTGATTTCAGAAGTACGCCTTTTCTCTTGTCACTGACGATTGGTATTTCTTTACTTGTTATGTGAAGTAGGTGGCTTTACTTCAAAATAAGTTCATGTTGAGCAATATGTATTTGAAATAAATATCTATAAATTAAAAGACCTAGCTTTCTGACAGTAACCACTTTATTTGGCACCCTTGTTTAAGTGTGATACAGAAAAATACAGCAGTTTTATTAATTAATTACCCGTAGTAACAAGAAAAGAAAAGTTTTGCCTTTGATTGACACCGTTTGAAATTTGCAAAATTGTGGAACTGGAATATATATTATGAGGTTTTTCTAATACCACCCCCACTGCAGCACCACCAGTAGCCTCAGTAATATAATTACAATTGACGTTCTAATCATTAACACCTTCCTGCATTATGATCCTCCCACACATAGAATCTGTGCCTAAGTTGCATTGCATTTAATTGTAAAATAATAGATCCACCAAAAAAGAAGTGCATAATATTGTGTAAGTCTACATAATCAGTTCCAAAGACTTTATACCACAAATGAGAGGGAAAGAACACGGTCCTTCTCTTTGTCTGCTGTAATCTCCAGACAGAGCAGAATGAGATAACATTGAACCATTCAAAGATAAATAAGAGTGTGTATTCCGTTTGTACACACACACAGCTCGGTGTGGCTTGCATCACTATTGCATCACTGTTGAAAGTGGTTGGGTAATGTTTGTACATGATATGCATGATGAATACTGCAGCGGAGGAAAAGCAGAGTCGTTGAATGTTGAATGTGACGCTGAAAAATGTTTCCCACGTAGCAGAATTTGATCATGTGTCATGCTTAACCGTTGTCGTCTAGGTGGAGCGTCCCCCGTCACCCATGTCCATGGCTCCACAGTCCTCTCTTCCCCCTGTGCCACCCAGACTAGACCTGCTCCCACCACACAGACCTCCCAACTCCAGTGGTGCCTCCAGCCCTGGAGTTACCTCCAAGGTAACTGAAATACTTCCAACTTCTAGTTTATGCAATAGAAGACATTTCAGTTATAGTTTTTCTAGTTTACTGTGCACCTGGAATGATCTATCATAGCCTGCAAATCAACTGAAAAAAGAATGTGTCATAGGAAAGAGAATTAATAGATTTTGTATATATATATATATAATATTTAGCTTTGTGGTACAAAATATAGCGTTCATGGGGCATCAATAGAAAGTTAAAGCAAATATCTAAACAATTTTATTAATGTGACTAATTTTAACACTTTTTTGTCACCACACATTTCTGCTTAAAGGAGATGTATTATGCAAAATAATATAAGAGATAAAACACACAATGTTGACTTCCGCACCCATTGGGACGTCACAATGCGATAAATTCCTAGAATGGGCAACGGTATCCGAAAACCAGAAGTCCGCCAAGTCCGTGAAAAGTTCTATTCTTGGCTCCACAGTGCAGCACAGAGTTCTTCACAAACTTCCAGCCTCAGAGGATTTATCTGTCCAATGGATACATGTTATATATGACGGCAATGTGCCTGCTAGAGCCTGCAAAATGATCACTTCCAAATGCTAACTGCTGTTAGCTCCCAGTAGCCTCTGTGGCTGATGTCATTTCCTGTCCCTTAAGTTTTGTTTTACTTTTTTAAGGTGGACCTAAAGAGATACTACTAAACAGAGCGTTGTGAACAGGGCTGTTTTGGCAGGGTGATTGAACTGCTGTGGTGCTTCATCCTTCTGGTATTTTGACCAAAGCATGTCACAGACATGTTCATTAGGACACCAGGGAACTAGGTTAACTTGGAGAAATAGGGTATATGTCCCCTTAAAGGGCAGATAAATGGAAACTCTAGATGGGAAGTTTGAATGGTCTGCAGATAGAGGAAGCAATTTACCTCGGTGAATACATATAAATTATGCATCTTGTTGAATATAGTTACAAATTCATATGCCGTGGTTTTCTAGCTAAAAGGATTATGTCTACTGTGCATGCCAACAGCAACATTTTCTTGGATTTCACATCAATACTTTATGTAATCTAAATGGACTCCGTGCTCCTCCGTTTCTCCCCCCCAGGCAGCTTCTCACCACAAAGACAAGCCTCTCCCCCTCCCCCCGGCACTGAGGGATCTTCCTCCTCCTCCTCCTCCAGATCGACCTCACACAGCCGGGGCAGCCGCCGATGCGCGGCTACAGAGGCGCCCCTTACCTTGCACTCCTGGGGAGCCGACTCGAGATAAGCTTCCGCCTACACCTCCAAACCGGCCGCTGGCTGACTGGAACTCCAGGCCTGTTCCCAAGGCCCCCACCTCCTCTTCCTCCTCGTCATCCTCTTCGTCCTCCCAAGTGTCCAGTCTGGGAGGGGACATTCGAGCAGGTGTCAGGGAACTCTCCAACCGACACTCCCTCCCATTGGCCCTGCCATCTGTTCTGGACACCCGCTCGGATTCACAGAAGAACAACAGCTCCCTCAGTCTGGATCATCAGCTGGTCAGAGGAACCACCAAACACCACACACTAAACTGCCATGTGGTTTTGATGCATTTGCATTGGCTGCGATTAACGCGCATATAGTATTTGAATTAGAATTAACTGTGCAAAACAGCAACTGAAATAATCTCTATTCAGCTGCAGCTTAATCACATTAGTGTGAACATGAAATGAGTCTGTATGTCACCTCTGGTTTGATTTGTATCACCTTGTCCAGAACTCTTATCCTGTAACTCTCAACTCGACATCATTTTTTCTTGCATTTCTTTATCCAGAGTTTTGCCGCAATAGCTGGTCAAGAATATGACAACCCTAAAGTCAAGCCCTCGGCCTCGGCCAACGCCATCTATTCACTGGCAAGCAGGTACGTTATATTGGCAGGATAATGACATTTTAAGGAGCTTTCAATGTGTTAAAATGGTTTATACAGAACGTACAACATCAGAGTGTCCGCGGGGTCTAATATGTCACAGAGACTCAGGAATAATGTTCATATAACAAACTGAACTCACCAACAACAGAACAGCCAAAATATTCCCATTAAAAAAATATTTTGCGGACCACAAATCGTGTTAATTTTTTGAAATAATGTTTTGGCATTTGGCGCCACCTACCTCCGTCTACCAATCGTTGCAGTCAGTAGAGTCTCAGCTGCCGAGCAACCACGGGTTGCCAGTTACATCTGAGCTACAATGTAGGAGAAAAGGAAACTTAAAAGGCCTTGGTATTTAGAATTTGATTGTAGTAACCGTGGCCACATTCTTACATAAGGCGCCTTTAAGGCCCTTAGAAAGTATTAAAAAGTCTTAATCACGGTTTCATGAGGTATTCAATTTTGTCCATAGGGTTTAACTGCAAAAAGTATGCATACATTTATTTATTTTCCTCCCTGCGTTTGTTAAAAACAACTCGCCCTATCCTGAAAAGGTTTGTTTTCCAAATACAGTTCTACCGTTAAAATATTCCGTTGTTTTTTTTGTACGCAGACCGTCTCAGTCCCTGAGGGCAGCGACGGCAGACGAGGCACGTGACAGCGAGGAGGAGTCGGAGTACATGATCCCCTCCTCTCGACCTGTTCTTCCCCCCATCGCGGCATCATCGGCTGTAGGAGAGATTACACCTGCCCCAAGGCCCCCGCAGTCTCAGGCTCTATCTGCACTCCAAACACAGACCCAAGCTTTCTCACTCAACTCTAGGTATTTAAGACGCTCTTCTTCTAGACTCACTTTAAGAAACATGCTGTTAAATATTGTTTTTTGTTTTTTTCTTAATTAATAGCTTTATTTAATTGTTTATTATTTTTGTCTGTTGAAGGCTGGCAGTGGCTGAGTTAGAGGATGGACCTCAGATGTATGAAGCTATGTACAACATCCAGGCCCGGGCACAACAAGCCAGAGATTCAGGTATTTGTGCATTCACTCAGCTTTGTGTGAACTTCATCTGTAGTAGCTTTCGTATCCTTTTTTGTGTTGTGAAAACAGAAATGTGCACTGGACATGACATAACATGGACATTCTGATTAACTTTGGTACATAAACCAAAGTTAATCAGAATGATTCCTTTGTTATGTGGTGCAAGGTAAGCAGATGCAGTTTGTATTTAAGAAACGGAAAACCCAGCAAGACTCAAAAATAGTCTATTTCGTAATTGATTAATAATGAATTAATCATAGCAGTGCTACTGTGAATTGTGGTTCTGTGTTTGTTAGATACTGTGTAGAGTTTGCTAATTGTTTTTCATCCTTTTAGACTATTCAGAGTTACCTCCTCTGGCGATGACCAATGGTCCCACAGACCTCACGGCGGAGACCAGGGAGGAAGAGGAAAACGGCTATGACTTCCCAAAACCCCGGCTGCCAATGCCCCTCGCCCGACGGACCCTTTCAGAGCTGGCGTGTTCGTCGTCGTCCTCCTCATCCAGCTTGTCCTCCATGGCTGCTTATGGACGTCTTTCTTTAGATTCAGATGCCGGAGCTGCAGCATGTAAGTATAATGGGCTCTTCTGTGCCATGTATATATATATATTTTTTTTCTAAATATACATATTATAGAATGTATAATAATACTGCCATATCCACATATTAATTATCCACATGTCAATCACCTGGACCAGTTATTTTTTTTCAGTCTGGAGACCCACTCCTGCACTGATATTCTACTTGTGATTTATGTAAACACTGACTCATAGTTTCCTCACCTGCTTTTATAAGTAGAAGTATTATATTCTTATTTCCCAGTTCTCTGTTAAACTTTAACACAGCCTCCAACTTTATTTATAAAGCACTTTTAAAAACCACAACAACTGAAACAAAGTGCCGTACATCAGAGATAAATCATACAAACGTGTGACCTAATAGACCTAAGAACAAACAATAAAACAATAATATACTGTATAAAATGTAAAAACAATACAAATAAACAGGTCGTACAATAAAACTATTTAAAAAAAAAAAAAAAAATGATAAAAACCAACGTCACAGCCAAACATCTATCGCACATCATTTCGCTTACAGCCGTTAGAGGTTTCGTGTCTTCCCTATTGACATTTAGCAAGTCGGCTGTAGGAGGTGGGGATGAAACCACCGCCCGCTCAGAGGCAGAGTTTACCCACATTAGCTGCCTCGGCTGACCTTTCGCACTCTGTCGAAGAAATATATAAAGGAAGTTCTCAGAAACGATGAGGAGATGGAGCAGAAAATTACTCCAAGGCAACATGGTGATTTAGGAGATTTCGGTGGTGTTGCTGATGAGCTTAAAAACTTAAACTTTGACAGACATTTGTTAACATTAAAATTTAACACAGTCAGACCACTGCTGATTTAGCCTATCGGTTCCACACGACTCCCTCTGCATTAGCCGGTATAGTGGAGTTTAGAGCTCTATTCAGCAGGCTACATTCCTGGGCTGCAGAGATTCAAGACATACGGAGACGACGGCAACACTGCTTCAAACGCCTCAAACGGGTTAGATTGAAAAGACAAACGTTTTCACACACAAATAATGTAACCTACAGCTTTAAAGGAGTGATGTGTATACACTTGTATGTAAAGCCTTTGAGTGATGGGGTTTTTGGTCTCTGCTGCAGGCTGACATTTAACCCCCCCCCCACATGATGATTGCCAGGTGTCTGTGTTCCACTAAAGAGCTGAATCTCTAGTCAAGGACCAATTATATTTGACTGTCAGACACTCACTAGCGCTCATGTGATGATTGGGCCTTTTTTTAGTGCTTTGTTAAAGGTCACGGTAAAGGAAAGGTCAACTATTTCACCATATATCAGATATATGTAGCTTATACTCAGCATGTTGTCTGATACAAGTGCCAAATTACAGTAATCAAACTTCTTTAATTTGAAAACCATGTTGACATATCCTGACATCTAATCTATGAAGCAAGTTGCGTCTGTCTGTCTGTCTGTCTGTGTGTCTGTCTGTGACAGGCATATCTCGCTGACCGTTAGTCAGATCGCCCTAAGACTTTGGATATAGGTTGAGCATGAGTCAATTGTGTGCATCCTTGATTTTCACGGCAGCGGCTCATCAGCAGCAGCTGCGCTGTCTGGAGCGGGGAGGTGGGATTAAAGAGGCTGTCCTCACGGTGGTGGGTGACATTTTCACACGGTTCACCGCAGAACATGGTGTTATACTGAAACGACGAGGTGTCCATTCACCAATACGGTAGCACGTATTTATTTTGCATTAGCATGCTACTACTTTGCGGGTAACTTTGGGCGAACTTGTTTCCAAAGGTAAGCTAGCGAGGCTACGATTAGCATTAGCATAAGGCTAACATAATACAAACACTGTGCAACCTCATTAGGCACAGCGCAAATGTTTTCATTTTTGATTAGCATTGGTGTAGCTAGATGTTGTCAGCCACGCCAGTGCACAGCGTTTGTTTGATATGATATTGTACGTTAGCTTTATGCATTACCATAACTGAAAAATCTTCTTCAGCTCCCACTATAGGAATACATACTTCCTACGAGCACTGCACTAGTTTTTTTAAAGTAATAAAATAATTGGTACTTACTTTCCTCATTTCCCCCCCCCCCCCCCACCAGCCTTCTCAGAGTCGGTGGAAGCACCAGAGAGACCACCAAAGCCTCTGCCCAGACGAATCAACTCCGAGCGGCGGCCCAGTCCTGTCCCGCCAACCCCTGCTCTGCCCAGTGGTGGCGCAACAGGAGGAGAAGCCAACCCTCAGATCAGTAGCGAGATAGAGCACCTCATGAGTCAGGGATACTCTTACCAGGACATCCAGAAAGCACTGGTGATTGCACAGAACAATATCGAAATGGCCAAGAATATCCTACGCGAGTTTGTCTCCATTCCCTCCTCCACTCATATCGTTACATAGCACACTCCTTGTGCCATCTCCTCGCGTTTGCTCTCTCGCCCTAGCTTTGGCCTCGGGGTTTAGATCGGCATCGGCCCCCGATGCCCAATTGCCTGCCGCATCCAGTGCTGGCTGACGCCCGGCGACCCCCCCCCCTGTGGATTTTAACTGGCTGATAACTCCAGCGAGCTCACAGCATCTCTGGGGACTCCACACTCCCCCCCCCCCCCCCCCCCTGCACTCCATGCGCTTTCAACAGTGTCTGGCCTTTGTTTAAAAAAGAAAATAAAAAATAAAAATCTGTTACCGCAGGCCTCTTCTTTTTCAAGATCATCTCCGTTCGACTGACTGAGGACATGTGGAACAATGACCCGCGGGGGGCGCCACATGACGCAAGACTCGGAAATCCTTTGCGAGACCAGATTCTTCTCTTTCATGTCGAAGCCTCTCGCTGAAAATGTAACCAACACCTCACGAATAAAACGAAAAACAAAATGTAATGTCTATATTAAAATTTAATATATGAGTAAATATATAGTAAATGTGTGTAATATATACAGTATGTGCATATACAGTATGCAAAACTGATCTCAGCTTTGAGGGTTGGCCGTGGTGATACCGGGAGAGGGGGGGGATATGACGGAGGGATGTGAGCGAGTGAAGTCGAGGCGTCTTCCTCGCGAGGATGTTGATCAGCGACCGCTTAGACGACGTGCAGACGAAGCTTTTTTCCCCCCCATCTTGAATTCAGTCTGTGATTAACAACATTGCTTTGGTACTTGGTCTGTTTTTCAGAAATACATCTCTGTTTCATCATGGGGTTTTTTTGTTGTTGTTTTTTTTAAGTAGCATGACGACGGTTTCAGGTGCGGACACTTGTCATGCATGACTGCCAGACCTCCTCCTCCTCCTCCTCATGACCTGCTCTTGAATGAAACGCCCGTTTCTGTACATCCTGAATGTGGAAAGAGAGTCAAACTCGCGCTCTGTTAATCGTACTACTGCTCTAACTATAATCTGACGGGGAGCTCCAGTGGAGCTGTACGGCGCGACGGCGAGATTATCCTTTTCGAGGACGTACTCGCGTCGGTGACCCTGCAGTACCGGGCGGACGAGGGTTGTGTGATTCCGTTGTGGCTAATGGTTCCTCTTCTGTTTTCACTGGCTGACTCGATTCAACTTTCTGAGTCTGCAGCTCGGTCCAGTGTTAAGAACACAACAAACAAACAAACCTTCATTTGCTTGGGTAATATATTATTGTAATATGATCATAAATATTGTTATTTTAATGAATTCAGAAGTGCTTCACTGCTGCTACCATTGTTAGTGCAAAAAAAAAAAAAACAATTAAGCCTTAAATGTACATTTGTGAATATTGTGTTTAACCGTCGTCCCGTTTCTTTAAAGTGACAGTATCGGCCCGTGTTCCTCCAGTCCATGATGTAGCATACTTGAAAGTACAAATCGCTTGTGAGCTTGCAGCCCTCGCAAGCCATCAACTATTCAGTGTTTTGGTTTTTTTTTCTCTTTTTATTACTTATACTCTGTATAACAACAATAATAAAGCAACAACAAAAAAAAATATGCTTTGGTTACGGCAACAAACGGCCATTCAGGCTCCTCTTTCACGTCAGTTTCCTTTCTTTTGTGGAGTTTGTCTGAGTGAAAGAGAGAAACAAAAAAAAAAAAAATCAAGTAGGCTCATGGGTTTGCTGGCCCCACCCCCAAGTCTACAGTGAAGTCAGTATTTGGGCCAACTGTAAGAACTCAGGAATCATGTTTTATTGTAACGAGTGGCGCTCTGGAGAACTCGGTGGAGACGCCGTACTGGCATAGACGGTTCGTCCAGGTGACATGTAGCCAAAAGTATCTGCTCAATGAAGTCACACGAGTTGCCTGTTGCATTTTCTTTTTCTTTTTTGTCATTATTATTATTATTATAACTTGCACATTGTTCATATTTCCGATATTTGCAGGACTAGAGACGACCGCTTCATTTCTAGGTACTATGAATGAGTAAGGAATCAATGCACAGAGCTTTTAGGTACATTGACTTGAACCTTTCCCAGCCTATGAAGAATGTTTGTTTTTTTATTAATTTAACTTTTTTTATATATATATACATATACATTAGATGACGCGTCAATAGCTACTACATTTTTCGGGTCTCTGCTGTCTCTTGCCTGGATGCTCTCTTCTCGCTATCTGTTCCTAGTTGCCTTGAGAAACTTCTTGAATTATGGGTAATGAACGGGGAGGTCCCCAATCCTCAATACTGTACCAATGTTTTTTTTTTTGTTTTAGGGCAGCAACGTTGTGTATTATATACGTATATTTTTGTTTCAGTTTTCGCACCAGTTACACCAGTTTGTGCTTCGATACTGTCACTCTAAAGAAAATGATATGAAAAAGTGATATGAAAAGGAAAAAAAAAGAAGAAAAAAAATAGCTGTTATATTTCATTTTTGCATTCCCGTTGGTGTATTTTGTTCCAAAGGTTTTGTTTACTTGAGTGAATAATTCTGTGAGCAGTGCCATATGTTTTTAGAGATCCTCACGGCCTCGTGTTTCGAGGAGAGTCTGTCGGTATCGGTGTGTGCACTTATCGACCTCTGAAGGCCAGATTGTGCAGTATTGCTTGTTGTTAAACGTGTCCTCTCTGAGTCTTCGGCAGCATCGGGCCTCGCCAAAGAGAGCGCGAGTGCTGATCTGTGAATTGCCTCTTACCTGCTCCCCTCTCGCTTAAAAGACGAATCAAGTACCATATCAGTTTCACAGCCTTGGTGATACTTGATACCCCACCGTTTGCTCTCGGCCCCTCTGCTGGGGAACTTCAGCTTTCTACCACAGGAGGGAGATGTCGGTCCATGTAGCTGTGTCGCCCCCCCCATCAGTAAAAGGCATTCATTAACTTTACAATGGTTTTTAAAGCTCATATCACTTTGGAAGTATGCACAGTGCTGTAATAAAAATAAGCAAAAGCCATTGTGTGTGTTTGTGTGTTTTTATTTTCTTTATACATGAGATGTCGAGCTCATAGAAACCAACATTTCTAAACTTATTAAGGTACAATATGTACCTAAAATGTTTTTCAAAAAAATGGACAAATTTTGGACGACATAGTATATAGTAGGATATTTTTGTCAAATTTTGGACGACATAGTATAGTATGACGTTTGTCAAAATTTGAACCATGAAAATGTTTTCTCAAATTTGGGACGACAAAGTATAGGATGACGTTTGTCAAATTTTGAACCATAAAAATGTTTTCTCAAATTTTGGACGACATAGTATAATATGACGTTTTGGGCAAATTTTGAACCAAAAAATGTTTTTCAACAAAATTGAAAATTTTTGACGACATAGTATATAGTAGGATATTTTTGTCAAATTTTGGACGACATAGTATAGGATGACATTTTGGGCAAATTTTGAACCAAAAAATGTTTTTCAAAAAAATGGACACATTTTGGACGACATAGTATATAGTAGGATATTTTTGTAAAATTTTGGACGACATAGTATAGTATGTCGTTTGTCAAATTTTGAACCATAAAAATGTTTTCTAAAATTTTGGACGACATAGTATAATATGACATTTGTCAAAATTTGAACCATAAAAATGTTTTCTCACATTTTGGACGACAAAGTATAGGATGACGTTTGTCAAATTTTGAACCATAAAAATGTCTTTCAAAAAGATTGACAAATTTTGGACAACATAGTATATAGTAGGATATCTTTGTCAAATTTTGGACGACATATCACTCATACCACTTTGGAAGTATGCACAGTGCTGTAATAAAAATAAGCAAAAGCCATTGTGTGTGTTTATGTGTGTTTTTATTTTCTTTATACATGAGATGTCGAGCTCATAGAAACCAACATTTCTAAACTTATTAAGGTACAATATGTACCTAAAATGTTTTTCAAAAAAATTGACACATTTTGGACGACATAGTATATAGTAGGATATTTTTGTCAAATTTTGGACGACATAGTATAGTATGACGTTTGTCAAAATTTGAACCATGAAAATGTTTTCTCAAATTTTGGACGACAAAGTATAGGATGACGTTTGTAAAATTTTGAACCATAAAAATGTTTTCTCAAATTTTGGACGACATAGTATAATATGACGTTTTGGGCAAATTTTGAACCAAAAAATGTTTTTCAACAAAATTGACAAATTTTGGACGACATAGTATATAGTAGGATATTTTTGTCAAATTTTGGACGACATAGTATAGTATGACGTTTGTCAAAATTTGAACCATAAACATGTTTTCTCAAATTTTGGACGACATAGTATAATATGACATTTTGGGCAAATTTTGAACCAAAAAATGTTTTCTCAAATTTTGGACGACATAGTATAATATGACATTTGTCAAAATTTGAACCATAAAAATGTTTTCTCAAATTTTGGACAACACAGTATAGGATGACGTTTGTCAAAATTTGAACCATAAAAATGTTTTCTCAAATTTTGGACGACATAGTATAATATGACATTTTGGGCAAATTTTGAACCAAAAATTTTTTTTCAAAAAGATTGACAAATTTTGGACCACTTAGTATATAGTAGGACATCTTTGTCAAATTTTGGACGACATAGTATAGTATGACGTTTGTCAAATTTTGAACCATAAAAATGTTTTTCAAAAAAATTGACAAATTTTGGACGACATAGTATAGTATGACGTTTGTCAAATTTTGAACCATAAAAATGTTTTTCCAAAAAATTGACAAATTTTGGACGACATAGTATAGTATGACGTTTGTCAAATTTTGAACCATAAAAATGTTTTCTCATTTTGGACGGCATACTATAATATGACATTTTGGGCAAATTTTGAACCAAAAAATGTTTTTCAAAAAGATTGACAAATTTTGGACGACATAGTATATTGTAGGACATTTTTGTCAAATTTTGGACGACACAGTATAGGATGACGTTTTGGGCAAATTTTGAACCATAAAAATGTTATCTCAAATTTTGGACGACATAGTATAGTATGACGTTTGTCAAAATTTGAACCATAAAAATGTTATCTCAAATTTTGGACGACATAGTATAGTATGACGTTTGTCAAAATTTGAACCATAAAAATGTTTTCTCAAATTTTGGACGACAGTAAAGGATGACGTTTGTCAAATTTTGAACCATAAAAATGTTTTTCAAAAAAATTTACAAATTTTGGACGACATAGTATAGTATGACGTTTTGGGCAAATTTTAAACCAAAAAATGTTTTTCAAAAAAATTGACAAATTTTGGACGACATAGTATAGTATGACGTTTGTCAAATTTTGAACCATAAAAATGTTTTCTCAAATTTTGGACGACATAGTATAATATGACGTTTTGGGCAAATTTTGAACCATAAATATGTTTTCTCATTTTGGTAGGCATAGTATAATATGACATTTTGGGCAAATTTTAAACCAAAAAATGTTTTCAAAAAAATTGACAAATTTTGGACGACATAGTATAGTATGACGTTTGTCAAATTTTGAACCATAAAAATGTTTTCTCAAATTTTGGACGACATAGTATAATATGACGTTTTGGGCAAATTTTGAACCAACATTTTTTTCATCAAATTTTGGACGACACAGAATAGGATGACGTTTTGGGCAAATTTTGAACCAAAAAATGTTTTTCAAAAGAATTGACAAATTTTGGACGACATAGTATATAGTAGGACATTTTTGTCAAATTTTGGACGACATAGCATAGTATGACATTTATCTCATTTTGAACCATAAAAATGTTTTCTCAAATTTTGGACGACATAGTGTAGTATGACGTTCTGGGCAAATTTTGAGCCAATAAATGTTTTATCAAATTTTGGACGACACAGTATAGGATGACATTTTGGGCAAATTTTGAACCAAAAAATGTTTTTCAAAAGAATTGACAAATTTTGGACGACATAGTATATAGTAGGAAATTATTGTAAAATTTTGGACGACATAGTATAATATGACGTTTGTCAAAATTTTAACCATAAAAATGTTTTCTCAAATTTTGGACGACATAGTATAATATGAAGTTCTGGGCAAATTTTGAACCATAAAAATGTTTTCTCAAATTTTGGACGACATAGTATAGGATGACATTTTGGGCAAATTTTGAACAAAAAATGTTTTTCAACAAAATTGACAAATTTTGGACGACATAGTATATAGTAGGATATTTTTGTCAAATTTTGGACGACATAGTATAGTATGACGTTTTGGGCAAATTTTGAACCAAAAAATGTTTTTCAACAAAATTGACAAATTTTGGACGACATAGTATATAGTAGGATATTTTTGTCAAATTTTGGACGACATAGTATAGTATGACGTTTGTCAAAATTTGAACCATAAACATGTTTTCTCAAATTTTGGACGACATAGTATAATATGACATTTTGGGCAAATTTTGAACCAAAAAATGTTTTCTCAAATTTTGGACGACACAGTATAGGATGACATTTTGGGCAAATTTTGAACCAAAAAATGTTTTTCAAAAAAATGGACACATTTTGGACGACATAGTATATAGTAGGATATTTTTGTAAAATTTTGGACGACATAGTATAGTATGTCGTTTGTCAAATTTTGAACCATAAAAATGTTTTCTAAAATTTTGGACGACATAGTATAATATGACATTTGTCAAATTTTGAACCATAAAAATGTTTTCTCAAATTTTGGACGACATAGTATAATATGACATTTGTCAAAATTTGAACCATAAAAATGTTTTCTCAAATTTTGGACGACACAGTATAGGATGACGTTTGTCAAAATTTGAACCATAAAAATGTTTTCTCAAATTTTGGACGACATAGTATAATATGACATTTTGGGCAAATTTTGAACCAAAATTTTTTTTTCAAAAAGATTGACAAATTTTGGACCACTTAGTATATAGTAGGACATCTTTGTCAAATTTTGGACGACATAGTATAGTATGACGTTTGTCAAATTTTGAACCATAAAAATGTTTTTCAAAAAAATTGACAAATTTTGGACGACATAGTATAGTATGACGTTTGTCAAATTTTGAACCATAAAAATGTTTTCTCATTTTGGACGGCATACTATAATATGACATTTTGGGCAAATTTTGAACCAAAAAATGTTTTTCAAAAAGATTGACAAATTTTGGACGACATAGTATATTGTAGGACATTTTTGTCAAATTTTGGACGACACAGTATAGGATGACGTTTTGGGCAAATTTTGAACCAAAAAATGTTATCTCAAATTTTGGACGACATAGTATAGTATGTCGTTTGTCAAATTTTGAACCATAAAAATGTTATCTCAAATTTTGGACGACATAGTATAGTATGACGTTTGTCAAAATTTGAACCATAAAAATGTTATCTCAAATTTTGGACGACATAGTATAGTATGACGTTTGTCAAAATTTGAACCATAAAAATGTTTTCTCAAATTTTGGACGACAGTAAAGGATGACGTTTGTCAAATTTTGAACCATAAAAATGTTTTTCAAAAAAATTTACAAATTTTGGACGACATAGTATAGTATGACGTTTTGGGCAAATTTTAAACCAAAAAATGTTTTTCAAAAAAATTGACAAATTTTGGACGACATAGTATAGTATGACGTTTGTCAAATTTTGAACCATAAAAATGTTTTCTCAAATTTTGGACGACATAGTATAATATGACGTTTTGGGCAAATTTTGAACCATAAATATGTTTTCTCATTTTGGACGGCATAGTATAATATGACATTTTGGGCAAATTTTAAACCAAAAAATGTTTTTCAAAAAAATTGACAAATTTTGGACGACATAGTATAGTATGACGTTTGTCCAATTTTGAACCATAAAAATGTTTTCTCAAATTTTGGACGACATAGTATAATATGACGTTTTGGGCAAATTTTGAACCAACATTTTTTTCATCAAATTTTGGACGACACAGAATAGGATGACGTTTTGGGCAAATTTTGAACCAAAAAATGTTTTTCAAAAGAATTGACAAATTTTGGACGACATAGTATATAGTAGGACATTTTTGTCAAATTTTGGACGACATAGCATAGTATGACATTTATCTAATTTTGAACCATAAAAATGTTTTCTCAAATTTTGGACGACATAGTGTAGTATGACGTTGTGGGCAAATTTTGAGCCAATAAATGTTTTATCAAATTTTGGACGACACAGTATAGGATGACATTTTGGGCAAATTTTGAACCAAAAAATGTTTTTCAAAAGAATTGACAAATTTTGGACGACAGTATATAGTAGGAAATTATTGTTAAATTTTGGACGACATAGTATAATATGACGTTTGTCAAAATTTTAACCATAAAAATGTTTTCTCAAATTTTGGACGACATAGTATAATATGAAGTTCTGGGCAAATTTTGAACCATAAAAATGTTTTCTCAAATTTTGGACGACATAGTATAGGATGACATTTTGGGCAAATTTTGAACAAAAAATTTGTCAAATTTTGAACCATAAAAATGTTTTCTCAAATTTTGGACGACATAGTATAATATGACATTTCAGGCAAATTTTGAACCAAAAAATGTTTTCTCAAATTTTGGACGACACAGTATAGGATGACATTTTGGGCAAATTTTGAACCAAAAAATGTTTTTCAAAAAAATTGACAAATTTTGGACGACATAGTATATAGTAGGATATTTTTGTAAAATTTTGGACGACATAGTATAGTATGTCGTTTGTCAAATTTTGAACCATAAAAATGTTTTCTAAAATTTTGGACGACATAGTATAATACGACATTTGTCAAAATTTGAACCATAAAAATGTTTTCTCAAATTTTGGACGACAAAGTATAGGATGACGTTTGTCAAATTTTGAACCATAAAAATGTTTTTCAAAAAGATTGACAAATTTTGGACAACATAGTATATAGTAGGATATCTTTGTCAAATTTTGGACGACATATTATAGTATGACGTTTGTCAAAATTTGAACCATAAAAATGTTTTCTCAAATTTTGGACGACATAGTATAATATGACATTTTGGGCAAATTTTGAACCAAAATTTTTTTTTCAAAAAGATTGACAAATTTTTGACCACTTAGTATATAGTAGGACATCTTTGTCAAATTTTGGACGACATAGTATAGTATGACGTTTGTCAAATTTTGAACCATAAAAATGTTTTTCAAAAAAATTGACAAATTTTGGACGACATAGTATAGTATGACGTTTGTCAAATTTTGAACCATAAAAATGTTTTTCCAAAAAATTGACAAATTTTGGACGACATAGTATAGTATGACGTTTGTCAAATTTTGAACCATAAAAATGTTTTCTCATTTTGGACGGCATACTATAATATGACATTTTGGGCAAATTTTGAACCAAAAAATGTTTTTCAAAAAGATTGACAAATTTTGGACGACATAGTATATAGTAGGACATTTTTGTCAAATTTTGGACGACACAGTATAGGATGACGTTTTGGGCAAATTTTGAACCAAAAAATGTTATCTCAAATTTTGGACGACATAGTATAGTATGACGTTGGTCAAATTTTGAACCATAAAAATGTTATCTCAAATTTTGGACGACATAGTATAGTATGACGTTTGTCAAAATTTGAACCATAAAAATGTTTTCTCAAATTTTGGACGACAGTAAAGTATGACGTTTGTCAAATTTTGAACCATAAAAATGTTTTTCAAAAAAATTTACAAATTTTGGACGACATTTGTATGACGTTTGTCAAATTTTGAACCATAAATATGTTTTCTCATTTTGGACGGCATAGTATAATATGACATTTTGGGCAAATTTTAAACCAAAAAATGTTTTTCAAAAAATGGACAAATTTTGGACGACATAGTATAGTATGACGTTTGTCAAATTTTGAACCATAAAAATGTTTTCTCAAATTTTGGACGACATAGTATAATATGACGTTTTGGGCAAATTTTGAACCAACATTTTTTTCATCAAATTTTGGACGACAGAATAGGATGACGTTTTGGGCAAATTTTGAACCAAAAAATGTTTTTCAAAAGAATTGACAAATTTTGGACGACATAGTATATAGTAGGACATTTTTGTCAAATTTTGGACGACATAGCATAGTATGACATTTATCTCATTTTGAACCATAAAAATGTTTTCTCAAATTTTGGACGACATAGTATAGTATGACGTTCTGGGCAAATTTTGAACCATAAAAATGCTTTCTCAAATTTTGGACGACATAGTATAGGATGACATTTTGGGCAAATTTTGAACAAAAAATGTTTTTCAAAAAAATTGACAAATTTTGGACGACATAGTATATTATGACATTTGTCAAATTTTGAACCATAAAAATGTTTTCTCAAATTTTGGACGACATAGTATAATATGACATTTTGGGCAAATTTTGAACCAAAAAATGTTTTTCAAAAGAATTGACAAATTTTGGACGACATAGTATATAGTAGGACATTTTTGTCAAATTTTGGACGACATAGTATAGTATGACATTTATCTAATTTTGAACCATAAAAATGTTTTCTCAAATTTTGGACGACATAGTATAATATGACGTTTTGGGCAAATTTTGAACCAAAAAATGTTTTCTCAAATTTTGGACGACACAGTATAGGATGACATTTTGGGCAAATTTTGAACCAAAAAATGTTTTTCAAAAAAATTGACAAATTTTGGACGACATAGTATATATTAGGACATTATTGTCAAATTTTGGACGACATAGTAAAATATGACGTTTGTCAAAATTTGAACCATAAAAATGTTTTCTCAAATTTTGGACGACATATATGCCCGATATATATGACATTTTGGGCAAATTTTGAACCAAAAAATGTTTTATCAAATTTTGGACGACACAGTATAGGATGACATTTTGGGCAAATTTTGAACCAAAAAATGTTTTTCAAAAAAATTGACAAATTTTGGACGACATAGTATAGTATGACATTTATCTAATTTTGAACCATAAAAATGTTTTCTCAAATTTTTGGACGACATAGTATAATATGACATTTTGGGCAAATTTTGAAACCAAAAAATGTTTTATCAAATTTTGGCCGACACAGTATAGGATGACATTTGTCAAAATTTGAACCATAAAAATGTTTTTTCAAATTTTGGACGACATAGTATAATATGACGTTTTGGGCAAATTTTGAACAAAAAAATTTATTTTCAAAAAAATTCACAAATTTTGGACGACATAGTATATAGTAGGACATTTTTGTCAAATTTTGGACGACACAGTATAGTATGACGTTTGTCAAATTTTGAGCCATAAAAATGTTTTCTCAAATTTTGGACGACATAGTATAATATGACGTTTTGGGCAAATTTTGAAACCAAAAAATGTTTTATCAAATTTTGGCCGACACAGTATAGGATGACATTTGTCAAAATTTGAACCATAAAAATGTTTTTTCAAATTTTGGACGACATAGTATAATATGACGTTTTGGGCAAATTTTGAACAAAAAAATTTATTTTCAAAAAAATTCACAAATTTTGGACGACATAGTATATAGTAGGACATTTTTGTCAAATTTTGGACGACACAGTATAGTATGACGTTTGTCAAATTTTGAACCATAAAAATGTTTTCTCAAATTTTGGACGACATAGTATAATATGACGTTTTGGGCAAATTTTGAACCAAAAATTTTTTAATCAAATTTTAGACGACACTGTATAGTATGATGTTTTGGGCAAATTTTGAACCAAAAAACGTTTTTAAAAAAATTGACAAATTTTGGACAACATATTATAGAATGACGTTTTTGTAAAATTTTGGACGACATAGTATAATATAACGTTTTTGTCAAATTTTTAACCATAACATTTTTTCAAAAAAAAAGTCAAATTTTAGACGGCAAAAATGTGTCTGTAAACTATCAAATGAAGTACATAAGTCTTGGGACCATTTTTCAGTTTCTCTTTTCATTTAACATTCAATCTTTATTTGATATACTTTTCAAAATGACAAACAATGACTTAAAATGGGTTTGATTGCCATCACTGACAAGAATTAAAACTCCAAGGCATTAAAACTGCATTTTTAACAGATCTCAAACAAAACAATTAAACAGTGGTAAGTTCATGAAAACAGCAGGAACAGAAAACTGACAAACGGAGAACAGGGTGGGGATGAGTCTGAGAAGCTGCACGCAGCATGTTGATTGTTTGTTGTCGTCCGACTTTATTTGCATATTTTGAGTGACATTATGTCATTCTCCACTCCTCAGTAGTCGTATATGTTAAGGTGTACGCTCGTGTGTGTCGACGTGACGTAACATTTAAATGAGGGTCGTGTTGATGTAAAACCTGAGGGTGACTCTGTCTCTCTTTAATCCAACAGATTATTTCAAGTTTCAGTCAACACACAAGGAAATGGATTCATTAAACAGAAACAGGTCAACTTCGTGGACCAAATGTGTTCTGCCCTCATCACTACAGTAATACCTTTTATCGTTCACATACAGCCACATTCAACAAAACAACCGTTTCACATTAAAGAAACACAACTGCATGTCGGATAATAACATAGGAAATCAGTGCACGGAACATTTAAATATGACCCAAGTACAAAAATGTGGAGTTTCTACACAACTGTCATTTCTAAGGCAATTGACTGTTGGCAAAGCAAACACACACAGAAGATATCAAAACTAGATTGTGAAGAAAAAAACAACAACAAATAAATGTTAGCCCTTCTAAGGCGAATCCTGAACAGAGAATTCACTTTTTTTTTTCTTTAATATACACAAACTGGGGAGGGCGTGTAACAACAGGAGTATACGCTGCAGAAGACATAAACAAATATAAGGATTGTTTTCAGAGCTAAAAGGCAAATCTTTGGGCAAGGCTGCATGTGACATATGGGGGCAACATTGTTGTGTCACCCAAAACTTCAGTGTGGAGACTTTAGCAGAAAAAAAAAAGAAGAAAAAAAAAACACAACACAATGACTAAAACTACCTAAGCTCTCCCTGCTCTCTATAAAAAAATACCAGAACAAAATAAAACACTATCTGCTCATTTATCTGTGGTTGTGTTTCTCTTTGTTTTTATTTTGTTATTTTAAATAAAGAAATATATTTACACAGATTATAATATGTACACGGTCGATAAAGAGCAGCTTCAGGCTGCTTTGTGGTTGCGTTGCCTGAGGTGACGATGCTCAGTCAGGTATAAAAAAAAACAAAAAACAGTTGTGCTCTAATGTTTGTTCTACGGTCGATCAGCATTGTACGAGGCTCACACAGTTTCAGTGTCGGTCGTTGGTTTTAAAGAGAATCGGGAGATTTATTAGGCAGGCGGGTAAGCCTGTGTGTCGTTAAAGCTCGAGGTGCATTTCAAGAGAAATGTGGCAGGAAGTGAGAAGGACAGTGAGCAGAGGTCGCAGCTTGTTTAATTGGAGTCTCTTTTTTTGTTCCGTCAGGATGTTAACTGAGCATTTTTTTTTCCGTGACATAAGAGGAGAAAAAAAAGAGTTCCCGGTGGAAGCTTGAAGGCATCGGCAGGTATGAGCCTGAGAGGGAAGAACTGGGGCAGCACTCGGTGCGACGGAAGTCACCTCCTCACCTCTGCACATCCAGGTACTGATCACCCTTCACTTCAGAGCGTGAACACACACGCAGAGATAAAAAAAGAGAGGAGAAGTAGAGGAGGTTTAATTATGTTATTGGCATATACAGAATTATCAGCAGAGACAGAATTACTATTGAGATCAGATATCTACCTGGTCACCGGGAGGTTGTTTTTCCCCGTTGACCCCGAGGAGAATGGCCTCCTCCGTGTTGTCGTTTTTCATCTCCACCACAATGTTGTCTTTGCTGGACTTATCATTGGAGCTGCGAAATGAAACGACGTGGTCAAGTCAGACAACACACATTTAAAGGGGTCATATTATACCGTATTTCTCCAAGTTAACCTAGTTCCCTGGTGTCCTAATGAACATGTCTGTGACATGCTTTGGTCAAAATACCATAAGGATGAAGCACCACAGCAGTTCAATCACCCTGACAAAACAGCACTGTTCAAAACGGTCTCTTAAGTAGTATCTCTTTCGGTCCACCTTAAAGGTCCACCTTAAAAAAAAGTAAAATGCCAGGAAATGACATCAGCCACAGAGGCTACTTGGAGCTAACAGCAGTTAGCATTTGGAAGAGTGATCATTCACAGGCTCTAGCAGGCACATTGCCGTCATATATAACATGTATCCACTGGACAGATAAATCCTCTGAGGCTGGAAGTTTGTGTAGAACTCTGTGCTGCACTGTGGAGCCAAGAATAGAACTTTTCGTGGACTTTTCGCGGACTTCCAGTTTTCAGATACCGTTGCCCTCGCCAGCACTCTTGCTTGTTTTACAGACAAAGGAATTTAGCGCATTGTTGACGTCCCAGTGAGTCCCAAATATAAGGATTTAAATGATGAAAAAGTTGATTTTGCATAATATGTCCCCTTTAAGTGATGTTCTGCTCAACCATAATATGTTGTGGTTTAGGTGAGAAAGTTACATCATCTTGAAAAAAAAGTAGATTTTTAAGCATCACAACAAAACAAAGAGGTAAATAAAATTCAAACTCAGACTCGAAAAAATAGGAATAAGAAGAAAGCCGTCACCCTTATGCTTTACATTATGCCTTTAAAAAATTTTAAACATTGTGACATCTTCTGCTTCCATTACCATATTCATATGAACGACTTAAACAAATCAAGAAAGTACCAGGAAAAAAGAAAAACAATTAGAGTGACGTGACCTGATGTGCACGTCCTGTTTCATCACATAGTAATAATTTCGTTTGATGCTTTTTACATTTACTAATTAGAAAGTAAGAATTTAATTGAATAGCAACTCTGCTCCTTGCAAAAATATGTCTATTTCTCCCTTGCTTTATAAAGTAAGTAAACATTTTCCTAAGGATGGACCCGATCTCTTGTTTCAGCTCTTCTTCAATCTAACATATTGTCCTCTTTGTAAATGCTGTCCTCATTGAGAGGAAAACAGACGATAAAGCATCGCTACTATTCCACAGTTTGACTCGAATGAATAAGAATCAAGAATCCAGCGAAAACTCATCTCAGCACACTCACAGGTCTTGTTTGCCAGATCGGCCGCAGATCCTGCCCTTCTTATAAAGGAAGTAGAGCACGCTCCCCAGGATGGCCAGCAGCAGGAGGCAGATGATGATGACCGCAATGATAACACCGCTGCCCTCTGGTGGAGAAGAAGGGAAAGCACAGGAACAAACCACAGGAGTTATTGAACCGGTCGCTCGAACACAAAAAAGAAAGATGACGGCATGCGGCCGGAAGAGGTGCAGCATTCCAAAGTGTGTCGGAAGAGAAGTGCCAGTGCAGGACATGCATGATTCACGTGACCTAAAGAGGAGTGAAGGAGGTCTTTTTCGACTGGAAGGTTGTGGGGTTTGATTCCCGACTCTGCAGGTGTGCATGCCTTGTGTGTCCTAGCTTGTGAATGTGTTTACAACAGCATGAGAACCTGCACAGGGGAAGGTGTTTTAATCATCATCATCATCATCATCAGCAGCAGCAGCAGCAGAGGAAAGGAGAAAAGGAAGGTGCAGTTGAGGAGGAGCAGGTGGAAGCTTTTTGCCTCTGAGGTCGAGAGGTGAAGGAGAATCTGCAGCAGCATCTCATACAAACCTTTCTTGAGTTTCTTTGGTGCTTCTGCTTTAAGTTAGAAAGGAGAACAATATTATCAGTGGGTGACTGGGTTAACTCGTATCAGGAGACCTGACACACACACACACACACACACATATTCACACGGGACAATTAGAGCTTCAGCAGACACAGGTGCTTATAATAGATGTTAAACTTCTTATCATCTGATCTTTTTTTTTGCGGGTGCATTTGAAGCTGAGCATCGGGACTGTACCTATGTTCCCCGGGTCCTATGTTCTCCGGGTCCTATGTTCCCCGCTTTGTATGTGATCGGGGAACATAGGACCCTTTCTCTAACCCTAATCCAAACCCTACCCTTTTTCAAAAAAAGGGTCCTATGTTCCCCTGTCACATACAAAGTGGACCTTTTTTGGGAAAAACGGGGAACATAGGACCCGGGGAACATAGGTACCACCCCTGAGCATCTAACATGACCACGGTCAGTAGCAGACCAGCAGAAGCCAAAGCGTCCTCTGTTTAAATCTCAACGGAAACGGTGCGTTGAGTTTTCCTTTCCCCCGACGAGCTGGGGATTTCTGGGCGTGACGTACAGTACAAGAACGAGGAGATGCAGGAGGGAAGACAAAAACACAAGGCAGCAGAGCGGAGCCGTAATGGAAGTCAGGAGACTCATTTAAAGCATCAGCTGCTTTCTGGAGTCACACTGATTTGTGTGTATTTGTGGCTGCGTGTTGTGTGTATTATCTGCAGAAAAATACCCATTACTCCTTTGCGGGAGATCAATCATGTTGGGGATCTAATAATTCAGCTGATTACTCATTGAAAGGTCCCGTATAAGTAAAATTTTAGTGCAATTATAACCATAACGAGCAGAAAATAGAAAACACACAAGGACTGTGAAAATTAAGAAATACAGTCTAAAAACCACAGAGATTTTAATCTGAGCAAACAGTGATCCCCCCCCCTGCTGGCGTGTGGTTATTACTGCAGCCTTGATGCAGATAGTTTTCCTTTCTCATGAAAATATATAATTTTATAATTTAGAGCGGCAACTAGCGATTATTCCCGTCATCGATTAATCTGTCGATTATTTTCTCTGTGAATCGCTTGGTCCATAAAATGTCAGAAAACGTTGAAACAATGGAAATGACGATGTTCTCGAACGTCTCGTTTTGTCCACAAACCAAAAGGATTCAGTTTTCGTCATTTTTTTGTTATGTGGAGCAAATAAACTGAGTAATTATTCACATTTAAGACGCTAAAACAATCAGAAATCTTGTTTTAAAAATTTGTGCTGGGTGCGTCAACCGTTAACGCACAACGCGTTTCCATGACGACTGACCAGGAAAAAGACGTGCGTGACGTCATGTTTACGTGACTTCGGATTGTTAAAATGAGTCTCTAAAGTAACGCTTAACTTTAAAAACAGATGCACACTGTTCTTTTGTTTTTTTGTTTACTGTACGCAGTACACAGCTGGTTATTTGTAGCGCTGCTCTTTTCGTTTAATAAACAGACCGCTCCAGTAACTGTTCTTGTAACTGGAAAACGGTGCCTGGACTCTGGTGTCACGGCATGTTTCCATGATGGTCAGTCGTCATGGAAACGCCTCATGCGTTAACGTGCATTAATGTGCGTTGACCTAGTGCCCAGCACTAGAAAAAATTAATTGTTTCAGCGCTAATATCCTTTGCTAAATACTAAAGTACCTACTAGAACAATTGCTTTCTTCCTCTTTTAAGGAATTTTAACTATTGTAGCAAATGTAGAAACATTAAGTGATTGATTTCAGGCTTGATTTTTTAAGACTGACTATCGTCTTACCTGTGCTGGAGGAAATAGTACTAGCTGTGGTGGAGGCCTGTGTGGTGGAGGCCTGTGTGGTGGTGGTGGTGAGTATAGCTGAAAACAGGTAGATGCACAGAAGGGAGGGAGGAAATTAACTGGAGGGGAGGGGGTTAACACGGACAAGCTACACAGATGCGAGACACAACGCTGACAAATGGACAGGTCCAAAAATCAAAGGCAAACACTTTAGAGGTCAAGGTCAAAGTAAAAATAACCAGAGATGTGACGACAATAACAACAACAAGGAGGAGGGAAAACAAAAGGAAGGACAACAACACGCATATAAATATATATATAAAGAAAAAGGTCAGTGACAGGAAGGACAAGCAGTGAGACTCACTGGCTTTGATGCTGAAGGTCAACGCGTCCGAGCCGTACTCGTTGGAGGCGTTGCACACAGCAGTGATGTTAGACGTGACCTTGACACTGACCACACTCTTGACGCCGTCCTCAGTCTCCTGTTGGGACGTTGCCTTGAGGTCCTGAGGACCGCAGAGACACACAGACGGAAGAAGAAGACGGACACTGTTAGTTTAGGTCAGTCAGAGATTTATCAGAATCAGACCAGTGTTGAAAACTGGTCACATGATCATGACTGACATTTACATTTTGATTGGGGCTTCACAAATAAAGAAATACTTAATATTTTATTGTCATAAATTACGACTTTATTCTTGTAACATTATAACTTGTTGAATATTACAACTTTATTTGCATGAAATGATTACTTTATTCTTGTAATATTACGACTTTATTGTCATAAATTACAACTTTATTCTTGTAACATTATAACTATTTTTAATGTAATGACTTTATTCTTGTAATATTACAACATTGTACTTGTAATATTATGACTTTTTTAATGTTACGACTTTATTCTTGTAATATTACGACTTTGTCATAAATTACGACTTTGTTCTTGTAACATTATAACTTTTTTAATATTACAACTTTATTTGCATAAAAGTAAGACTTTATTTGTGTGATATGACTTTTTTAATATTACAACTTTATTCTTGTAATATTAAAACTTTATTGTTGTTAAAAATTACAGCTCAATTCTTGTAATTTTACAACTTTATTCTTGTAACATTATAACTTTTTGAATATTACAACTTTATTTGCATAAAAAATATAACTTTATTCTTGTAATATTCTGACTCTTTTTAATATTAGGACTTTATTCTTGTAATATTATGCCTTTTTTTTATTACGGCCTTATTTGTGTTATATTCTGACTTTATTCCTGAAATATTTTTTTTCTCTCTCTCTCTTCAGTTTGTCCCTTATCATAGAGGTTGTAGGTTGGAACCTTTTGCTGAAGCATTAAAAAACACATCACTTCATGAATTGACATGAACCTCACAGCTGAATCAATATCTAATAAGTTTAACAAGTTCTTGTTTGGCCACACTTGTCAGTCCAACAGCGTGAAGCTGGTGTACCTGTCCATCAGACGTGGTCCAGGTGATGCTGGGAGCAGGGAAACCTCTGGCCATGCAGTCCAGGCTGACTGACTTCTCAAAAATCTCCTCTATGTCTGTGTTATCAGGCCTGATGATCTCTGGTGGTCCTGCAGAGAGAGAGAGAGAAGCGAGGAATAAAGCCCAATTTATACTCCTGCGTAAAGTGCTCTGCGACGCAGAACCTGTCGAAGAGCCTCTGCGTCGTCTCCGGGTGCACGGAATATTTTTTAAGTGTCCGTCACTCCATCAAGGGACAACGGAGACGGCAAGAGCTGCGATTGGTCCTCAGGACAGGCCGAGCTAAGCTGCTCTGTGCCGGCTCTCAGTGCGCTCCGGGCGTCCTGACAGAGGCGGAGCTGATCCCCGCCGATAACGCCGCTGCCGAACTATAAATACGTCATATCTTAACACACACAGCACATGTTTAGACTCTAAATGGCCAATTTCTCGCCTCAAATTAGAGGTATAATAAGGCCACATTATACTTCTCCGACTGCGTATGCGTTATCCGTCTGCGTCACCACGGAGACGCCTCGAGCATTTATACTTCTGCGTCGTGGTGACGGACACTCGCTGCAATTTCCCGCCCGATCAGTAGGGGTCGCTGCGCAAGGTTGTTGTGCTTCTGGCTACAGTGAGCAATGGCGTCCGAGAAAGAAAGAGAGAGAAAGACTGTTGTTGTTGAAAAAGTGGCCGTTTCTCACTTTTCTGTGTCACGGAACGCAGTTTTAAGATAATTTGAGGCGAGAAATTGGCCATTTAGAGTCTAAACATGTGCTGTGTGTGTTAAGATATGACGTATTTATAGTTCGGCAGCGGCGTTATCGGCGGGGATCAGCTCCGCCTCTGTCAGGACGCACTGTGAGCCGGCACAGAGCAGCTTAGCTCGGCCTGTCCTGAGGACCAATCGCAGCTCTTGCCGTCTCCGTTGTCCCTTGATGGAGTGACGGACACTTAAAAAATATTCCGTGCACCCGGAGACGACGCAGAGGCTCTTCGACAGGTTCTGCGTCGACGCAGAGGACTCTGCGTAGCTACGCAGAGCACTTTACGCAGGAGTATAAATTGGGCTTTTAACATCTTCTCCCATGACAAAACCGCTTTAAGAACTACTGCTGCAAACATACACATACTACTGAAGTACCAATACCACAGAGCTATAGGAAAAACAATCAAATGTTAATTGTAATAAATTTACTTATATTAAATTTACTAAATTAACTAGGTGCTTACTAACGTGCATATAAGTCACATATTAGCCCTTTATTAGTAAATATTAAGCACATATTAACACCTTATGTAGGAAAAATCTTAATTCATGTGTGTTAATACGTTCTTAATGATTATGAATAAAGGGCTAGTATGCTACTTATATATGATAGTAAGCACCCAGTGATGTGTTCCCTAATCTAAAGTGTTACCAAACATTTAAATAGAGGTAAAAGAAAGAGAGGGAAAATTAAAGGTTGCAGTTACGGCTGAGATGCTTCACACTTCACACTATACTTTTCCCTTAAAAAAAGTTCCATGGATCCAAACAAAATGAAGTAAAACTTATGTAAATCCATGTACACGAGTTAAATTCTAACATATTTTAATTGACTTCAAAGCAGTGTATTGTCAGTGTTTGTGAGCAGACTAACCTTGGACTGTAACATGTAGTGTGCCACTGGTCTCCATTCCCTCTATCTCAGCAACAGTCACCACACACACGTACGTCCCCGCTGTGCTGAATGTCGTGTCCTTCAGCTTCAAAGTGTGACCCCTGGATATCTCCTGTCCGTCCTGCACACACCAAACAGGAAGAGGCACACTTTTAACACACACAAACACACACAACTACCGCTGGATCACAAGTGAACCAGTGTTGACCATTCTCTACTTCAACAGATGTGTGGCATTACTTCGGTGGCCCTGAGGTGCAAAACACAAACGCAAATCAAAGAACACAAACGTAAAAGTAGAAAACACAAAAACCAAACGCAATAAAAAAAAAACATAAACGCAAACAAAAAGCACAAACGCAAAAACCACAAAAACATTATTGTGTTTGTTTTGCACCTCAGGGCCACCGTACATTTCCAAGTATCATTAATTAATGATTGAGTACATGAACAAATAGGAGAACAGTTTTTATGTATACATATTGCAGTGATTAAAAAATATTGCTGCTGTTTCTGTAGTCATATTGTGTGTGCATGTGTGTGTGTGTGTGTGTGTGTGGGTGCGTGCGTGCGTGCGTGTGTGTGTGTGCATATGTGACCTTAAACCACACCACTGTGTGAGTCAGGGGAGAAGACAGAGCATTGCAGGTGGCCACCAGCTCCTCTCCTTGTACCACGACAGCGTCACGAGGCATCACCACAGCAGGGTCTAGATCTGCACAGGAGGAAAAGAAACGAAAGGAAAATAAATGCATACACTGTGACACCACAGGTAAAATGTACTGTATTTGTTGTCATAGTCGCAGATTTCTTACAGTTGACAAAAACGGTGGTGTTTGCTGTGAGGTCATTATCGAAGTCCAAGTCCACAAGGTTACAGTGGTAAACTCCACTGTTTAGACGAGTCACGTTAGTCAGCACCAACCTATTATCATCCATAGACAAATCCAGACCCTACAGAAAGCCATTGTAATCTGATTAGCACACAAACAAAAAGCTTTAACTCTTAATTTGAATGATACAGTCAAAAGCTCCAGAACGACGACTAATGGATGTTGTGACGAAAGACAACATCGCTGCATAAACTACGACATGCTCGTGCTTTTGTCGAATGATTGTGGGGAAAAAAAGAGCCGTTAAGTGCGTTCTTACGGCATCATTATTGATTGTAAAGATTGGGAATGGAGAATTCCCATCGCCGTGGCATTGCAACTCAATCGTGTCCCCTTCCTTGATTTTGTCTTTCGGTGAATCCACCCATACCTTAACAGAAGTGTGGGGGTCTGAAACAGAGAATGTAGAGCACAATCTTGTTGACTTCACTGCAGCAAACTCAATATATAAATATATATATATATATATATATATATACATGTGTATAGGGCAATCAGATTAATAACTAACGCAGGACATAGAGACCACATAAATGAACTTTTCTTAAAAATACAAGCTCTAAAATTTCCGGATCTGATTCAGTTTAAAACAGCGCAAATAATATTCAAAGCGAGAAATAATTTACTTCCAAATAAAATAAAGGCATTGTTTTCAGAGAGACAAGGGTACGGAAGAGTATTAGGGCCACATGTAAAAAAGAATGTGATTTTTGTAAAGTGGTCGTAATGTGGCCCTAATACTCTTCCGTACAATTTAAGAGGGAGACTAAATTTAAATAACAATATATAATATGCAACAATACTAATAAATAAATAAATATAAGGATTATCTATCTATCTATCTAGCTATCTATCTATTAGCTTTAAGTTAGCTAAAAGAAGACATTGCTATCTATCTATCTATCTATCTATCTATTAGCTTAAAGTTAGCTAAGAGAAGACATTGCTATCTATCTATCTATCTATCTATCTATCTATCTATCTATCTATCTATCTATCTATCTATCTATCTATCTATCTATCTATCTATCTATCTATCTATCTATCTATCTATCTATCTATTAGCTTAAAGTTAGCTAAAAGAAGACATTGCTATCTATCTATCTATCTATCTATCTATCTATCTATCTATCTATCTATCTATCTATCTATCTATCTATTAGCTTAAAGTTAGCTAAGAGAAGACATTGCTATCTATCTATCTATCTATCTATCTATCTATCTATCTATCTATCTATCTATCTATCTATCTATCTATCTATTAGCTTTAAGTTAGCTAAAAGAAGACATTGCTATCTATCTATCTATCTATCTATCTATCTATCTATCTATTAGCTTAAAGTTAGCTAAGAGAAGACATTGCTATCTATCTATCTATCTATCTATCTATCTATCTATCTATCTATCTATCTATCTATCTATCTATCTATCTATCTATCTATCTATTAGCTTAAAGTTAGCTAAAAGAAGACATTGCTATCTATCTATCTATCTATCTATCTATCTATCTATCTATCTATCTATCTATCTATCTATCTATCTATCTATCTATCTATCTATCTATCTATCTATCTATCTATCTATCTATCTATTAGCTTAAAGTTAGCTAAGAGAAGACATTGCTATCTATCTATCTATCTATCTATCTATCTATCTATCTATCTATCTATCTATCTATCTATCTATCTATCTATCTATCTATCTATCTATCTATCTATCTATCTATCTATCTATCTATCTATCTGTCTGTCTGTCTGTCTGTCTGTCTATCTATCTATCTGTTTGGAAAATATAACTTTTCCAGACATTAGCAGCCCTTTCACGATGACATCTGTACATGTCTGAAATAAGATATCAGCTCAAATACAGTACGCACTCACAGTACACAGTGATGTTAATACGGTCCGTCTCCATCATCCGTGTCCCTCCGGGGACAAAGTAGTTGACCTCACAGTAGAACATGGCGCCGATGTCCTCCTTCCGGACCGTCATGCTTATTTGGCTCGTCACTGAGCGCAAACCCGTGGATTCGGTGGTGGAGGAGGGGGTCACTATCACTGGAGGACGACAACGATTACAGAGCACACGAAATGAGGGATGGAAGAGAGAAAATGGGAGAAATAAAAAAACAAACAATAATTCAATCTCTTAACTATGATTTAAATAGTGGAGCAAATGTAGGAGTGAGTCTGTCTCACCGTCAGGACTATTACGTAGCGGAGTGTTTTCTCTGTACCAAGTGATGTTTGGCTTAGGATAACCATTTTTCACCCCGCACACCCCGATCTATGACAATAGAGAGTTAGAGAAGAAACATATTCATAAAAAAAAAAAACATCTGGACTTTCTACTAGTCTGGAGTTGCCCAAGGTGAGAGGCGGCGAGCTGGTGTGGGCTTGCTTATACGCCTTCGGGTGGGAGGTCGGTAGAGTACCCGGCCTTTTTGGGGTCCCTGGAAGGAGTACTGGAAAGTGCTCCTACCGGGGACTCCATAGTTCTGTTGTCAACATCACGTTTTATCTCCTTTACTTAGAGCACATGTGTCAAACTCAAGGCCCGGGGGCCAGATGTGGCCCGCCACGTCATTTTATGTGGCCCGCGAGTGATTCATTGGTCTTGAAAATCTGTGTTAAAATATGTCTATGCTACTTTTAAGGCATTCGTTGACCATAAACTACATTTCCCATAATGCATGGCGATTGCGTTACCCGCCAAGTGACAGCATCCTGCCAAAATAACATTTGTGTAAGTAATACATACACAAACTTATTAAGCAATATGTTACAGAGTAGTTACCTTTGGTTTACATTTGTTTACATTTGTTTACATTTGTTTACATTTAGTTACATTTATTCTGTATGACAGTTACATCTGGCCCTTTGAGGGGAACCATTATGCTGATGTGGCCCTCAGTGAAAATGAGTTTGACACCCCTGACTTAGAGTAAGGAGGACCACAAAAACATGAGTGAGTCATATTTTTCACACTTTGGGCGACTCATGGGGGCCTCCACAGTCCCAAATATAAGGATTTAAATGATTAAAAAGTTGATTTTGCATAATATGGGACCTTTAAAGTTTGTTTACCTTGTCTTGCTTGCCGGCTAAGAACTTCTTTTCAGCCGCTTGGATCGTTGGAGGGTTTGGTATTTCTGCACGGGAATCAAAAACTGAATCATGAGCTGAAGAGGCAGCGATGATGTGCGTGGATGTGTGTGTGTGTGTCCTGACAGTTCTGGCATGAATAATGTGTGGATGTTTGTTGACAAGCAAACAATGAAAGTCAGTCAGGTTTCAGCCGACGAGGGACAAGGAAGCAGAGGACATTTCAGGTGCAAGTGCAAGTTCTGCAAGTTGCTCCTTTGAGTAACTTCTGTTGCCTTCAAGGAACAAACAGAGCAGTGAATTATTTTCTATTATTATTAATATTTCAATGAGTATTAATGGTTTTCTCATAATTTCTCAGCAGTTTCTAGCTCTCAAACAAGCAGCTGGAAGTAGAAACAGACGTGAACTGAGCTTCTGCTGACAGAGACGATTTGCTGTAGCTCACACACACACACACACACACACACATACACACACAAGTTTGTACTGCAGGGTCTGCAAATTATGGCTCTCGGGCCGCACATGGCCTCTTCAACGCCTCTGCAGTGGCTCCCCGTAGCTTTTCTTTCAATATTTATTTCAAAGTGAAGACTTAATTTTCGGGGATCAAGGCGATAAATGAAGGTGTTTTAATATTAAAATATGCGTCACGTCCTATGTCGTCATCAAAAGCGACAAACTTGTGTTTGAAATGTGGAGAGACGTTCCCAGCACTTAAATGAAGACATTTGTACACGAAGACGCACACATTGAGTCGGTTTTATACATGACGTTATCTTGTAATCTGCTCAGTGCCTTCCCCATGGATGTATAATATGAACTGGATAGAGCACCGCCCCTTCGCTTCCGTTCATTCCTATGAAGCTGCTCACCCAGAGCATATGCCAAAAAAGTTTTTGACTTCCGCGTTTATTTCCGGGTTATGGGGCCCATAGAGCATGCGCAGTAGTGTCCCTACCATCATTCCTCTCGGCTATGTGAACGAGCCGTCCGCGTTATCGACTTGCCCGGCGCGTACATGAACAGCGAAAGGCATGATGGGAGTACGCTAATGACGTGTGCTAGTGGATTTCATGAATACCGGCGTCACGTTAACTTCGGCTTTAAACCATGGATTTGTAAATAAATGAAAAAATCAACGATAGCGAAGTGAATATAGTGAAGCTGAAAAGTACAATGACGGAGTTAAAGATTAAAACGATCAATAAAAATGGTTTATTTGGGTTAGGACCGTGACTATTACTTTATATGTGTTACAGGAATCGTGTTGTTTTTGTCTGATTTCCCTTATATACTTATATAATTATTATTAGGAACAATAACAACGTGTTAAAGTAGTTTTATAACTCCCGATTATTTCACTCAACACATTTGTATTCAACTATAATTCGCGTATTCATCACATTTAACAGTAACTTTATGAACCGATAGTGACGATAAGACAAACAGCCTCCCCATGGAAACTCCATGAATTAAAAATATAGAATATAAAGATTTATAAAAGCCCGTGTCCATGTCTCGAGGTGTCCTGTGGACACTTTTACAGGCGTCTCTTTTACTATTGCGCTCAATGGGAAAATTGCTTTTTGGGCTCCATGGGATTTTTTGTTGCAGTTCCCACAGTGGCCACCATGCAAAAATTGTCTTCAAGGCAGAGGGGGCGGTGCTCTATCCAGTTCATATTATACATCCATGGCCTTCCCTTTGTCAGTCACTGACGAAAAACACGTCACCGTGACTGTGCGTCAACTTTTTTCCTTCTCCTATTTTCAAACCAGACATCAAAGCGCCTTTGCTAAAAGTGCCACATCGTGTGTATGTGAGATTTTGACATGTGTGGGTATATCTGTTTGATCATTCAATGCAAAGCCTGAGTTGAAAAGACAAAAGAAGACAGCATATGCTGTAAGTCCAGAGCAAAAAAAAACATGACAGAATCTTACCAAACACCAACAGCTTTGTCCGTCCCTCCGCTGTCCCATCTGTCAGACTTTTGATAACACAGATAAAGTCCACCTCGTCCTCCAGCCGCACGTCATTGATCGTCAGCACCACTTCTCCGTTGGCTCCGGTTCCGTTCACGCTGATCCGGTTTGTGAACGGTGTGCCTGGCTCTGGGATCTTCATGGTGGAGTCCTGGAAGTAGATCTGCTTCCTCTCGCCCAAATGTCCCTTCTAAAGGTCAGAGGTCGAGCAAAAACATCAAACATCACTTCCGTGTCAACTTTCCAATGTCTATCTGTGCATTAGGCTTGACGACACTCACATAGAACCACATTATGATCATGCCTCCGATGCCATCGTCTGATGTAAACATGCAGGTGATCTGGGCAGTGTCTCCTCTGAACACCTCCACTCTGTCCTCCATGTTCACTTCCACCACGGCCCATGCTGAAAGACAAGAGTTTTCAGGTTAAAGCTTCTTCTGTTTGACTGTCCACTGTCAATGTCCCATAAGATGCTTCATTTAAAAAGTTTAAAGGAGTCATATTATACCCTATTTCTCCAAGTTAAACTAGTTCCCTGGTGTCCTAATGAACATGTCTGTGACACGCTTTGGTCAAAATACCTTAAGGATGAAGCACCACAGCAGTTCAATCACCCTGCCAAAACAGCCCTGTTCAGAACACTCTGTTTAGTAGTATCTCTTTAGGTCCACCTTTAAAAAAAGTAAAATGAAACTTAAGGGACAGGAAATGACATCAGCCACAGAGGCTACTGGGAGCTAACAGCAGTTAGCATTTGGAAACGTGATCATTTGCAGGCTCTAGCAGACACATTGCCGTCATATATAACATGTATCCACTGGACAGATAAATCCTCCGAGACTGGAAGTTTGTGTAGAACTCTGTGCTGCACTGTGGAGCCAAGAATAGAACTCTTCGCGGACTTCCGGTTTTCGGATACTGTTGACCTCGCTAGCACTCTCGCGTGTTTAACGGATGTTTTATCTCCTGTACTTAGACTGAGGAGGACCACAAAAACACGAGTGAGTCATCTTTTTTCACCCTTTGGCGACTGATAGGGCCTCCAGAGTTAAAAGTTGATTTTGCATAATATGGGACCTTTAAACCAACTGAACAAAACAAAAATGTGTGAAAATATTCCATTTACATTTGTTTTATGCAGTCATTTGACAAAAGTCATGATTTATTCACCAAACCAAGGCTTAAGTTGAGGATTTTTTTTTTTTCAAAACTTTCTAATTCACAAGTTAAACATACCCAACAAAATAAGGAAAAATTATTAAATACCACATAGTGCATCTCCATAGTGACACACTGGAGAAGATGTTGTGATTATTTAGCCAGTGACTCACATCTTCTAATAACGGCATGTGATATTTCATCCCTTGACCTTTTTCGCGTTCTATTAACTGCCTATGTAACTTTAAACGAAATGATGTATATAAATATGTATCGCAGTAATTACAAATGCTCTGATACAAGATATATATATATATATATCTGTCCCTGAATAGATTAAATAGATTGATTTAAAAAGCACAAAACTTATGTCTTAAAGAGTGTCTTATATAATAAGAGTCCACTGTAATACACACCCATACCTCACATACATATGTAGCACCTGTAATGAGATTATACCCATTTTTTCCACTTAATCAATTGAAGAATAAAATTTAAATAATTATGATGCTGCTGTGTTCGTTTAATTCACATTCTATTACCGTCCAATAAAAATAAAAAAAAAATTTTCAGATCTTTTACTCCACCAAAACACAGTAAAGAGCAGTGACTTTGAGGTCGACTTCTTATCAATTTAATTGGATTTTTTTTAATCCCAAAGTCCTTGGTTGTTGTTTGAATGAGACATATCTCAGATCAACTGTCTGATGATTGAATAACACATTCTTCTCTGGAAATTAGTTAAAACGAAACAAAAAACTGTCTGTTTTTATGAGTGAAGAGGCCCTTTAACAGCATTGGTCATTATCAAAATCATTTACCATGTTTCTGAAATGCTTAATACACCTGTTTGTAGAAGCTCTTTAAGCGAAATGATATTTTTAAAGCGAAAATAATAATAATTAATAGTAACAATGGACTTTTTTACAACAAAAAAAAAACTGGAAAAAAAATAGTAAAGCATATTATTATTTCTTGATTAAGATGACACATTCTAGTTATTTGAATTCCTGGTGGTTGAATGTTATGCTTGATTCATCTCTGACTTCTCAGGGAAGCAAATTTGGGTATATCAGTTTTTTATTTGTCAAATAAATCACAATAAATGTTCCTGAAAGATTTTTCTAAATGAATTGCTTTCTCGTTTTGACGACACGTGGTCTCATAGATTTGTTAAGCGCTGTCTATTTTACCTGACCGTTCAAAATCCAACGCCAATAAAGCTTCATGGCACTAAACTGACTTCCGTATGCGTCCATACATCCTGCTCATACAAAGCCAACGGGAGACACGCATGCAGACAGACGGAGCCATGTTGTGTCAAAGGGAAGAAAAAAGATGCTATGACAGGAATGAGGAGCCCACCCATGTCCACATTAATGTGCTGCATTCCAACATGTCACCCTCTCGCAGGAAGAAAGACCCAATTTACAGGCGGCATAGTAGCTCCACTGTTCCTCCATTATGTGTTTTCTGAGGAATGAGTGGTTTTCCCCCCTTCAAGGGTTTCTCACCACGACACATCCTCCCTCTAGTCTATAGGAAGGACCTCCAGTTCCATGCAGTCTTTCAAATAGACCACGGCTGTAGCTGCCAGGATTGATTTCGCTTTTCCCGAGCGTCAAGTGTTCAAATTGCTGCTGAACGCAGCTTTTCTCGTGGCAATATGATTAGAAATATCCGAGGTTTATGTCAAGTGCTGCTTGAGGAAATGTAAATGTGAGTCGCCTGTGTCCTGCGTTGACCTTTATTTACTCATTTACTCATATATTATACTCTGAAGATCCATCCATTCATCCATTGTCTACGGCTTTATCCTCCACATGAGGGTCGCAGGGCTGCTGGTGCTAATCCCAGCTGACATAGGACACCGAGATATATAGAAACAAACAAATCACACCTACAAGGCAATTTAGAGTGTCCAGTTAACCTCTGCATGCTTTTAGACTGTGGGAGGAAACCAGAGAACCAGGAGAAAACCCACCCACACACAGAGGGAGACCCGGGCACAAACCAGCAATCTTCTTAAGACATAACAGGGATGTCCCGATACCATTTTTGTGTCAGATACGATATCAAAAACTTGAGTATGTACCGATACCAATATTATTACGATACAGTGATTTGATGAACTACGAAGCTGTTGACCACACATTTGTGCTGCGTAACAAATATTGGTCTATCAAAGAGAAGAAATACACAGTCCAAACACGACTCATCGCACACATCTCTACATTTTTATCCGTCTGATATCGATCCGGTGATTTTGACCAGTATCGGATCGATACCGATTCCCAACCATAGTTTTTAATCAATCAATAATATTTTTTGGGAAGTTTCAAAACAAAATTCAAACAAAATAGACACAAAATGAACATTCACGATCAAAAGCTTTCAACTGCTAATCAACATCTAATGGTTTTCTTCAGCAAAAACACGTTTGCTCAGTTGTCATCACTGGACCTCATTAAGGTATATTAAACTGTTATCATCGCTAAAACCAAGTAAGTTTGATAACAGTGGGCAAACAAGTAAGCATTCATTGCAGTGGCTCAAGCTCCTGACCTGAAAAATGACAGAACATCTCAGGTCCAATCATGACTGTGGGTCACATAATTGATAAACACTAACAAAAATCAAATAACTCTTATCATCTTCATTATCAATCCGGTATTCAGACTTTTGTTTACGACGTACTTATTGACCCAGATTTTCACCCATGCTCTTCTGTCGTCATTTGAATTGCTATAATCAGGACACAGAGTCCAAATGGGCGAGAAGAACAGCTACACAAAGTATTTGTTATATTCTATTTACTTCTGTGCAAGTCGCAAGTTTACACAATGCACTTTTGTTTACTTTTATTCATGCAACTAGGACTCTTGTTAGTGTCCTTTCTAATCCACACCAATGAGGTTTTCTCCATTTCTGTGCAAGTCTCATTGGACAATAAAGTAAATCTGACTCTTCTATTTGAAAAATGGTGCATAAATGAATGAAGTAAGCAAAGAAAAGTGAACATCTCATTTCAGCTTTATAGATTCAGAGTGCTCCTCTTTCAGGTATAATCGGCTCTGCTTCAACCGTGACATTTTCATTTTATTCTACATTTTTATTCATCTGCACAGAGTGTTAACGACGCAGCGGCGTCTCGTTCACAACAAAAGTGTGACCTCTGTCTTTTCTCATCCCCTCCTCACTATCTCCTGCATCTCCTGCCTCTCTGCTCTGCATTGCTATTTACCACTGGCTAATGGAGCTGGACAGATGCCTTCCTGTCAAAGAAATCCAATTAGTCTCTCCAACATGCGTTTTCTGGCCATTAGCGATGGAAGGACAACGCTGACTCACTCGCACGATCCCATCCCCGCTCTATCTGCAGTGAACGTATGATTCAGAAAGGGCACAGCATTCATTTTGGCATTCAGACCAAACATTTCTCAGACTCTTCACTGTGTTGCCTAACAGCTGAAGTACTTTTGCTCCTGGGAATCTCAATCAAATCTCATTAGTAATTTGATCGGCGTTCATCTCCGCGCTGCACCGTTCAGAGACACTGGCACTCCAAGGCCTCGGATCGATCCTTCCAGATAATGATAGTGCAGAGTCCACGCTCGCTGGATAATTGTCCTAAATCAGTATGACAGAAGATATGCTGAGCATGCTCGCTGACAGCTGAGAGAACTCTCCCAGTTTTTATGAGCTGCCCTCAGTAGTATAACACTCCTTGCAGTAAGTTCACATGTCTGGCATTAGGGGGCGAACAAGAGGTATATCTAATTAATTATGCATCAAAAAAAATACATTTGACAAAAAATTCAAGTCATTCTGAGATACTTTTTGTTTTTGAGATTTAAGTCAGCTCACTGTCAAAGTGCATCAGGGCAAATGGATGATTTCATGAATTTCAAAAATTCATTAAAATTATTTCTTAAGAGGTTTGCAAATATTTTCAACGGATCCTTATTCAGGGCGATGCCGACTATTATGATGATAAATTTCAAGTAATTCTGAGATACTTTTAGTTTTTGAGAAAAAAGTCAGCTCACTGTCAAAGTGCATCAGGGCAAATGGATCATTTCCTGAATTTAAAAAAATCATCAAAATTATTCCTTAAGAGGTTTGCAAATATTTTCAATGGATCCCTGTTCAGGTGATGCTGACAATGCATTATTATTATTATCCTGAATTTCATGGATGAGTAAGCAGTGTATAACAGAGCTGCAACGACACTGATCATTTACATTGTGTCACATTTGATGTGACTCTGCAGAATATTACCCTTACAGGCTTTGTACTTTTACAATTATTTTATTTTATTTTATTTGAAACACTGCACCAGGTCAAAGACAGACCTTTTTTCAGTTTTCTTCAGCAAAAGAAAAAGAAATCTTGAGGCGACTCAAGACAAACGGCACGTCAACTTAACACAAAAGAACTCGTTCTACAAAAAGATTCCTACACCAAAGGATGAGGGAAGTCCTGCACTGTTTATGTTCCCACAGAGAAAAAGTTAAAAGGGACATTTTTTTTTTTATTCGATTAACCCTAACACACAAAGCTATTCTCAGTATATCCATTCATTTGGACAGCCAAAACAAAACATGATACCTAACCTTAACCATAACCAACTTATCCCTAAACCTAAACTTAAACCTAAACCAGTTCCTCAGCAACAAGTTTCTGCCACATTAGCACCAGGTTTAATGGTCCTGACGAGGTCAGTTTTTAAGCCAGAAAATGAAGCTTCAAAGACCTGCAGGTGAACTCTTAGTGAAGCTGTTCCCTCCTTAAATTCAACCCACAAATATCGTAATGATAAACCTCCACAACTCCCCCTCAAAGCAGAGCAGAAGCAGATAGGAAGAGACCATCTCTGTATCAAAGACATTGTGTATCCTGACAAAACGGCTTTGATTTCATCGTAGACATAACAATCAGTTTCTGTGTCTGTGGAGGGAGATGATGACAAAACTTCCTGCCAGACTCCAAAATATCTTCATCTACATACACAATAAAACAGTCCAACAGTTCTTCACGTGGACAACGGCTGTCAGGTGAAGAGCAGACGTTCTGAAAACCAGGACAACTTATTTTTAAACGTGTGTGTGAGTGTGAGTGTGAGCGCATACTTCAAACAGATGCTCGGGTCATCTCTCTCTGACAGGTACAGTAGAAAGACGAGACGTAGTGTGCGTTTGTTCAGAGGCTGGAATCTGTTCTGACTTTTTCACTGTGAGGGATTTCACTGGAGGCACAGCAGCGTTTGCCTTCTCATACCACAGATGGTCATCGCTGAAGGAGACCACGTCTACCTTCAGCACATGGACTGGCATTGAAACCAGATGAGCATCTCCTCCACATGAATCTGACTGCATGTCAGAATGGAGCCACTAAGAATGATGAAATTATAAGGGACTGATACGGTTAAAACAAGAAAAAAAAAAGGTACATATGTTGTTTCAAGCTTTAGTTAAAGGTGAAGTAAGTAGTTTATAGTGCCATCTAGAGGAGAGGCTGAAATATACAACAAAGGCCTGCTGCTCTGCTCACCCCCTCCCTTCCCTGAGCGCTACGGTATCCTCAGCCGGTCAAATGTCGTCCTCGTCGTCTTTCTCCGTGTCAGCAGATGAGGTTCGTGAGGCGAGGGAGAGGGCGAGCTACCGCGGCCGTAGCAGACGAAGCGGAGAGAGAGGAGGCGGGACTTCCGCTACAAGTAAAGAGACGCTTGATTTGTTCTCTCGCGTTTGTCCTTACAGGCTCCGGTAGAAACATGGCGTCTCGCTGCTAACAGTGGCTATGCAACCGCGGCCCGCGACCATGTTATTTTACATGACTTTTTGAAACACTACGAAAATGAAACAAAAACTATTATACAGCGACGAGACAATGCAGGAGCACATAATATGTATAAAAAAGTGGATTTTGGGTTATATAAACCCATAAATACTACATAGTGTCCCTTTAAAGGTCCCATATTGTACCCTATTTCTACAAGTTAACCTAGTTAACCTCAATAAATCCTCTGAGGCTGGAAGTTTGTGGAGGACTCTGTGCTGCACTGTGGAGCCAAGAATAGAACTTTTCGCACTTCCGGTAGACTTCTGGTTTTTCGGATGGCGAGGGCACTCTCGTGAGTAAAAAAAGATATGTTTAAAAATTTTTAAATAATTTACTATAAATAAAACTTAACCGGAAACAGTGAATGATGATGATGACAGGAAAAACAGTTCATTTGAGATTTGTGTCCCCAAAAATTAAGCCCATCCTTGTTAAGTCAGTAACTACGTAACTTTTTCTCTGAGTAAACTTTAAAGTAGTAGAGTATCTTGTTAGACTTGCTCCTTTACTTGTAATAAATTAATTTTCTTTACACTCTTTCTTTCTCCTCTGATTAAAGTAAAAAACAACTTCTGTGAATGCCTCAACAAACGTTTTTACTTGGCTGATACGTTCCCAGTAATGTGGCCCGCCATGGCTAAAGGGTGCACAAGCCGCCCCAGCGCAAAACGAGTAAAAAAAGATTTTTAAATTGTTTTTCAAAATGAAGGAAGGAATCCACTACATGCTTAAAATCACAGTAGTGTGGGTCTTAAAGCGGAACTAGACCGGAAGTTCCTATTATCGCTGTTTTTTTTGGTGTATCTGTGTCATTACCTTGTTTATGAAGCCCTGACGGTTCGAAACAAACAGTTCAGCCATTGCTGAGAACGTTGTGTTTTATTGTAATCTCGGGGCTCAACGAGATCACTGAAAATCCCGTAATAGTTACGTAAGTCGCGGTTCTTCTGAACAACCGATTGTCCGGACACATCCGGTTACGTACATTGAACCGCAGAAGAAGAATAACGTCCGTTGTGGAGGAACAGTGTCTACTGACTCTGGGTCTGACTCCGGTTTAAAGTCATAAAAGGGACTGTGGCGGGGAGTCGTGACGAAGCTATTTTTAAACATTGTTAAAACAATGTTTTGATAATGAGGAGCAGTGCATCCGCCGTTCCAGAGGGGGGCGCTGCGCTTCTGAGAACGGATGTGCTGGATAGTACTGGCCAATCACAAGACTCTGTCTTCTGGGGGTGAAAGTTCACTCTGAAATCTCGCAGCAAAGAAACACTGTCAGAAAAGAGGATTTCTATCGGCTAGTTTACAGCAACTAGGAGGTTTTTGACCATAAAAACAAGTTAATATATGTAGGTAGACCTCCATAACTAACATTTATGTGCAACAGGACCACTCTATGTGACCTTTAAAACAATAAACTTTGTATTTGAATTAGGGTTGTTTGATCGCTGTGAATCGATTCCTAGTTAGGGTGTGGGGGCGATATCACACTTGCTCAGTGACTAATTCACTCTAACACACCTCTGACTGTATCCTCGTTTCAAATCAAACCACGTCCGTTGTTGGCGAACAAAAACAAAACCTTTAAGGCCTGGCCAGCTGCCTCGAGAGAGTTTAATGTTCAATGCACCACACAATGTGAAAACACTCCACAGGATACTGAGGGGCTGAGCAACAGGAAAGGTGATTACAAAAGGGATGTATGTCCCCCTCAGCAAATTCCATAGCAGTTTGGTCATTACATTAAGACACATCCTGTGTGTAAACTTGACATCTGACCTGATGGGAAAGACTTTCTGGAAAAAAAAGAAAAAAAAGACTGAAATAAGATCACGACCCAATCTGTTGCGGTTGACTGGATTAAAAATGACCTTTTTGCGTAAAAGTGGGAAAACTACTGGTGCTAAAGGAAAGTTCACAAGGTCAAAGGTCACGCCGGGAACGTCCCCTTTAACGTCAGACGGCCCATTATCAGTTTCCTTAGGTCCTGCTGCTGGAGGAGAAGAATGATGATCTTAAATCTGAGAGAAGCTCAGATCAAAGCAGCGGCGGCAGCAGCCACTGGCAGGATGATCAAGAGGAAACAGACACCTACACATAAATAACTGACTGTCTGTCTGTCTGTCTGTGTGTCTGTCTGTGGGGCGTAAGGTGAACACACACTGTGACTACGCTGTATCCAGCTCACACATACATACCAGGGGCCCACGACTGACCTGAACTCAAGATTAACGACAACACGAAACACATTTGCAACGATCACATGATCTCTGTGTGTTTCATTCACGACTTTTAAAAAAATAAAAATAAAAAAGTACATTATATCATCTGTTTCTTCTATTACTTAGGTTAGATTTCAAGGTAGTGTATTAATATATCACCAACAGATTTAGTCACAGTGTACTTGTATGTGTTAACTCTTTACGAACATACTGTACACTGTGTAAACACCGACCTTGTCAGGACCTGTGATCCTAATGGAGGCAAAAACCTGATCCTAATGAGCAAAAGTACCTTCATTTAGGAGGAAATGTTTAAAGTTTAGGCCAAAGATTTGAATTGTGGTCAGGTTAAGTTAAGTTTAGGTTACTTAACACTTTGTTTAGGCTGTCCAAATAATAGCTGTGTGTGTGTGTACATGTCTTAAATGAAAACAAACCTATCTTTGTGAGGACATTTTGGCCGATCCATGCAACTTTAACAGGCGTTTTGATGATTAAGACCAGTTTTTAGGGGTTAGAGTTAGAATGAAATAGGTTAAAGTTTAGAGTTAGGCATTTAGTTGTAATGTTTAAAGTTGGGGTAAGGGGGCTAGGGAATGCATTATGTCTCCACAAATAATGCAAAACCAGCATGTGTGTGTGTGTGTGTGTGTGTGTGTGTGTGTGTGTGTGTGTGTGTGTGTGTGTGTGTGTGTGTGTGTGTGTGTGTGTGTGTGTGTGTGTGTGTGTGTGTGTGTGTGTGTGTGTGTGTGTGTTAGACAAATGTGGTTTTGATTGCCTGCCACTGGCTTTTTAATTTACGAATCGCCTCACAGGACGTCAGGTGATCAGCAGCGCTGAAAGAACGCTTGAAAGCGAAGGCAGCATAAAAGGGCATAAAACACGAGGGCGCGCGGTTATAATCATCTTATAAAAATAATTCCGGCCGTATTGCATTTGATTATAGAACAAAATAAAAAGACGACATACTCATATTCATACTGAACCAAACATCCTTCAATCAAACACCACTGTGGCAAAATGAAATGACAGCTCGGTTGGTGGTGTGTAGGGGGTTACGGGGGGTCACGATTCCAGACATGTCACATCTAAGAATAACAGAGGCCTATCAAGCTTGTTTGCTTACATGATACAGCAGAATTACAGTGACACTGACCCGAGTGGCAACAGAAATAGCAGCTCTTCAGGCACAGGGTGTGACAGAGAGAGAGAGAGAGGGAGCATGAGACAACACTGTGCCTTAGACAGGCTGCTCTAAGTTTTTGGATGTAAATAGGTATATAAAGAAAAATAAGGTGAATAGAATATGACCCTTGACAGTAAATGACTGAAGACAACGATGTTAGGAAGAAAAAGATGTGGATGTGTTGTGTTTATGTAGTGTTTGGGTCTCCAACACTTGCTTTGGCCTCTGACATTTATCATAATGATGGCTTAATGGTGCACTTAGGTAACATTATCAAGCTAAAGATAACCACTCTTACTGTATGTGGAGAGACGAGGAACACGGAGAAGTTCACAAGCTCCAGTTCTGCAAGGTTTATAAAAGCAACGGCACGCACACTCACAGAAATAAACAAACAAACTACTCTATTTAAAAGGACGCAGCGACTGAGACAGAGAACAGCTCTTGGATAAACGTCCAGTAAAGAGAGACATCATCATCATTATTATTATTATTATTATCATTCCAGCCACGTAAGTGTAGTTCTTTAACTGTTTAACTCTCCTGCAAACTAATAACAAAATGATCATCACAGCACGTCACAGTACTTATACATGAAACACTGTGTTTAATGTTCTTTTAAATATTCAAGTTTAACCACTGTTAATATACATTTAAAAAAGCATTTACAGCCGCCACTTTCAAGCTGCACAATCGACCTGTCTGAACCGCAACTTCAGCTTAAAGGTGCCATATGTAAGAATGTGGCCAAAAACAGTTACTACATTCAAATTCAAAACACCGAGGTCTTTTAGGTTTCGTTTTCTGACGTAACCGGCAACCCGTGGTTGCTCGGCAGCTGAGACTCTACTGACTGCAATGATTGTTAGACGGCGGTAGGTGGCGCCACATGCCAAAACATGATTTCAAAACATAAACATGATTTGCAGTCTGCAAAAGATTTTTTTTAATGCAAATATTTTGTCTGTACTGTTGTTGTTGGTGAGTTCAGTTTGTTATATGAACATTATTCCTGAGTCTCTGTGACATATTAGGAGGATTTTATGGCCAGTTGCTTTAGATTTATTACATAATGCACCTTTAAATCTCTGAAAAATCATACAGGTCAGATCACATTTCTGAGCAAGTAATATTGTATGCATTTAATTAAAACTACAAGACTTTTTTTAATCCTCAAACAAACAGAGCAGAGATGGAAATGTGTCCCATCGGTTAATTTCCAAAAAAGTAAAATGACAAAGTTTGAAAATGTCTAAATTATTTAAAGTGTTTTATATATTAGATTTAATTTTACATTTTCAGTTGTTGAGAATTGCAGTGATGCACGGCATATATATGAATTATGTTTGTTTGTTTGGTTTTTTTTTTTACTTAAAGCTTCTTAGTTGAAGATTCAGGTTTAGTTAAAAAGAATGCAGGGCCACATGCTGGAGTAGTGGCTAAAACTATTGCCTCACAACATTAAGATCAGCAATTTGAATCCTGGTTCAACCTGTGTGGAGTTTGCACGTTTCTCCGGGTAATGTGAGAGAGAACGGTTGTTCGTGTCAGGGTGTAACACGCTTTTTGGCTCCAGCTCCCTCACAGCCCCTCGTGTGGAGGATAAAGGAAAGAATGCATCAAAATATGCCCCTCTATAAGAAAATAGATGTAATGTTACCCTTTGAACTTTGTTCTCATAATTTCTCGACACAATTTCACCGCCTTCTCCAAAAGAATGTTACAGGAAGCCCTTGAAAAACACTGACACTTGAGGTTTTGTCGCTTCTTCATCAATCACATTATTCCTGTGACGCACGCTCAGGCATGTGAACAAAAAAAAAACTCTAGGATCAGACTTGACTTATTCATGAACCCTCCCCACACACACACACACAGACACAGACACAGCTCATGTCACCACAGACACACTCCACACAGCACAAATTGTAATGCCACAAATATGTCACTCAAACAACACAAAGACTGACTCGTTTTCATATGAGAACCCACTTTTTAAAGAGGGGTAAACCACTGCCAACCAAAGCTAATATGTGCGTAACATTTTTTTACAGGCATTTCTGTAGGACTTAATCGTGATAATATAGCCACAACAACTGTAAAGTTACAGTTAAATACTGCATTATAAATCACAGAATACCGTTCAAAAGTTTGGGGTCACATAGAAATGTCCTTATTTTTTGAAGGAAAAGCACTTTTTTTTCAATGAATATAACATTAAATGAGTCAGAAATACACTCTATACATTGTTAATGTGGTAAACGACTATTCTAGCTGCAAACGTCTGGTTTTTAATGGAATATGTACATAGGTGTATAGAGGCCCATTTCCAGTGTTCTAATGGTACATTGTGTTTGCTAATCGTGTTAGAAGACTATTGGATGATTAGAAAACCCTTGAAAACCCTTGTGCAATGATGTTAGCACAGCTGAAAATAGTTTTGCTGGTTCTCTGACGAAAGGGCAAAATTATTATTTGGAATAAAAATCATTATTTCTAATGTTGTCAATGTCTTGACTATATTTTCTATTCATTTTGCAAATAAAAGTGTGACTTTTAATGGAAAACAAAAAAATTGTACCCCAAACTTTTGAATGGTAGGGTATATATGGCATAACGACTGTGAACTTACTGTAAACAGCTTGTAAATTTACGAGCATGTATAGTAACTAACTGTGAAAGTTCATTATCTATGACACAGGAAGTTGCTCTAAATATACAAATACCATTGTCCTGAGCAATGCAATAGCTATAGCTGAATAAATAAATTAATAAATACATATTAATCAAGATGCATATGTTATAAAACATATACACAAATAAATCTTGAGAAGAAGGCTTTAAAAAAAGTGCACATTTATCATATGGTATACAATATTAATATTCTACAAATAGCAATTGTAAGTTTTTGCTTAATCTCGAGAGATTAATCACTGGCAATGTTGATGACAGTAATTTAATATTCTCACTTTAGACTATATTGTCCACATAATTGCTGGTTATTTTCATGTGGAGAAAAGCAGTGAGTGAGTCACTCTTCCAGGATTAATCCACTATTTTCTTTGGCGGGAAGGACCAAACCATGTGTGAGATCACGGGGGGGGGGGGGTGGTAAAACAGCTCCACAGCTGTCACAGCACGTCATCTAAAAACGTTTACGATTACTCCTTCTGCCTGTGGACAAAACTGTCATTTTTGATATGCCGTGCTATTGCGACAACCTTCTTCTCCCAGTGTATTCATCATAATTGATTTAGACGGGTAAAGCTGCACTGTGGCTACAATGTGTTTCATCATGTTTTTTTTATTGTGACCAAATGAGAGAGAAATACAGAGAAGACATAAGGAGATATAATGTGGTTACAGCTCTACGATTTGATGAGATATCACTCATTTAGCCGAGTATATGCAGTCCTGATGTGAGTGTATCTGTGGCCCAGAACAACTCTGGAAGTCTCGATTTACACTCAAACGTCTGATTAACCCTGTCCACGTATGATCAGGTTACCTAAGATAGATGTTAATACCGTAGTCAGAACGTGACCGAGACATGAACCAGTAATGTGCACTTGCATGTACTGCGTGTGCTGAATGACGCATCGTGCTGCAGCAGGAGTTGTTCCTGTTTTAAGTGTCTCGTTGCCAGGCAACCCCAGATTGTTTGGTTGGGGCCACATACATTTAGCAACCGTTCAGTTGAAAGTTAAAGACATGCATTTCAACTTCAGGCTTCAGAACGGACAAAGAAACTTCATCTGACGACACAGGGGAAATTGTCTAACAAAACATTTCATTTCTTTTTTTTGGCACATATGATATGTGACATAATGACAAGAGTCTGATCTCGGGAACAAACCAGTAAAGTTGCAGCTACAGAATGATTACCGATAATTATGATACAGCGCGGTGCGTCACACGGAGGCTTTGAGCCGTTTCAGGTGATGTTTCAACTGCTTTGTGCAGACAATGAGACGGACGGAGGCAGCTGCAGCACGCAAACTGCACATTCCCACAATGCCTCAGAGAAAGCCAGGTCAACTCGTCTCAGTGACCTTCCAGACACTTTCCCCCCAAACACAGGGAGAAAGAGAGAAAGAGTGTGTGTGTGCTGGAGCTGAACACCGGCAGTATCCTCTCAACATGCCATCGATATGAACGATTTCCAAAAAGGAATGGGAGTAGAGTATACAAAGAATGTAAATACAGTGGACAAGATCAGAGTGGACCACACAACGGGGGAGTCAGGGAGGGAGTCACGTCGCTCTCTGATTTCTCCCGGTGATTCAACGCTGTATTCCATTTCAACAGACCACCTGTCGCAGAGATCAACTCCACTTAGACCTGGCTCGATGCTCGATGCTCGCAGCTCACCAGGCTCCAGCCAATCCATCATTCTTGGGGACAGTGTTGACTCACAAACAGTTACAACAAGTACAGTAATAAAGCTCTGACTGTGTCTCCTGCAAAGGTCACTTCGAACATAAGATGGTTTCGCTTAAAAATGAATCATTACAACCCTAAAGTTACGAACAATAAAGTTTTCCAAAAGTTATCACAGCACTACAACAATTAACCCCAGACACAGTCGGACTTAATGATGTGAAATATGACAATAGGGCAAAGAATCCAAAACATATATCATCTTGTAGTGTTACTGGTGGGCCAATAGCTATAGCTCTCATACATACAATAATACTCAGTAATCACTGATGGTCAACAACAGTCAAGGCACGCATGCTTCATATGCTTTCCTCCCCCTCTAGAAACACCATGAAAGACACTACGGCCTGGTTTGGATTTCCAGGATTTGGCAATGGTGTGTTTTGTTTAGATTGTTATTTGCAGGGAAAATACCAAAAAATACACAGTTTGGCTCAATGAGTAAGAATAATAAGTCATTAGAAGAGCACAGACAAAGACCTACTTTATACCTGGTATTAAAATGCTTTTTCTGTGATTGGATTGCACCTGTACAACAGCTGACAACAGGAACATGATCATGTGTAGCTGCTAACTGACCTAAGGAGACATGTTTGTGCAGTAGTGGTCACAGAGGTTCAGAGGTCACAGAGAATGTGGTAATAAATAGCTTTATACATTTAAAGATGGACCAAAAAAACTGGTTTTAATTTGGATGATACAGTGTTAGAAATAAAAGTGCTAAGTAGAACCATCTAATGTTGTTCGGCTTGTCCTTATAGGAGAACCCTTTTTGGCTCCACCCTTTTGGAGGGGTCCACCAAAAACTTTTTCTTCAGGGAAAAGGGTTTAAAAGGTTCTCTAGATCAAAATGATTCTTACTGGAACCATTCATGTTACCAAGAACCCTTTAAAACCCTTTCTTCAGGAAATGGTTTTTCAGAAGCAAATGGTTCCAGGTAGAACCTCAGCCCTTGCAGAAGGACACTTATGGAACCCTTATTTCTAAGAGTGTAGAGCCATGGTTCCCAACTTGGGATCCATGCCAGAGATCACATCTTGAGAGGTTATTAAAATTATATTTGTGCAAATTACATTTTGAAAATCACAATCACACTTTTGGATAATCACATCTAGGCACACTCTTAGAAATAAGGGTTCCAAAAGGGTTGTTCTACATGGGCTGAGGTTCTACCTGGAACCATTTGCTTCTGAAAAAACCTTTCGCAAAGAAAGGGTTTTTCAAGGGTTCTTGGTAACACTAATGGTTCCAGTAAGAACCATTTTGATCTAGAGAACCTTTTAAACCCCTTTCCCTGAAGAAAAGGTTTTTCAAGGGTTCTTGGTGGAACACTCCAAAAGGGTTCCAGGTTCTACCTGGAGCCAAAAAGGCTTCTCCTATGAGGACAAGCCGAAGAACCGTATATGCTTCTACTTATTTCCAAGAATGTAGAGGATATGCAGCGCTGTCATCGATCAATCATGCAGGGATTATTGATCAATAATGCCAAAGAAAATCCTGCCTCCGGTTACTTTAATGAGTCAAAAACCTGTTAGGCAACAATTGCTGTGTTTTGCTATGTCCTCTCTAGAAAGTGAAGATCTATAAACCACGGAAAGACTAAAACAGAAATCATTTGAAAGCAGTTTCAGATCACAAACGATTAAAAAAAAGATCCAAGCACAGACTCTCAGTAGAGTTTTCTCTAACCTGAAGCTAACCCCTCTCTGATAAGCAGTTCTTCTGGTCCTCGCTCAGCTGCTAGATTTCAAAGACAAGTCACTCTATTCTCAAGCCTTTTTTGACAACTAGTTGGCAACAAAACTGCCCCCTCCCCTCCTCTCCCCTCCCCTCCCCTCCCGCTCAAAGTTTCCACACTCAGCTATTGTGATATGCCGACACATAGAGAGATAATAGGCATGAAACACACGATGACGTCTGACTCCGCACAGGATGCAGTCATGGTTCCCACATCCGAGCCTTTAAAAAAAGACTCTCCTCGTTTTTTAAAACAAAACATTTTTTACGCATGCATTGTGTGTGTGTATAAGTGCGTTTTATAAGTGAGTCTCTGCGGGGGCCGCCCCCTCCTTCCTCTTTCCCACGTCCACATATTATAAAATTGTCAGGCAGTCTGTGAGCAGGCAGAAGTATGGGAAAGGCCACTGGAGACATGGTCATTTTGTCAGATTGTGACCATACAGAAACACAGAGAGAGGCAGAGAGAGAGAGAGAGAGAGAGAGAGAGAGAGAGAGAGAGAGAGAGAGAGAGAGAGAGAGAGAGAGAGGTCCCATGACATGGTCTCACAAGTATGAGATGTGCATTGCTTGCTGTTGGCATATTATGGCTAAAGATAGATTGCAGATACACAGACTGAAAAGCTTTTTGCCCATTGACGCACAGGATGAGGTGCTCTGCAGCAGCTCTTTTCCTTTTTTGGTGGCAACAATGAAAAAAGAAAATACTGCTCATTCATAACAAGACGTTCATTAGTAACCTGAGTGTGCATCACGAGCAGATGAGGCTTTTGTTAAAGTGTGTGTGTGTATACTTATGAGAAACTGAGCCTTAGATTAAACTAAAATGTCATTGTTTAGGTGAAGTGGATGGATAAACGGAAAATAAACTATGTATTTTGCAGAAATGAAAAATGTCCCTCGATACTTTCCTTCCACGGCCTGATGGAGAAGGCTCTAAAAAGTCCTCTTCAGTTAAGTTAATTTTATTAAATCCATCCATTAACCCATTTCCTAGACACGTATTATTTGTGTTCAGGTGAAAACCTCATGAAACTGGTATTTAAATTTAATAGATAAACTTTGGCATTCCATGTATTTATAAATAATAATAAACGTTATTTATAGAGCACTTTTCAAAACAAAGTAACAAAGTCGGAGGCTTGTACAACGTTGAACCAGGTTTTAAAAAAACATTACAAAACTTAGGCCAGATCAAATCAGGCATTTTAAGCAATACAGACACTACAAGAGAAAAATAAAATTACAAAATAAAATAAATAAAATTATAAAGGTATCACATAATGGTTGCACATACTTGGATGTGCATTCCCTTATACACATATAAAGATATCTCTTTGTTTACTTTTTGAAAGAATGAATCAATTGAACTGAGCCAAGCATCCCATTTCTCCATGTTCTCACATGCTTTATTCATCGATATTCTTGCCTACTGAATACAAGGCTTGATTTCAAATTTCTCACATGCTGTGTGATGTGACATCCCGGGTGATTACGCAGCTACCGAGCAACGAAAACAATGACGCGCTTTGACTGCATCAGCTGTTTCTGCTCGGAAAAGGTTAATCAAAATTAATAAACTGACCCAAATCTCTCTTCTTCTTTTTTTTTTTCCTGAATATCTGCAACGTCTTGGATGGAAAGCATATTCCACTTTCATAGGGTAAGCACAGAACTAACTGTAAGATATGGGACTATAAATTAAGGCCTTGATCGTCTCGCATACAATCACAAAGTGAGAGAAGAGCAAACCATAAAAGTTAACTGCCCACCGTGATCTCGTGTAACTAAACACTGTGAAGCCACAGCAAACACAGCAGCCTGTTCTGTGGAGTCAGTGGTCATAGCGAAAAAAGGCGGAGGGCTTGCATTAGGTTAAAAGGATCCTAATGTGCATTAGATCAGCACAAAGCATTTCAGGAAAACAGCATCTATTATTAAGCAGGGTGTTGAACAACGAGAGAACAGACAGAAACCCTGACAGGACTCGAGTCTCCACTCCGGCTCCCTGAGGACAGGTTCAGATCTGAGGCTCAAACGAGGATCCGTGCTCTTCCAACTCTTTCTAGCACTCTAGCACTAAAGCTATGTTTCTGCAGAGGCTCCTAGACTTCAATGATCTGCAGCGTAAGAAGAACAAAAGGGTTCCAGGTGGATCCTTTATAAAAAAAAAAAAAAAGGTTCTACCTGGAGCCAAAAAGGGTTCTCCTATGAGGACAAGCTGAAGAGACAAGCATGTGACACGCTGGTGAATTTCGTCTGTGATTGGTCACAGGGGCTGCTGTGAAAATCTCAGCTGACATAGATAGCCAGTCCATAGTTTTTGAAGTTAGGGCAATGCCAAATCCTGTCTGCAATTATTATCTCAATACAATTTTACACTAAAGAAACACGGTCATGGGAAGTATCTTCAATGTTTTTCCAGTAAACCCTCCTAAATATATCACACTGGACCTTTAATTGAGGTGTTGCAGTCTCAGGGCTGCAGTTTTAGGTTCTTAAAACCGGGAGCTGGAGAAACTCATGTGTTTTTGTTGATAACTTGATTTGTCGTGTTCAACTGCCAATGTTCACTAAGTTTAAAGGGGTCATGTTATACCCAATTTCTCCAAGTTAACCTAGTTCCCTGGTGTCCTACTGAACATGTCTGTGACATGCTTTGGTCAAAATATCATAAGAATGAAGCACCACAGCAGTTCAATCACCCTGCCAAAACAGCCCTGTTCAGAACGCTCTGTTTAGTAGTATCTCTTTAGGTCCACCTTAAAGGTCCACCTTAAAAAAAAGTAAAAGAGGCAACTGGGAGCTAACAGCAGTTAGCATTTGGAAAAGTGATCATTTGCAGGCTCTAGCAGGCACATTGCTGTCACATATAACATGTATCCACTGGACAGATAAATCCTCTGAGGCTGGAAGTTTGTGTAGAACTCTGTGCTGCACTGTGGAGCCAAGAATAGAACTTTTCACAGACTTGGCGGACTATATCCAGAGTCCCAAATATAAGGATTTAAATGATTAAAAAGTTGATTTTGCAGAAAATGTCCCCTTTAAGGGCCAATCTTTTCTGTCTCAACTTCATCGTGCAGCTTCATTTCTGTGGAAAGTCCCCGGAGGAGGCACAGTGATACATCGCACTCCTCTGAGCCCTGTGCAGTAATTAGCTGGAGTCTCATCTTTATCACACTAAATAACAGAAGAGACAGAAGGGGAAAGGAGAGGAGAGGAGAGGCGCCTCGGCCCAGCAGTGGGTATATTTCTCACATTGACAAAACTTAGCAAAAGGGACAGAGAGGAGTCTGAGAGAGCTTGACCTCAGAGCAGGGACCCGAGGTGGAGAAGGATATAAATCACAGCATCAGAGCAAAGAAAACAGACCAGCAGGCAGTGAGCACATATTAATGTATGTAATCAATCTGCAGCCACTTATCACATATTTGTATTCACAATAACAGTTTAAAAGGGTTCTATAAATAGAAAAAAAATCTTAAAATCTTTGTTGTCCAGCAGTTAAACACCACAGCAACAAACATCAAAGGCAGCACAGAAAGTTTGAAGTTTGAAGTCCTCTTGGCTCTGGTTACAAAATAACCTTTTGTAACTCAGTTTATCATCTGAAGCATGAGGTCTGGATGCTTTTCCTCGTTAGGGCTGTGAACTGTTCTCGTGAAAACAGCAGTGTGACTGTATATCATACTGGACCAAATCAAATAACACGCTCTAACAGCCTTTCAAATGTGATTCATGCTCATGTCTGGAAACCACATCTCTTCTGGAAAATTCTGATTCGAGTCCATCTTTGCAGCCCAACGTTATCAGTACGAGATCCACAGATCCACAGGTGCCGTCTTTGTTTATCTGTACCCATATGTAGGGACTCTTAGACGACAGAGGCGTCCTTTAACATCGTCAAAGACATGACTAACATGACTAAGACATAACAAACTCAATTTGTTTTACATCTCAAAACTATAAGCTTCAATTTAAGATGTCACTTTAGTGCCTGTTTGTCCTGCAACTCTGTGCAGCTTCTGCTGTGACAGGAAAACAGATAAAGACCTGGAAATGACGCATGAAAACTAAATTTAAAAAATAAAGAAAACATCTTTTATCTGTACATTTGTCAATCCAATAAAAACGATACAAGGAAATCCATTATTGAATGAAAGACGTGCGTTTTAAGGCTCCTGGAGTTAAGAAAATGAAGAAAAGTGTCTCTGATGACTGAATATCGACTCATCTTACACTCATGTGCAGGTACTTGTGCATGATTGTCTGTGTAGCTTTTGACTGTGGAGTTAACTTAATTTAATTTGGCTCATGAAATCTCTCCACATTTTATTCCAGAAATAGTCTGAGGCAAACAGCATGAGCTCTAATGGTGTTGGTGGAGAACATCAGTGGAGCTGGTTTCAGGACGATGCATCTACTACAGATTTCTTCTTCTTCTTCTTTAAGTTTGGAAAACCCTTTTTTACAAAAGAGGTGGAAAAAATATATGTGCATTCGTTGCAACACGAGGACATAAATTATGTGTTTGTCTTGCCAATGAGGCAAAGGGGGAGTCTTAAAACGTCAGTGAAGTTGATGAAATTTGGCACAGATGCCTTTTCTATTAGTCATAAGGCCCCCATGCATCATACGCCTGACATGATGGTGTCAATTTCAACATTTTGGGCAAACTCCACACCCTTTGTAACGCCTTGTAAAGAATGTCAACCATTTCTCAATGCCTATAACGACTGAGAAGAAACCACCATTCTGACACTGGAGTCAACGCGACTGACAAGACGGAACAACTGGCCCTTCTGACTGGGGGCCACTAAACTACCTTTGGCCCAGAGTGAGAGAGAAACACATAATCCCCACATTTTCTTTAACATTTACAAGAGTAAAAAAAAGACACCAGATCCCAAATGCTTTTCCTTGTAGACTAAAAAAACGACCTAAAACCTTTTTATATAAATATAGCAAGGCAATACATTAGAGCATGGGTAGAGAAGTGGAATCTGCGTATGTCTGACTCACTGAGACAAACTGTAATCACAATCTTTCCCATAACATGAATAATCTGGCATCATTTATCGGGGCAAGTTCTATGTTGCAGTTAAATGTCCCTCACCCTTCTCTTCCCAGAGTGTTAAAGAACATATATAAGCCTTCAGCTACCATCAAATCTCCAAAAATGTTAAAGGTGCCATATGTAAGAATGTGGCCAAAAACGGTTACTACATTCAAATTCAAAATACCGAGGTCTTTTAGGTTTCGTTTTCAGACATAACTGGCAACCCGTGGTTGCTCGGTAGCTGAGACTCTACTGACTGCAATGATTGGTAGACGGCGGTAGGTGGCGCCACATGCCAAAACATGATTTCATAACATAAACATGATTTGCAGTCTGCAAAATATTTTTTTTAATGCAAATATTTTATATGTACTGTTGTTGTTGGTGAGTTCAGTTTGTTATATGAACATTATTCCTGAGTCTCTGTGACATATTAGGAGGATTTTATGGCCAGTTGCTATAGATTTATTATATAATGCACCTCATCCATAGTGAGCAACTGTAACACCATGGTGTTGACCTCTGCAGCCGATCTGGCTCATAATATAAATATAAAGATACATATTGGGGTCATTAAAAAAAAGCTAACTAATAATACACTTATATGATACAAAAAATATATATATTTTAAAACTTTACTGTCACATAAAGCAAACAACACTTATATTAACAGCAGGAAACAAGTTCTAACATCAGCACTGCTGTAAAAACTCCTTTGTGTACATGGCTGAGTCAGTGTCATCCAGAAAACAACTTTCTAATCTTTGAAACTAATTTAAAGAGTCAGGGTTCTTCACCCACAGAAGTCAGTGGATAAGATTTGGCTGATTGAGAGTTTTCTGAATTAGTTTCAATTGTTTCAAAATGTGACTAACGTTTAACTTTGCAAGTCATCCCACACAGAGGAGAGTTACACGAGGTACAGTAGCCTCGGTGAACCTCACCGAGCGGACGTCAGAAGGCAGATAAGATAAAATAATAATACATTTAATCCCACAGGAGAGAAAGCAAAACAAAACAGATTCCAGCACAGTCAGGAGGAAAAGGGGGTGAACGGTAAAAGAGCAACAGATCAGTAACTAATGTCTTATAAATTATAAGACGGGTTTATAGATGGTTAATTGTGAAAGGAGCAAAAAAAAATTTGTTATAAATAATACTTGTTGTCCGTATATGGTCAAAGCTCCACGGACCAAAACTCTGCCCTGTGTGATTCTTGTCCAGTGAGAACTAAAAACTGACGACACGCAGACGATTTCTCATTGTTTTTACACAAGGGTTCGGGTTCCAGAAATCCAGAAATAACACAGGCCCCAGAGTCGGAACGTGACGACACAAGACAGAGTAAAAAAGGAACATAGAAACTATACACGTCACGTGACACATCGGAGAAACCAATTAGCGACAGTGGTTACACTAAACAGACGCACAGGGAAGAAATCCCAGAAAGTAAAAGAGGAAATAAACAGACAAGCTACAAAAAAAGTCTGCCGTAATAGCGGCTGTGGAACACAGTGTATAATCAAATAGTTTTCATGTATTAATAATGAAACTACTTATACTGTGGCCACAGAGACATCAACTTGTTATCAAAGATAATATATTGTAACAGCTCCATCACTAATCTATGTTATTACTCAAAACTATTGCTTAAGCCAAGTGAGTCAAAGTTATAAGTGTATATTTGTCAGGAGTGGAACTGACTTCTACTCAGCAGTTAACAAAATAGTCAGAGTTTATTGTGTGTTACAATACAGTAGTAATTACTGTTTGGTCAGGAGAGGGCTCCTCCCTGTCCTTGATGGCATTTTGGCGATTTACCCACTTGAATGTAACCGACCTTTTCTCACAGCTCATTAACAACCAGTTTGTGGGCAGCTGAAAAGCGGAAGCGATGCTCCTCTGTTTTGCAGCAGTGATGCGGTTTCACTTATGATCAGTAAAGCACATGAAAGTACTAAAATAAGTGTTTTTCCACCAAGTCCAAGGGAGGGGAAAAAAAACAACAACAACAAGTTACAGAAAATGTTATATGGTGTTACTTTTTTTTGCATATTTGGTTTCTCTTTAAATTATTGTTTTTCAGCACTGTCCCAGGTTCTAAAAAAGCAAGGATTCCTACAAACAATAATAGCTGTGCGTGTTGTGGTGTGACGCTGGAAATGGAAACATCACTGGCGTGTTCTCCCAGGTTTTACACCAAATATTCTACTGGTGAGAAAAACCCATTTAAACCTGGGATACAACTACAATTCCAACATTCCTCTTTCAGAGTCAACACTGTATCAATAACCTTGCATTAAAGGGGACATATTATGCAAAATCAACTTTTTAAACATTTAAATCCTTATATTTGGGACTCGGGAGGCCCTATCAGTCGGCATAGTGTGAAAAACGATGACTCATTCATGTTTTTGTGGTCCTCCTCAGTCTAAGTACAGGACATAAAACACGCTATTTTGACTTCCGCACTCACTGGGACGTCACAATGCGCTAAATTCCTGGAATTGTCTCGCGGAGCTCCGTGCTTGCGAGGGCAACGGTATCCGAAAACCGGAAGTCCACAAAAACTTCTATTCTTGGCTCCACAGTGCAGCACAGAGTTCTACACAAACTTCCAGCCTCAGAGGATTTATCTGTCCAGTGGATACATGTTATATATGACGGCAATGTGCCTGCTAGAGCCTGCAAATGATCACTTTTCCAAATGCTAACTGCTGTTAGCTCCCAGTAGCCTCTGTGGCTGATGTCATTTCTTGTCCCTTAAGTTTCGTTTTACTTTTTTTTAAGGTGGACCTAAAGAGATGCTACTAAACAGAGCGTTCTGAACAGGGCTGTTTTGGCAGGGTGATTGAACTGCTGTGGTGCTTCATCCTTATGGTATTTTGACCAAAGCATGTCACAGACATGTACATTAGGACACCAGGGAACTAGGTTAACTTGGAGAAATAGGGTATAATATGTCTCCTTTAAAGATACAGTGTGAAGGATGCAGCTGAAAATCCCTCACCTCATCCTTCCCTTTCAGGCATGTGGGCGAACCTATGGACGCCTTCATTTATCATTAAAACCCTGCTGTTAATAAGTCTTCAGTTTGTCCATTGTATGCTATACTGCAAAACTATAGTGGTCCAACATAGTGACCTCTGGAGGTAAGTAAATCTAAAATTCTGGAGCAACAAAAACAACTCTTCATACACTACATGCAAACGATTGCACACATCCGCATAATTACTTTATAATCAAATTCTGCCAAATGGAAACAATTTCACATAATACGTGACTCTCACTGTCCTGTATAATCTTATAACTTGACACAGTTGTTGTTTCTGTCCCCCATTTTTCCTTTCATCCCAATCGGTCGAGGCAGATGGCCGCACATCTTTGAGTCTGGTTCTGTCAGAGATTTGTTCTTCTGTTAAAACAGAGTTTTCCCTAACACACACAGGGACAAAAGGTCGCCCTGCTCCGAGCAGGTGGCCATGTTTGTGTTTACATCACGTGTCAATGAGTCTGGGGGTTCGTGCCTACATGGCAGTGTGTTGTCACTCAGGACTGTGGGGGGGGGGGGGGGGGGGGGGGGGGGAACTAATAAGTGCACTCAGCTGCCCATCTGATCAGGCAACTTCAAAGTGTGTTGGAGCAACAGTGAGTGGAAACAGTCAGAGGGGAGTTGCTGTTGTAGCTACAATTGATCTCTAAACCCCCGTGATACAAGTGGATTTCCCCCCTGCAGCCAAATATAAAACAGCACATCACCAAACACTGGATTTGTCTGGCGTTGTGTTTCCATTATGTTTCACAGGTGACATCCACAACAAGCACGAGGCTGATACTATGTGATATAACAGTGTATATGACTGATGGGGGGTTTTATACTATGAAAATCAAGCTGTAGCAAAGGATGTTGCAAGAAAATGTGAAGTTTTCTCTTTGAAGAAACATTTTAATCTGTTCTGATACACTATGAATGAAAAGCCGCGTTGCTATGACACCATTAAAACGACACCATTTCTTTGCTCGAGCTACTTCAGACAAACAATCATTTGTTGTTACTCGGGGAAAACACACAAACACAAAATGGCCCCCGATGACAACACAACACAAAGACCTGTCAGCTTTTTTCCACCAGAAACAGGCCCCGACCTTCTCCATCACTGCTTGGCTTTATTGACCCAAGTAATGGTGATAATGGATGTTATTCACATCAATAGGGAAGATCAAACAGTAAAAGGAAACCCTTTGCTTCTGCAGCGCACACGCTCCCAAGTGCACAGCTTCAACCCATTACTTGTTCCTGCAGGGAGTTGGTGTTATGGTGTTCCCATAAAAACACTCCAAAATGTGGATTTTTCTCGCTGCTTTCATGGTCCATCACTCATCTGACTAATCTGTGTGTGTGTGTGTGTGTGTGTGTGTGTGCGTGCGTGCGTGCGTGTGTGTGTGTGTGTGTTGTCATTTGGCTCACGCGGTGTATGCAGGGATACGCTAATATGCTACTCAGTGGAAAGAAAATCAGTGGATCTGATGTGATCTGTAAACACTAAATGTGACATAAAAGCTTCACTTTAGCAAAACAACACGCCATAAAGGAAGGTGGCGACAGACAAGAGTGAGTGCTTATATTGCGTATTTCAAATGCCTGGTTCAAGCTAGCTGGTAAAGGGGTCGTAACCTATGTTCCCCGGGTCCTATGTTCCCCGTTTTTCCCAAAAAAGGTCCACTTTGTATGTGACAGGGGAACATAGGACCCTTTTTTTGAAAAAGGTTAGGGTTAGGGTTAGAGAAAGGGTCCTATGTTCCCCTGTCACATACAAAGCGGGGAACATAGGACCCGGGGAACATAGATACGGTCCCCTGGTAAACAGCTGAATAGTTTAGTATATTGGAGTGATGTTGGTATTAGCAGATATTCAAGGTCGGAAGGCTGTCCTTCACCTGAGAGAAGCAGAGTCAAGTTTCACGTGCTCTTCCTTGACTCTCACCCATCCATCCATCCTTCCCTCCACAATGTTCTATGAGAATCTGCGCCGTAGTTTTTCCGTAATCCTACAAACCAACAGACAAAGCAGCAGATAGAAAACAACCTCCTATACAAAGGTAATGTACAAACAATAATTCCAGAAGGGGGAGCTGCGCCTCTCAGAGCTGGTGTGCTAATTATGTCACTTCCGGGTATTGGCCAATCACAAGACAGTGGTGAAGGCTCTAGGCTGGCTGGCCAATCACAACACAGTCTGTCTTCTGGGTGTGAGAGTTCAGTCTGACACCGCGGCTGAGGAGAACATCAGTAAGGAGAGATTTCTGTCGGCTCGTTTTCAGCAACTAGGAGGTTTTTCACCATAAAAATAAGTTAATGTATGTAAGTAGACCTCCATAACTCACATATATGTGCAACAGGACCACTCTATGGGAGCTTTAAGACATAAGAACTATTTCATCCTTTGCCTTTAAGGGTCATTGTACTACAACATGTAACGGCACAACACTAATGTTCACCCGGGCTTTGCATGTGTTTCCTTTCCAGGTTTCACTGGGGATCTGGATAGCGTTCCACTAATACTAACAACCGTAAATTCACCAAAACAATTTTAGACAATCTCCAGATTGATGTAGCGCTGTCACGCCAATGATCACAAACAGCGGTAGAACTGCTCCCTTTTTTCTGTGGGTCGTCCACTCGCCAGTCTGGGAACACAAACACAGAGAGTGCTTGAACAGCTCAGGGCAAAGATAAGACGCCATGTGCCCATGACAAACTTTCTCAGTAATGACCTGGTTTTAGAACACCACCATCTATGTTTCTATCGCCTGGTTATTAAAGGTCACATAGAGTGGTCCTGTTGCACATAAATGTTAGTTATGGAGGTCTACTTACATATATTAACTTGTTTTTATGTTCAAAAACCCCCTATTTGCTGTAAACTAGCTGATAGAAATCCTCTTTTCTGACAGTGTTTTTCTGCTGCGAGATTTCAGAGTGAACTTTCACCCCCAGAAGACAGAGTCTTGTGATTGGCCAGTACTATCCAGCACATCCGTTCTCAGAAGCGCAGCGCCCCCCTCTGGAACGGCGGATGCACTGCTCCTCATTATCAAAACATTGTTTTAACAGTGTTTAAAAATAGCTTCGTTACGACTCCCCGCCACAGTCCCTTTTATGACTTTAAACCGGAGTCAGACCCAGAGTCAGAAGACACTGTTGCTCGTGAAACACCTCCACAACGGACGTTATTCTTCTTCTGCGGTTCAATGTACGTAACCGGATGAAGGAGCAGGACGATCGGTTGTTCAGGAGAACCGCTGCTTACGTAAATTTTACGGGATTTTCAGTGATCTCGTTGAGCCCCGAGATTACAATAAACACAACGTTCTCAGCAGTGGCTGAACTGTTTGTTTCGAACCGTCAGGGTTTCGTAAACAAGGTAATGACGCAGATACACACCAAAAAAACAGCGATAATAGGAACTTCCGGTCTAGTTCCGCTTTAAAGCACTGAGGAATATGTGGCAAACATTTGTGGATATGTTCTGTACGAATAGCTTTTGTGAGAGCAGAAAACAGCCAAACACACGAAAGGCCTCCTCACTACACCCTATTTTACAAAGTCCAACAGCTGTTCATGGACATGGAAATGAAAGAGTCACAGTCTCTCTCTCTCAGGGCCTGCTCTGCTCTACTGATCCTCTCCCAGATTGCTGGGCCTCAATTTTCTATGCTGTGGCCCGAGACATAACAAGGACGCGTATTGTCTGTGACCAGCTCGCTTCTTCTGAAGAGCACCAGTTGATGAAACTAAGTCTCAGAGATCCTCAGCTGCGGCCGACAGTGGTGACCTTTAAATGGAGCGAGGTCTAATGCGGGCCGCTCTTTGGCTCGGCTTGATTAGCTGATGTCACAGAAAATGAATAGTATCCTTATGGAGGGTCAGTGGTGCGGCCCAGCAGCAAGTCCCTCTCTCCTTTCATATGCCATCACAGTCTGGAGACAGAGGGTTGGCAGCGACACAGTCGCCCTCATACTTGCACATACATGTGTATAAGTGTTCAGACAGAGCGTCTTTGCAGTCCCAGCAGTGGCTGAGTGGGAGTTCACCAACATCATCACATGCTTGAGATAATTTAACTTCTGAAGATTTCCAGAGCGACAAAAGCTCGCCGATTATTCAGTTCGTTGATCAAGAAAACAATAAATCTGCAGCAATTTCTAATAAAATTTCAAAACAATCAAATTCACAATTACGACAAAGTGAAATATCCAAATTTAAAGACACTGTATTTATTTGATAGAGATGAACCCTTTAACACCTAAGCCTCAAAGTGTGCAATGTTTTAGAAAAAAACACTGGATTTTATGTGTTAAATTTGAAATTTGAACAGTATGAAACATATTTAAAATAACATTTGGTTGAGTTTTTAAAAATAATCACTTTATACTGTATTGTGTAGCATTATACATGAATCAATTTACCTAGAGCTCCCATGGAGTGGTCCTATCACACATATATGTGAGTTATGGAGGTCTACTTACATACATTAACTTGTTTTTATGGTCAAAAACCTCCTAATTGCTGCAAATCTCTCCTCAATGAAGCTCTTGTCAGCTGCGCAGTTTCAGACCAAAATCTTGTGATTGGCCAATACCTGGAAGTGACGTAATTAGCACGTCAGCTCTCATAAGCGCAGCACCCCCTCTGGAACGGTGGACACACTGCTACTCATTAAACATTGTTTTAACAACACCGTAGCCCCTTTTTTTCACGCCTTTGACCCGGAACCGGACACAGAGTTAGAAGACGCGCGCGTGAAACACCTCCACAACAGATGTTATTCTTCTTCTGCGGTTCAATGTACGCAACCGGATGGTGCAGATACACACCAAAAAACTGCATTAATTGGAACTTCCGTTCTATGGGAGCTTTAAACTCCTTCACCAAACATATAAAAAACCCAGCACAGTGGAAACAGCCTTATATAGAAGAACTGCTGTCTAATCTCTTGATATGTTCCAACAGTGCGGTGTAACACAATGAAAGGCAAGGTCAAACTTGCGAACGCAAGAAAGCCACATAAGTCCAGGAAGTGGACTTGATTGAGGGCAGAGAGCCGGAGGAGATCACGGACAATAGTGGGGCTGAACTTTAAACAGGAGATCGACACAATACACCGACGTAAGGAAGCGAAGTGGTCAGTGGCAAACAGGAATAAGGAAAGGAGAAGACCTGGGGAGAGTGGTGGGGTGTGAAGAGGAGGGAAGTCAAGCTCACGGGGAGAGGAAAAAGGTGGGGGAGTGACACACACTGACCTGAGTGAGGAAGCAAATCAACACCAGAGAACTTGTTTAGAAAAAAAAGAAGCAGGAGAGCAGAGGCAGAGTGTGTGTGCCCTGCTCACCCACATAACACCTCATACATAAAAGTACGCTCACACGTCACCTGAGCATAAACATGCCCTACATCTGCATCGGAGAGGGAGAACTTTTGTCATCTCGTTAAACACGAGGTCTCGCGTTAACATTTGTACACCTTTAATACAAATATCTCAGTGTGGTCCTGTGCAGTCATGAGCTCTGTATATGTCACTGAGATGATGTGTTTGACTGTGTGTGTGCGTGCGTGCGTGCGTGCGTGCGTGCGTGTGTGTGCGTGTGTGTGTGGACAGAAACATGAAGCTGCATTTATAGAGCTGACCTCCATTCATGTCAGGAGCTACAAATACAAACACAGAACTATATTCAAACTAAAAGGAAAAAAAAGATAACTTCAAAGTGTAAAAGTTAACTTTGACTATGACACGGCGGATGCTGTTCATATCTACAGTAAGTCGCTCATTATTCTTGTGAGGTCTGAGTAACATGGAGTGTGGCATCGTGTTATTTCAATCAGAAAAGTCTCACACTTTCACACTTCAGGCCCATCATAAAGTTTTCGATAGTAATTCTACCTTTGAGCGTGTACATGTACGTCTACTGTATATATGCAGCCCTGCGTGTGACTGCAGTCGCCAGCCTCTGTTGGTTTTAAGAGAATCTTAATGTAAGCAAAGAGGAGATGGTCTGCGTAACATCACATCTATGCAGTTTTTAGCAGCTGCTCCAACTCACAACTCTAAACACTCCACAAATACATCACTAACTGTTACAACTGTTCAGATGGGAGGGGGTAAAAAAAATCTGCACTGCACATCATTCACTCCATCACCCAGAAGAGAAGATGATGGTGTTAATAATAATCAGGTACTCACCTCCCCAGGTGTGAACGAGGAGCAGGAGACCGAGGAGCAGGGATGCAGAGTTGCGCACAGCCATGGATGGTTGTTGTTGGACGGTTTAGCAGCTGTCTGTGCTCCGGTGTGTGTGTGTGTGTGTGTGTGAGAGAGAGACAGTGTGAGAGTGTGTGTGAGTGTGTGTGAGCGTGTGTGAGGGAGTCTGTCAGGGACTACTCCTGCTGGAGGGAGAGAGAGAGAGAGAGAGAGAGATAGGCGGTGAGGCAGGGAGGCAAATGAAGAGCCTGGAGGTCTCCACTGTAAAAAGTGTCTGCGCGCACTTGTCATTAAAGGCATAGTTTAGCTGCTCTCTGTAGGACTGACACTCACTGTGTGTTTACATGCGTGTTAAAAGTCCGATTTCAGTCGGACTAAGACAATAACTGGGTTTTCTTAATGTCACGTGGACACATTAGTGCAGTCCTTCTCAAATAGTGGGGCGGGGCCCCCCTGGGGGGGCAAGTGTGTGAGCCCCAGGGAACATGCCATTATTGTTGCACATCTACATCCACAAATTAATGCACTTTTCTGTTACAGACTAAAAAGCAATGTTAATAAAGTTATTCTTTGTTGTAAGTTGATCTGTATTTTGTTTTCTTTAATGTTAATAAGCATACAGTGTTATGCAGAGGTGCACTTATAACAATTTTATAGACATGTTTTCTTCATCCTAAGGGGGACATAACAGAAAATAATTGAGAAGCACTGCATTAGTGTGACTAAAATCGAGCTAGACTTAGTCAGACTAACATACCTGGATAATGGGATTCATGGTGTAATAACTCCTCCATGTATACGCTTAGTCGGACTGAAGTCAGACTGGAGTCGGACTCCCCGGTCTTTGACCCTGAAGTAGAAGGAGACGACATATACAGCAAACACAAGAGCAATGCTCCATCTAATTTATATCATGACTAATATGTACAGCAGGTAACGAAACATACAGAAGGCACAGCACAATCCATCTCGCAGTTTGTTTTTCTGTGGCATAAAGGTCAACAGGAAACTGTTTCAATATGTGCTAGCTTACAGCGAGATACAGCGCCACCTACGGAGGCGGAGACACACAGATAAATCGATTTTCTCCTCCCCATGTATACTCGGACTCGGCAAGTTTCCCCAATTGCCTGTCTTAGTCAGACTATGGCCTTAGCTTGATTAAACTGTGCATGTAAACGTACTGAGTGATGACTTCATTGTGAGTCACTCACTTCGTTAGCCACTTGACAAAATGCTCAACTAACAAACAATAAATAAAATGCAAACTTAAGCCATATAAGTTGTATATAATATATATATAATAATATTATCGGATTTAGCTATATTTATTAACCGTTTTGAAGCAGCAGCTCCTGTGTCCCTGTAAGCTGAAAAAAACATTGATTTTCTCTTTAGACTTTGGTGCAGGAGAGTTTGTGCTTTAAAGTCAGTTAAGAACAACACATGACTTATTTTTGCGACACAAACATCGCTTGAGGAGTTCACAGAAGTCCGAGTTGGAGGCGGATATTTTTTGCAGTGTGCAGAAAAGGAGGAACCCCAGTGAGAGCCGGAGGGCGGAGGTCTGCAGCGAGATACACAAGTTAGGATTTACAGCCGCTTTGTTGATGCCAACACTGTAATAGAGCGAGTTTCCTCACGATGAGTGCAATAACTTATGTTTTCTCAACAGGACACCGTCACTGTGCGGTTAAAGAGCAATTCGTGGCGTGGTTTTAGGAAGCGAAGGGTGTGGTTTTGCTGTTTTGCATAACGGGACTCGGGATTATTTAAATCTGTCAGCTGAGCGTTATTATGAGTTACAGTGACTTCTGTTAAAAAAATAAAAATTACTTCACCATGACGTCACGGTTTGTGTTTGCAGCGCTGCGTTGGGGGAAGCAGCGGATGTGGGCAGGACCAACACAATCTCATTATTATTGTCCATCAGTGACTCTCAGTCCACATTAATGTATACAGATAATGTAAATACAGTGCAAGTGTTGGTGTGTTTGAGGCTAGAACCAACAATAACATGCACCACGTGACACATGCGTGGAGGAAATGTAAAATGCATCACTGCAAGTTAAAGTACTGCATTAAAAAACACCTTCATGTACAGGTTTGGTCCATGTGACTGATATTTTATTATTATATACAGTATATTAGATCACTGGTACTGGTGCATGTTACTACACAAATTAAAAACTCACACGGCAAATGCAAAAGTCACAACGCAAATGCAAAATTCACAACAGAAATGCAAACGTCACACCGCAAATGCAAAAGTCCCAGCACTAATGCAAAAGTCACAGCGCAAATGCAAAAGTCACAACGTAAAAGTCACAAGGCAAATGCAAAACTCATAACACAAATGCAAACGTCACAACGCAAATGCAAAAGTCACAGCACTAATGCAAAAGTCACAACGCAAATGCAAAAGTCACAGCACTAATGCAAAAGTCACAACGCAAATGCAAAAGTCACAACGCAAATGCAAAAGTCACAACGCAAATGCAAAAGTCACAAGGCAAATGCAAAAGTCACAACGTAAAAGTCACAAGGCAAATGCAAAAGTCACAACACAAATGCAAACGTCACAACGCAAATGCAAAAGTCACAGCACTAATGCAAAAGTCACAACGCAAATGCAAAAGTCACAACGTACAAGTCACAAGGCAAATGCAAAAGTCACAACACAAATGCAAAAGTCACAACACAAATGCAAAAGTCACAACACAAATGCAAAAGTCACAACACAAATGCTGAAGTCACAACACAAATTAAAAAGTCAAAACACAAATGCAAAAGTCACAAAGCAAATGCATGAGTCATAACGGGAATGCAAAAGTCTCAACGCAAATGCAAAAGTCACAGCTCTCGTGTTGAGTCTTCAGGGCCACCGTAGCATGATCGATGGAAGAGGGAAGTGATATCACATGAAGTTTAACATTGAACTGAGCCACTGAGTGGACAGTGAGACAACTTTAACTGATAAAACATATTGAAAGATTTATTTTCACATTCCTATTTATTTGAATAGTTCATATTTAGGTATGAAAAAGAGCAGAGACACTCTTGTTTACAGCGGAATAACTGTAAAAATAGACAGACATTCAACTTTCTCCATCAAAGGAAGTCATATCTGTCTCATGAAATAAAACTGATAAAAGATTTCAAAACTTCCACTTCATGGGTCAAGAACTGGCTGAAAACAAAACAAGATAGAAGATGAATAGGTCTTATGTATATTGTTGTGTATACCGTCTTATATTGTTGTTGTTGTTGTTATATACAACTCTGTAACAGGAGTTGCAAACTCTAGCAAACTGCTACATACTCTTTGTGCAGTACATCAGATGCACTTTATGTCCACTATGTCTCACTGCATTGTAAAGATCGATTGATTATTGAATGACTCATCATTTCACCAACCCAAAATACAAATAGAGAAAGTGTGGGGGGTATACAAATGGAAAACAAGTCAGATAAATTGCATGAACTTAAAGGTATTAAAAGTTTAAACTAAAGGTGAATCTAGCAATTACAAACATTTTATACTGGCATCTTAAAAATGTGATGAAGGTGGTTGAAATACAAACTTTCAAACCTCTGGATAACGTTCTCTAAACAGTTTGGTTCTAACTAACCTTAGGAGATCCATGGGCTAACAGTTCTGTGAACAAAAAAAAAAACAAAGCAGGAATAAAAGAAGTAGTGTAGCATAGAGGTAGCAGGTGGCACCAGGAAACAAAGTGCCCTGTGTCTTGTGGTTTTGGTTTACAGAAATCAATAGCACCTGCAGGAGGGGGGAGTTTCAGAAAAAGCCCCTTTTTTTTTCCTGGCACACGGCAAAGTGGAAGAGAATTGGGCTTGTGAGAACGGTGACTGAGGTGTGAAACGGGCTCAGCAGCTCCTGTGGCAGACCATACTTCTGAATTATGTCCTCTGCTTGGCTGGATGGAGTTGATGTTGTAAGAGAAGGATCTGTGATGGAGCTGGAGGCAGATACACAGAGAGGAATGAGGACTAAACATAACTCGGACTTAAATCCTGTGCACTCCGTGGTGAACGGATGCAGCTGCAGAGTAGCTTCAGTCTCCAACTCAGTGCCGTGCCATTACCATCGAGCTGGAACACTTAACCCTCTGTTTTTGTTTTGCTGTTGTTATTCATCATGAAATATAAATTTTCATAATGGGACATAAACATTAGCTTCAAAAAGCTTTTCACGTTCAAAAACACACATGAAAAGATACACAGACAATTATATTTGCACTGTTTCCTTCCCTGTCCTACAGGAGCTCCACTGGCTCCTTTCAAAGCCATCCACACCTTTCAGAGCTCCGTCACATTTCCACTCGCACCCTCGGATCCTCCTCCTCCACACACCTCCCTGTCCCTCCTGCCCGTATTGTCATCATGGGCAGCAGAGCATTCAGCCGCTCTCTGCTCCCCTGCTCTGGAATTCCCTCCCTCCTGACCTCGGCATCACTTACTACTTCAAGTTCAAGTAGATTCAAGTAGATTTCTTTTTTTTATGAACTTTATGAAGCTAAATTTTGCTCTCTATCAACAACAATCGTAAAAAAGAGCGAAAACATGATCTCTGTGTGGTGCTTTCAAAGCATATTATGGACCTAATAGAGGAGCAGATATGGAGTGACTCCCTAAACTTCAACATGTAAAAGAAATCTTATCACTTACATGACACCTCTACGGAGCCCCTAAAGGAGGAAAAAATAAAACCTTCTGGTGCTCACGAGATAAGAAAGTATTGCAAAAACACCCAAAATCCAAAGCTAAACTTATGCTTTTAGGGTTAGGGTTAGCTATACTTACAGTAGCTGTTGCTCAGGAGGTAGAGCGGTTCGTCCAACCGGAAGGTTGGTGGTTCTAATCCCAACTCCTCCAGTCTGTGTCATCATATCGTTGTGTCCTTAGGCAAGACACTGAACCCATTGCTTACTTACCCCCCAATGGGTGTCTCGTTGGGTGTATGAATATAATCTTGATAAAGTCATACAATATTGTGACATGATCCCTTTTTGCAGTTTCAAAATTAATTTTTTTGAATCGTCACATCTTATATAGGCATGTAGGATAATCCAGTCCAGATTTGAGAAGTCTAGGTACAGTGGTTTTTGATCTGGACCTGGTCCAAAGTGGTCTATATGCTGAAAAAAGCACTTTAAGTTAATTTCCCCTTAACTTTCTCCTTTAGTGCCGAACAGGAAGCTGGCGAATCGGAGGCTAACTTCAGCGTCGTAAACAACAACAACAACAACAACAACAACCTAAATGCAGTGGATGGCCTCCCAGATATCATGCCCACATGCATTACTTTCTTATCTCATGAGCACCAGAAAGTATCTTGTGTGCACAAGATACTTTCTGGTGGGCAAACTGTAAGAAAACACCCTGATATTACTGGGTGTAATGTAGGCATAGTGCAACGGGGAGCTGGAGGAAAAATGGCAGGAAATAATGTGCACTTAACCAGATAACAGGTTGTGCCCGATCCATGTCTGCATCATTTATAGATTTAGTCTACATTGTCACAGACTGGACAGAGTTTAGATGTGTAGACGGTGAGTCTGGTAAGAGTGAAAGCCAGACCAGAACTGACAGACAGCGTCAAATTTACATAAAAGAACCGGACTTTGTGGATGTTTTGAGTGAAGTTTGCTGATCAAATGCGTGTTTGTGGCCGTTTGTTGTTACGTCGTTACGGCAGATAAACCCTGGTGTTTGACCTCGGTTACAAACAACACAGTTCCACTTCCTTGCTCTCTGCACAGATGGCAATAAAACTTCAAACTGTCTCTCCAGTCATTTAATCTGGGTATTATTTGATCCAGTGTGACCTCTGACAGTCTGTGCAGCTGGACTCAGATCAAAGACGGGGCAGAGCATGCCGTTTACACTATGAGACCTTCAGCGCTGGAAAACATCGCCGCGTCTCCACCTTCTGTCTGTGCCAAGTGGGCAGAGTCGGGAGGAGCAGGCGGCGATAGACGAACATCTGCAGCCTCAAGGAACTCAGAGGAAAAGACAGATCTCCAGATGCGTGGAGCAGCTGTGTTTTATTTTAAGGTTTCCCCACACCTTTAATGTTTTGATATGACTGGTAAAGAGGAAGCAAGGACAATGCCATGCTTTTTTGAAATCTGATCATCGGGTGCACGGCCAGGCTTGGAAACTTGAAGCTCATAACGCGTAAAAACAATTCCGTTTCCCACAGTTAAATGCAAATTAATTAGAAATTGCTGCAAGTGACATCCATGTTCTAATCTAAATCTGTGGGAAAGCAAATAAACATAAATATAACCTTCTTAATTGGTGTCACACTCGTGGTCTCTCTGCCAGGGTCGTTTCAAGAGTCTAAGAGGCTACAACGACTGAACCTTTGCCTGGGCCTAGTTATGGGTTCTAATCATGGTGTCATTGCAATCTCCTTACTTAGCCAATATCAACATTTAAGGGGGTTTTTCACAAAATGGTTGTTGCTGTAGTCTGACATAATCTGCTGTTCTCACCAGACGGTTTCCTGCTTTGCCTCTACCCTGTTTCAACTCGCCGCGCTCTGTGCGAGCCTATACTCTTAGAGGTCTGCAGTTTTTAAAAGTTCAAAGCAGGTGGACAGAGCAGAAGTAAAACAGAAGCCATCGAGAAAAATAATGTGTGCTTACAGAGCGGGCTGATATCATTTTATGTTCCGCAGATATCGCCATTGTTCTGTTTACTCGCCTTCCTAAAGCTATCGAGACAGGATCTGCTGTCGGAGATACGAGCACTGTCAGTGTGTTTTGATGGAAATATGAGGCCAATACTGATAACACATCCTAACATCTGCCCCCCCCCCCTTTTTTTCTATCGCTGACCTGCTGCGATGTTGTGTTAATTGGGTCTTGTGTTGCGGGTGAAACCAACACAACATCCTCTCTTGGTTGCTGTTTTGCTGCTACTGTGGGGAAACAATCACAATAGTTTGACCTCGCGCGATTGTCCTTTACAGACACAGACGCTTTGTGATGTGCAGTGAAGTTCGTGTGAAATGTGCACCGCCACCAAGTTTCTCCTGTTGATGACACTGTTTAAGTAAAAAAAGTGTCAGACAGAGAACAGCTGTCAGAAGTGAATGGTCAAGGGTCTACACCGTCACCTATGACAAACAAAAAGGCGTAAAACCACTGTTGATGCTTTCACTTCCTTTAAGGTGAAGCACAGCACTTATGGTTTCCATTGATAGCAACAAACTAACTGTTCTCAAAACAACTACATTGTTCAGCCACTCAAGGTCAGTAAATCATGGCGGAATCATAAGAGGTGCAAAGAGAATGGGTACAGTATATATATATATATATATATATATATATATATATATAAACCTATGGAGAGAAAAAAGTTGGGGGCGTGGGTGGGTGTTTTTTTCCAGTAGCCCTCTTAAAATTCCTGGAGGACAAATTGCAAGAATGTGCCCTTCGTGGCCCTTTATTTAATATGATACATCCTGGACAGGGCGTTTGGGAATATTATGGTGCAGTGGGTTTGGGAATGAGACTCAATGAGGAAAATAGAAGCAGGAAAAGCCCCATACCCTCCCCCACACAGTTCCCAGGGACTGCACTGCCCTGCAACGTGCTCAGAGACCATGTCTCACAACCTGCTGACGGGGAGAAACCTTATTCAGATTTAACTGACAAGTCTTTAACTTAATTTCCAATAAGGGTTATATTAAATTAGGAGCTGTGAACATGTGCTGTGTGAAAACAAGCACGCATTTCACTGTATGATACTGATCTATCAGATGACCAACCTTGGCTGTGTTGTGCATGTGAAGATTAAATTACCCATGATGCTTTGCAAATTCAGCGAGCCTGCTGATTTTTTTCAACAAAGATGGAAGCCACAAATGCAGAGGGACAATTTTGTTGTAAGTATATTTTCGCAAATAAGCACATTACAATGTCGAAATGTGTTGGAATATTTTGGTTTCATGTACATCCAAAGGACCGTTGAGCTTTGAACACAAATTTGATTGAATATGAAAATAACTGACAATTTATGAACGCAGCTAGCTAACTAGCTTGCTCCACCGGTAGAATTGTCAACATGTGACGTAGGTTAGCACGTTTGTTACGTTCACTACACTAATTTGCATATAGTGGTGTCCCAATTCCATAGGGAAGCCACTTCCCTCAACAAGGGGAATTTACGGTTGAGGGCACTCAAACCCAAGTGGAAATTTTAAGGGGGAAAAATGGGAACGGGGCCTTAGTGTAATGTAAACCAACACTTTCCGCCCCAGAAAATAGCAATGTTTTCATAGCTAGGTAGCGATACCTTTGCTAGCAATTTAATTTTAACAGTTAGCATTAGCTTTAAAAAATACTCGCTGATAAAGCTAACACTTCCTCGTGGCGAGCAACAAATAAAAGTAGAGTAACTTCAAGAACACATCCATCCATCCATTTTCAACCGCTTTCTAAGTCGCAGGGGTGCTGTGCCAATCTCTATGCAGAAAGGCCCCTGGCCCTCTTAGCATGTGTTAGCATGCTAACCCCATTATGTTGGGGATCAACACCCTTGAACCCGGGTCTACAGTTTATGTAATTATGTTTTATATTGGACTATTTAAAATGAGTCCAATATAAAACAATATTTGGTCACTTTTACATTTGAAGGTGATTTTGTTTCCTTTCAATTGCTTCACCAGTCTTGACCGTAGAGATTGTGATCTTTTCATCTCGCTCTCTTCTTTTCTTTAATAGAAAATAGAATGATTATCTCACAAACGCGTCATTTAAAGATAAACACCTTTGTCCCAACTGCGACGTTTTACCTGACTGCATTAATATTTCCGTCACCGATGCACTGATGCGAGCGTCCTCGCCCTGTTCCCCAGCATGTGTGCGCCACCCCACAGTGATTTATCTCACCAGCACTTACAGCGCAATGCTCATGTCCTGATGGAAGGAAACGGGAGGAAAAGAAGTCATTCTTTCCAACCCAGTGAAGCCAGACTCAAGAGCAAGTCATTTTGGGGGTAGACTGCCCGGTATGAGAGGCAGCTATTGTCCAAGTTGCTCCAGAGGATGGGGGCTTTTCATCATATACTGGTATGGCGAGGGGGCTGTGGGGATGAGTGGGAGAGAAATTTGAATTAATGCTCAACTCCATCACAACAACGGAGACGGTGACAAAGAGACACTGTGATAACTGCATGAGCCAAGATGTGAACATTGCATCTCCATGGTGACTATATGTAATGGGGGCATTAATCACAATAAATCCACCCACTGACGTCTCAGCCTGGGAAGATTTTGGAATGTGAAAGATGAAGGTTTTTTTTTCCCTGTGAGTTTGATTATTACGTCTGCTTTGGGCAATTACAGCTGAACCTGAAGCTTGACCTTTGGTGTTTTAGAATTAACAATTGTGCTTATTTCATATAGATAAAGTAGAGCCAGAAAACCTTCTTATGTGTTAGAAGAAGGAATGGAGCCAGATTTCCCAAAATTCAGAAGAGGAAAAAAGGTCCACGCCCTTGGTTCTATATCAGCAAGATATAGAAAACACTTAAAATAATTGAAAATAATAAATATTTGTCCCTTTTACCAATTAACATATCATCGCAAACACTTTGGTCATAATTGAGAAGGTCTCTGTAATTCCTGAAAATTCCTAATCCCACCACTTAAGAAATAATTCCATTTATTCTACAGCAACAGTTTGTGTCACTGGTCTGTCAGATACAACACTTTCTAAAACCTTAACACAAACAGTTTTCTGTTATCTTCATTCATTTTTGCAGATTCCTAAGTGATGGAAAAGCTTATCAGTTACTGCCCCGTACTAATTAAACACAAGATCTGTTTGTGGCATGAAAGCAGAGTAATGAGTCATGAAACAGGAAGCTGCTACTGCATCCTGCAAACTCATGGACATCCTTTGCAGATGCAAAGACAAGGTCCTGAGAAGACGACTCAAAGAAGAGGAATGTCACGCTGAGGGACCTCAACAGTCTGAGTCATCCCATTCATATCGCTTTGAGGCACGCCAGTAAAATCACCATTAACTCCTTTGTGCAATGATTCCTCTTGTCCTGCCCAGTTTGCCCTCTCTATCGCCCCCTCCAGTGCACTGCAGCGGCAGCAGCAGGCTTGAGGCGGAGGGTTACTGTGGAATTCTGGGTCTTGACCAGTCTGCACTCCAGTGCATTTCTACTGTTTGGAGTTGATGTTTTCCCAGAGAAGCTTCTAGTTTGCCGCCTACTCCCCCCTTGTCCTCTTTCTAAAACACACACAAACACATATTCTGGATTTATGTAAGACCAGTGTGCTGGCCGAGAGCCAAAGACATCACTGTATCAAAGGTCTGAACTCCCAAAAATAAAGCACATAAAATGTGGGAACACAACATTAGACCCCTCCCAGATCCACAGGATTGTGGGGACACTGGTTTAACATGGGTAACAAGACAGAGAATGAACAGTCTTCAAACCATTCTGCTGTTGGTTTGTTTTGTATTGCAGAATAAAAACTAACTTACTAACTAACTATGGCCCGTGTATTGAGCATTTATGTGATCCACTGACCCCAAACCAGTTCCAAACTGTATTATTACACTACACAAATAAGAGACACATATCTTTTTGTATTGTGCTTTTTATTTATTTTTTATTATTATTTTTTTTTAATCCTTATTTTTCATGTCATGTGTTCCAATGAAAACAAAATAATGTCAGATTGTATCACTTCCCTCCACAATCCTGTCCCAGTATTGAGGGCATAAATAAAAAACCATGTGACCACATCCATGCACAAGCCCCAGAGAATACATTTTTAGGAAAATGATTATTCAAAGTAGAATGTAGCATTAATTACAAAATATTTCTATAATTTAAAAAAAAAAAAATCCTTGGGTAGAAATTAGCTTGCCATTGGTTTGGAGTCAGTGGGTCACATGAAAGCTACTAGAAGAGGACTTTAGGGGAATACTTGGAATAGTGATATTCAGAATGTGTGTGCTGAACTTATGTTATTATCCCTTTATTTATTGAGAGTTGGATTAGAAGATCAATATCTTCTAGTGCAGCACAATGGTTTGAATGAAAGGAAACAGCGAGCTTTTTACAATTTCCTTTAACAAACAAGAAAAAAAAAGAATCAGATGGGGAGGATGAAGTTCAGGGCAAGGAAGGAAATGCTGTTGATATTGTTCAGCATTATAAAGAAACGTTTTTGTGTTTCATTGTGACTGAAGCAGCTGAGGTTATGATACAGAAGAATTGAACTGTAAATTGTGTAAGTTGGAGAAATGGAAGAATGAAGTGGAATGAGGAATAAAAAAATAATGTTTACACAAACACACACACACATACCTGTTGTCGTCATGTGTTACTTTTGATGGAGTTGTTCTTCTGCTGGTGTTTGCTGACAAAAAGTGGAAACCTGAAAGTGTTGTAGAAAAAAAAGCATTTTATCTTAACATCAACAACACAGTATGTGCTCAGGTGTCATTTTCATTTTCCTCCACCAGGGATTTTATGATTTGGGGTGTGATTGTGATTTGTGAGGAGACAGAACTTAAAAAATAAGGAATAGATTTAGTGACATTTTCCTGTGGGTGAAAAACAGAAAGATCCAGCATGATATAGATTTGTATAACCTTGTGAGATAGGGGATTATATTATGTAATGTTATATTATATTACATTACATTAAATTATGGTCTATGATTATGCTGCATTAATTTAATAATAAATGGTTAACTAATAGTCAATTTGATACATTATAAACACAGTAATGGGTTTTTTTTGGGGGGGGGGGGGTTTCCCAAATACTGCACCAACAATATTTTATAGTAATTTGTTTTATCTATTTGTTTATTTATTTACATTATTCACTTTTAATATGCTTTATTATTGTAAGAACAAATAGAGAGAAATAAAATACATTTATAAAAATATGAAATAAATAAATAAAAATACACCAAAAATAATAGATATGAAAAATAGAGGAAAATGACAGACAATTTAATAAAAATGTTCTCGGTGACAAAAGTTATTGGTTATTTTGGATACTTCAAAGTAAGAATCAAAGTATCAAAGTAAGGATATTTTAGCTCAGTTAAGAATCTCTAAAATGTGTTTTTGATCATTTGGATTTGTGAATATGAAATTGTCCTGAATATAAAGAGGTTTTGAATGTTAAATATGTTATTATTTTGAAAAAGACAAACACACGTGTGTTATCCGAGGTATTATCCTTATTTATTTGTATTCATTCCTGTCCTTTATGTCTTGCGACGCATCCTTTTATTTTGTAAACACTCACCGGAAGTACATGGTGAGGTCAGCTGACGCGTTCCATGGTTCAAAACAAACATGGCGGCTGAGGTAACGACAAACCACAATCATCGTTGAGTAACGGTTAAATGTTTTTCTTCGTCTTTCTCGATTTCGCCTTCCGTTTTCACTTAATGATACTAAAGCGCAAATAATAATTAAAAACAATTCTGGGTAATTTTTCTGAACCGAGCGAGAAAAAAAACTACAAACAGACAAACGGAAGTGTTTGCCTCTCGTTTGAAACCAAACATCCGCTTCTTTAACGCATGTGTTTGTGGTGTTTAGCTCGCCGTTTTAGCCCAGAAGAGATGGATTAAAATGAAAAACGAATCGGTTTGTGATGATACGAGACGAGGAATGGCTTTCGGCATCGGCTAACGCACCGTATAGAGAAAATGTAACGTGTACGTGCGTCGTGCTGAGTGAGAAAAACATGGACTTTGCCTCGGAGACACCCTGAGAGTGAAGATCGATACGCTGCAGAATCATCACAATGGGACTGGTGAACTTTGTCATCTCCACACTAGTAAAATGTCTGGACGTGGCGTGCTTTCTCCTGGACCTGAATTTCGTCCTCGTCCACAGTGTGGTACAGACTGTGGTGGCTGTCCTCACCTTCATCACCAACCTGCCCACCCTCCTCCTCACCTCACTGCTGGAGCTGGCAAACTTCCTGGTCTTTTGCCTGATATCCACAGCGGAGGCGACTTCAAACGTGGCCCAGAACACTGTCACCATGCTGGGCAGTGTGGTTTTGGCTCTGGAGGGGCTGCTGGAGAGCCTGAAGATGGTGGGTTATCTGTCCATGCACGTCCTCCTGCGGGGGAAGGAGCACCTGTGTCGAGGTCTGCTGTGGCTGCTGGAGGGCTGCGGCATCGCCGTCAGTCTGGTGGTCTATTTTACGAACACTGTGGTTAACTTCGTGCTCATTGCCACTCAGAATGTTTATCTGGCTGTGGTCGGGTTGTGGCACACAGTGTCCAGCCCGCTGCAGAAAGTGCTGGAGCTGACCCTGACCTCGCTCACCTTTCTCTACAGTAGCCTGGTGGGAACATCTGCTGTCCTGTGGTCGCCCTGCAAGCTCGTTCTGGACTTTCTGGTTTCTCTGGCGCACATGTTCATCAGTATCTTCATACTGAATATCTATGGTTTCATACTGACTGTCTCTATCGCTCTAACCACCACAGCTTACCTGAACCCAGAGTTGACGCAACAGGCTGCTGCACAGATCCTCAACTACATGAACTCATTCCCTGCTCTGCGCAGACTCCATCTCGCCGTCCGCCGACTTGTTTCGGCCTTGCGTCGCTTGCCACACATGGTGCGTGTGAACATACAGCGCCTGCAAAGGATGCTCTATCACCTCAACGTACTGGAGAGACGGCTTTGGCGACGGCTGTCGAGGCACAGCAGCGAGCTGGGCCTGGCGCTGCGGACGCACCTCAACAGGAACAACATCAACAGAGTGCGAGGGGATGGAGATACTGCGGAAGAGCGGCGTGGTCCACCAGACGGAAGAGCAGGCGATGGAGCCCACCGAGAGCTGCGGGACCTCCCCTCCTCGAGCACAGACAGACCTCTAAAGAAGCTGCCGTCTTCAGGTGAAGGCAGTAAGCGTCCGCCTGCCGAGGATCTGCTGACTCTACTGAAGGAGCAGGAGGAGAGAAAGAAGTGTGTCATCTGTCAGGACTGCACCAAGACGGTGGTGCTGCTGCCGTGCAGACACCTCTGCCTGTGTCGAGACTGTACCAACATACTGCTGAGGCAACCGATCTACCAGCAGAACTGCCCACTGTGTCGACACATGATCCTCAACACTATGGATGTTTATCTATGAGGAGCCAGTGGATCTACAGGCTTCTGGAATCAGGGAGCCCAATAACCAATCAGTGTCTATACATCAAGTTTTACCTTTGACTGCAGAAATTATTTTGTACATGATGTGTTTTTCCAGGTTGTGTTAGAGGATAAGTCTGGTGATATTGTGTATTTGTCGTGCCATTGACAAATTGTACGTTAATACCATGAATAACAAAGAACTTCTCTTCCCTGACTGTGACACTCAATCCTGTTTATCTCCAGTAAAGTAGGTATATAATTTTATTCTTTTTTTTAAATTAAAAAAAACGAATAAAACAAAAGTAGTTTTTATCGAAGTGTACTCAATTACACACAGTTTGATCAAATACATATATATATATATATCACCAGACTTTAACCTCTAACATGCACATACTGTTTTACATGTACACAGAAACGATGCGTGACAGAAGACGACATTACGAAACCACCAACGAATAAGAAGTCCCGGGTTACAGAAAAAAATGTTCATGATCGAAATATCTTCCAGCTAATTGCGTAAATCTACCATGTGGAAAGTGAGTGAAAATGAGGAAAATCTTACCACTTAAGTCCTATTATTTTATGTAACCGACAATGTAAAAAAAAAAATGCAAAAAGGGCTAATTAATGACTTAAATACGGTATATGCAGAGTGAGTGAGTGACATTTAAAAAAAAGACTTGTTTTTTTTTTGCTTTTCAAATGTGAATAGACTATCTCTGTCACTGTGATGCACATGTTCCAATGGTCCTGCATTGCCATGTTGAGTCTCAGGTCTTGTCGCCACGGTAACCAGTCAGTGCCCCCCCCCCTCCCCCTCCCCCTCCCCCTCCTCCTCCTCCATCTCTGATGCTGGAATGTTTACCACTGCTAATGTCTTAAAACGTCGTGCTTTTAACGGACCAAGCTGTGAACAACGAACATTGCATGAGTCTATTCCACACACGTCTGTAATGTATATCAAAACTATACCACAGCTCTTTTTTTATATATATACTTCTGTACACGTTCGTGCTGCACAGAGCCATGTAAAAAAGTTCTGTATAATATTCCAGGCAGTAATGGTAAAGTATGGCTTTATTACATTTATTAATTCTAAGGGTGGGGCCAATTCCTGTCTTGGATTAGGTTACAGTCACCACCTAAGGCATCATCCATAAAAGGTTTTCCATTTCCTTTGCCATTGTAATAAAACAGATTTATATAAAAGGACCATAAGCTGATAAGGCCTCGCAATTTAATTTGCATTTGTTTTTCCTTTGTAGCCGCTGAAGCCGAAGTGTTGATATGAATCTGTGTTTAAAAAGTATAAAGGGAAACATTTAGATTCCATTTAAACTGTATAATATCATTGCGGATATGTGCGGGGAAAAAATGCTATCTCTTGTTTTTGTTTATATAATTTGCATGATTTGAAAAAAAACAAAAAAAAACAGTTGATTTCTGCTTTGTTTTTGAGCTTTGTGACAGTGCCAGTGCATTACACAGATGTCACGCGTCACGCCAGTTTTTCTTAAGGTTTAAAATGTTTCTCGAGACCAGACGAACAAGTCCTTTCAGAGTAAAACGTCTCTCAGGTATCTGCTAACATGCCACTGTGTATAGCAGAAGTGAACTCTGCTCTCATCATGACATGTCATCTGTTGCTGCCTGCAGTATGTGCGACACCGTTTGAAGACATGAATGTAAATTGTGTTAAATTGCTCCGGCTGCCATATAATGGCAGGTCTTCTGTTCATAATAAAAACACAAGAAAGAAGTTTCTTTTGACGTAATTCGCCACTAAAACACAGCATTTTTAATAGACTATATATTATATACTTGATGTGAAGTTAAATATAAAGTGAAGATTGGCTTTTCTGTATGTTTCTAATAAGCTGGGTGCACTGCCAGATAGTGAGAAGCTGTTTAACAATAAAAGGCCAAATATAGACCTGATATTAGCAGCACAAATGCTGCTAACTTACCAACAGAACTGGAGGAGGATTTCACACCGGCCAGCAGGTCAGGTCACTCTTACAGAAACACAAATACAATAGTATTATATTTAAAGGGTTGTGATTTTAAAAATAATAGTCAGGAAACAGAGTAAAAACAAAAGTTCACGGTGACAAATTCAAATGTATTTTTGTTCCAGCAATCGTGCAGAACATCTGAGCACTGATTCATCGAAAGCTGAAATGTTTTTATTAGAACTGGAACAATTAATTGTCAACTATTTTGATAATCGATTAATCATTTTGAAGCTTATTACAAAAATAATCGTTAGCTGGAGCTCTAGTTTTTATTCTAATAACGTCAAATTAATACAACGATATCCCAGCCAGCACAGGAGCTTCATGTGTACATCACTGAGACCTTCCTGAGTTCAATTCAAAGACAATAAAATAACCTTACTGTACTCTGTTAAACCATCAAATTAGCAAATACAAATGTATGTTGAAGGGTCGATTTCAGAGACAGCTGAGTCATTCACACCTCACCTCTGCAGCAGAACACAGGGCTCTACGGTAGCAAAGCTCCAGTGACGACAGGAGACACTTGGACCACTTCCTCTAACACCAGAGCTCTGTGGTTTGTAGAGCAGCTGAGGTTCATTCCTGTCCCACACTGAACATCTGTTGAGATAAAACAATGCAGTTTAATGTTATTATTATTAACCCTTTAAGGTACGCACCAAGAAAAAAGCAAAGGAAAATTACTTATTTTCATTTTTTATTATCTATTTTATTTCCTTATGATAACCATAACCATGACAATCAATATATGTATGTTTTGTTTTTGTTTTATGTTTTTAAATTAGACCCTACAGTATTTCAGATACAGGCCTCTACCAAACGGTTGAGACGTCTGTTCATAATAAACCTGGTTTGCGTAATTCATAAAGTACAACATTCACAAGTCACATTAAGTTTTAGTGAGTTCAACTTGATGCAATTTTCAATGAGATATTGGGCCAATTCCAATTCCTATCTTAACCCTCAAGCTCAACCCTTAATCTTAACTGGCCCTGAAAACCAAGTGTTGAGGGTTATTTTGTCACTTAGAAATGGGACACCCCTTAAATGCAGGTACGTCTTCAGACTGTGGGGGGCAGAATAACGCTAAAGCTGCGTCCAGTCTGTCAACTCCAAAAAAGAAGAAGAAGAACACATTTACGTCACGATTATTTATTACGATCCGTTTGTCAGTCAAGTTATTAGGTTGTCAGTTAGTTATAAGATGATACTCATACAAATACCACAACCACGGACATATTCAGCTGACAGTTACCACACACCACGGCTTATTGAAGGGTAAACGCCGGTGCGGCCGACAAAGTATCGTAAAATAAAAATAAATGTTACGCAACAATGACGTCAGTAATCCATAATATGGGCCTAAACTAAGATAATACAATGGTTTTCATATATTTTTATATATAAAATAATATATATATTATATATTATCTCTATTAACGAAGAAAATACTTAATTTGTAGCATACTCGTTTCGCTGCTTTCGACGCCATCTTTGTTATGGCAAAACACGCAATGCATTCTGGGTAGCCCTTGCTCCCAAGGGTGGTCTCGGAAAATCTCAATATTGAGGGCGATACAGCCCTTAAACTCGCCCCTCAACTTAATTTTTCCGAGAATTGGGACAGCACTTTTGAGATTGAGGGTTAAGCAAGGAATTGGAATTCACCCATAGTGACTTAAAGTGTGGTCGACCAAATGGTTGAGTAGTACCTTAAAGGGACAATGTGTAGTATTTATGGGTTTATATAACCCAAAATCCACTTTTTTATTATGTGCTCCTGCATTGTCTAGTCGCTGTATAATAGTTTTTGTTTCATTTTCGTAGTGTTTCAAAAAGTCATGTAAAATAACATGACCGCGGGCCGCGGTTGCATAGCCACTGTTAGCAGCGAGACGCCATGTTTCTACCGGAGCCTGTAAGGACAAACGCGAGAGAACAAATCAAGCATCTCTTTACTTGTAGCAGAAGTCCCGCCTCCTCTCTCTCCGCTTCGTCTGCTACGGCCGCTGTAGCTCGCCCTCTCCCTCGCCTCACGAACCTCATCTGCTGACACGGAGAAAGACGACGAGGACGACATTTGACCAGCTGAGGATACCGTAGCGCTCAGGGAAGGGAGGGGGTGAGCAGAGAAGCAGGTCTTTGTTGTAAATGTCAGCCTCTCCTCTAGATGGCACTATAAACTACTTATTTCCCCTTTAAATGGTTAATGACACAACATGACATCAGCATCTTTTACTCATCGTTCAATCCTCTCCCGACGTAAAAAAAATGTGAGATTTCTCGAGATTTAGTCCAGAAATGCTAAACATGCTGTTAAGAGGGATGAGAAAACAAACTCTGAGGTGTTTATTATGGGTTATTTATATATGATGTAGATTGGTGTTAACAGAGGGAGAGGAAGTCTACTGTCAGAGGGAAGAGCAAACCACGCGGAGTTTTACACTCTGGGGGTTTGACCTCTTTGGCTTTGACCCTGGTCATCCTGGTTGGGAGCAGTGTGGGAAAATGCCTCACTCCAGGCTCTCTAATCTTTTATTTTTTTTTCTCTGTTTACGCTCACTCTCTGCGTTGTTTACTCTGCGCCGTGATTTCCGCATCACATCAGCATTATCTTTACGTGTGGGAAACGGCTCATAAAAAAGCAGATCTGAGTCATCAGAACAGCGAAGCTTCTGGTGCCCCTAATATGTCAGAGATGATGGATCTCTACCCCGGCAACACCCTCTGACCCCCATGACCCTGTGGGGCGTCTCTGAAACAATGAACTTCCCTGGAAAGATAAACTTACACGTGAGCTTTAGTTAACGTTTCTATTTCTGATATTGACAAGCGTGACGTGACAGAACCCTCATCGTCGCCACCAAAGGGGGAAAACAATTGTTGGATATTAATGTAAATGAGGTAAAGGTGAAGTTCTGGCCTTCTACGGTGGGTGTTTGTCGTATTTAGCCCAGCCGTGCACATTTCCACAGCTGATAACCCTCATCCTTCCATTCTTTCAAGAAAGTGCCAGTGCCGAGATGAAAGCTGCTGATGGGAGGGGGGGGGGGGGTCGGCGAGCTGATAAGTGGTCGAACTTTAACCCTTTGAGACGGAGAGAGATAAGAGTTAGCCGCTAATGAAATGTTCCACTGTTTTCACACAAAAAGAAAGCTAAGCTACAAACGAGTCAAACAGACACTGATGGAAGAACATATTGTTTCACCAGATTGAGTCTACGGTGATTTAATGAGGTTCTTCAGACTTTGATCAAAGTGAAACCGCATCTTTGAAAAGAAAAAAAAAAAAAATCTACAAAAGTACCAAACTTTGACCACTTTAACTTGATTAAACTTGGCTCCAGACCACGCTCTTAGAAAAAACGGTTCCAAAAGTGTTCTTCTACAAGGGCTGAGGTTCTACCTGGAACCATTTGCATTTGGAACCCTCTCCTTCGGGAAAGGGTTTTTCAAGGGTTCTTGGTAACACTAATGGTTCCAGTAAGAATCATTTTGATCCAGGTATGACAAGCCGAAGAACCTTATCTGGTTCTACTCAGCACTTTTCTTTCTAAGAGTGTATGTTATGCTTCCTGACGTAAATACCCCCTTTCTGTATTTCCTATGTGGACAATCATCAACCTCTCCTTTCTCCCTGAGGTTCTCACCTCAATCCCTCAGATCCACTAAACCACTCGCATACCAGCAACTGTTCAAATAAAACCCCTTTATGTCTTGGTGCACTCTTAGAAATAAAAGTGCTAAGTAGAACCAGATAAGGTTCTTCAGCGTGTCCTCATAGGAGAACCCTTTTTGGTTCCAGGTAGAGCCTTTTTATAAAGGTTCCACTTTCCACCTTTTACCCTTTATTCAGGAAAGGGTCTTTCAGAAGCAAATGGTTCCAGGTAGAACCTCAGGCCTTGTGGAAGAACCCTTTTGGAACCCTTATTTCTAAGAGTGTATGGAAGTCGCTTGAGCAGGCAGGAGAGTTATCTGCAGTAAGAGGTTCAAACGTGGTTGGCAGATCAGGAGCACAGGAGTAGCCTTGTACTTCCAGGACTCGAGGAATTAACTAGGAGGCACAAGGTTAAACTGGTAAGTAAAAATAACAAACCAATTAATTACCACGCTGGAGAGGTAGAACATCTGGCAAAGACTGGTTGTTCCCGCAGTTCCTTGTCTGTGTGTCAGCAGGGAGCAGGAACCAGAACCAGAATCCAGGGTGTAGCCCAACTTTGGCCCTATGTCAGCTGGGATTGGCATAGATGGATGGATGGATGGATGGAGATCACCTTGTATTGTCCAATTAGAACGCAACAGAAAGGTTTACAGTGAAAGTGTTTGGTATCTGCTTGGACAGTGGACAAAGAAAAGGCCGGTGTTGTAAAGGTGTTGTAAAGACTGACCTTTACATTTCAAATGACCATAAATGAAGCCAGCGATTCAAAGATTGTGCGACAGCAGCAAAACGGACTCTTTGTTCTTCGCAGTGTTTCCTTTTATTTTCAGCTGCTGATCATAAATTCTAGTCCACGACACAAAATGTTCCAATTTCAGTCGAGATAACCTTACTTTCTTTTTTTATACTACCAAGTGCAGGGAATAAAGGGACGCGTTCATGAATGCCTCGTCCTGAATGTGTGATTCAAAGTCATTTGCTCCACGTTCACCAGAGGCTGCAGAGAATGATTCATATTAGACGACGATCAGATGCAGACGGTTTCAAAAGTCCATTCATTATTTACGGCTTTGCAGAGTTTACACACGTTTATGAACAGAGACGAGCACTTTGAGGTCGACTTATCGATCTGTCTGTTGTGCATCTGAACTGCTTTTTTTTTTTAAAAACATGTGACTTCACCTCATGCAAACAACTTCCTCCTGATGAGGCGTCGATAACCTTGTTCTAATCTCGACTCTGCAGGCGGTGAAATGATGTGCTTCAGACGCAAATCCCTTCATTTTCTTCAAATTTCCTGCAGAAGTGTTGATATGATCTGACTTTGATGACTTTGATCTGATAAAAATGAATTCCTGTCTGGTGTCTTTACACAGAAGTGCACTCACCGTGAAGTCATCTCAGGACAGTTGAGGGAGTGGACCTCACCTGCAGGTTTCTTATATGCTGAACACTGATGCAGCACTGCCCCCTGCTGGGTGAAGTAGAACCAGCAGCCTGAAGGAAAAAGGAAAGGAAAAGAACCTTATCTCACTTCTGAGGACTGTGTCTTCATTTAGTTTAATTTTAACTGAGAAACCCTGCGAGTGAGGAGAGCAATTATTAATATATTGTTTCTCTTCATTTCAAAGATCACACCCTGAAGGTTCTGACGACGCTGGAATGATTTTTAATGAACAGCTTGACGGTGAAGATGGCTTCGACAGATTAATTTGACATTTAGGGAAATTAGCTCTCTTTTGCGGAGAAGATTGATCCCACTCTTGCTGAATTGATGACATAAATCTGCCTCCTGTCGTGTCAATCGAGTAATTAAACTTCACTCATTATGTTTTTCTTTTTGTCCAAACAAAAACTGAAGTTCTTTCTTTCAATTCACTGCACAGAAAAGCTCCGGGATCCAAACGTGTGACCATCTCGCTGTGAGGGCCACGATGCTAACCCATATATTAGTGGGCTTTAAAGGCGCCATATGTAAGATTGTGGCCAAAAACGGTTACTACACTCAAATTCAAAACACCGAGGTCTTTTAGGTTTCGTTTTCTCCGCCAATGTAGCTCAGACGTAACTGGCAACCCGTGGTTGCTCGGCAGCTGAGACTGCAATGATTGGCAGACGGCGGTAGGTGGCGCCACATGCTGAAACATGATTTCAAAACATAAACATGATTTGTGGTCTGCAAAATACTTTTTTTAATGCGAATATTAAGTATTTGCAGTTAAAAAAAAAAAGTATAAATGTGAGGTGATTATTGAAGAAGTTTTGATAAATGCTTTGTATTCACGCCATTCTTCTGACATAAAACTTGCGGTAACACTTTATATTAAAGAACACATATTCCCCATTAACTAGGTGCTTACTAACGTGCATATAAGTCGCATACTAGCCCTTTATTAGTAAATATTAAGCACGTATTAACACCTTATGTAGGAAAAATCTTAATTCATGTCGATATAGAGGTAGAATTAGGTTATGTAGAGTAAGGTGTTAATACTTGCTTAATGATTACTAATAAAGGGCTAGTATGCGACTTATATAATTAGTAAGCGCCTAGTTAATGGTGGATATGTGAAACTTATCTTACAAATGGATAAAAAAGGCTAAAATAATATGCATTTCAACCTTTATCCAGGGACGTAAAATACAATCCAACAAAATTCAGTGATAATACCATACGCATTAAATAAGAATTTAAAGAATTAAATAAATCGTACATTGGTGAGTTTTTACTTGTTACTACTATGATGCACATGTCGCCCTTCACTCTACTTTCGACTGTTAAAACGGCATCTTTTATGGTTTTTATGACACAAAACATATCTTCTTTTTGAATCTTGCACCTGGAAAACCTACAAACTAACTCAAACTAACACTAAAACTAAAAAAAACTAAGCATTTTCAACAAAAACAAAAAAAATTACCTTATCTAAATCTATTATCACCTGGACACACACACACACATATACTGTACCTTCTCTCTCACTAAACCCTCCCTGGATCTGAATTCTAATCCAGATGTCAAACTTCTTAGCTCACTTTCCTTCGCCCAAACACATCTTCACCCAGTGATGTCACCGTCTGTTTGGCCGTCAGCTTCACTCTTCGAGGCTGTGAACTAATGGAAATGCGTGATTAATGCCAGAGGACGACTGACGACTGATTAACGCTCTGCTTCTCTCGTTCTGCCCTTACAGACAAAAAAAAAGTTATGGGCTTATGTCTCGAGTCTAAATAGGAAAATAACATTTCCTCCTGTGTGAGGTGGCACAGAAAGCGCTCAGCTCAGTAAAGTGTGAAAATAACACGTTTTATTTAAGCTCCTGTCAAATATGGAGGAGAAGTAGGTGACGTTGACCTCAGTGTTGTTTTTAAGTGTTTGGTGGATTTGGCAGAGCAGAGGTAAACAGGGTGTGACTCCAGTGGAAAATTAATATTTTCAAGGATTTATTGATTTGGTACAGTGCTCTGCTCCTTTGGGAATGGAAACGGGGGGAAAAAGAGAGATGTTTTTTATGAATAAAAGTGGAATCTGCTTTTCAACTTGCTGCTCATTTCATTTGAAGAAAACGTACGAAGCCGTTACGCGAGTGACGAAGGAATGAAACCAACACCGAATAATGTAAGGCCTTCGTTTAACAGGAAGAGGAAGTAGAAATACAAGTGAAAGTCACTCACCTTCTTTCGCTTTATCCTCCACACGAGGGTCGTGGAGGTCGCTGGTGCCAATCCCAGCTGACCACCACAGTGTCCAATTTGTCTAATCCCCTAATCTGCATGTTTTTTGGATTGTGGGAGGAAACTGGAGAAGATTCCCTGAGGTTAGAAAAGTGAGACTTGAACACAATTACCTGAAACTTCAGTTTGCCCAATTCCAGTTACAAATTGGGGGTTGTAACCCAAAGATTGCGTGTTCAATCCCAGGACTGCCCCTGAGCAAGGCACCCAAAATGCAGAGGACAAATTCACTGTCACTAATTCGACTAATTCTATATTCTACTAAAGTCCAAGGAGAACAGAGGTGTGAGATGGACAGCAGGGTCTGTGCATGTAGTTTCAGTGAATGGAGATCATTTACACATTATTCACTGTTATGGATTTATCTTCAGACTATACCAAGTACAAAAAAAACACCAGTTGAATAAAGAAATTCTACAATACCCAATATAACAAGGGTGTCAAACTCATTTTCACTGAGGGCCACATCAGCATAATGGTTACCCTCAAATTGCCAGATGTAACTGTCATAGAGAATAAATGTAACTAAATATAATGTAAACTAAAGGTAACTACTCTGTAACATATTGATAAATAACTTTCTGTATTTATTACTTATTTCACTCTTCGCATGATGCATATACTGTGATACACTGTGATCTAGTGGCGGTGCCGTCACTTTGCGGGTAACACAATCACCATGCATTGTGGGAAATGTAGTTTATGGTCAACGCACGCCTTAAAGCAGCATAGACCTATTTTAACACAGATTTTTAAGACCAATTCAATCACTCGCGGGCCACAGAAAATGACGTGGTGGGCCACATCTGGCCCCCAAACCTTGAGTTTGACACATGTGCTCTATAACTATAATGCAATAATGTGATTTCCACCTCAACCAGTGACAAGAACTACATCGATGTGGGCTTCAGTTTGTCAGAACCAGAGAGGCTGACCTTAAAGCTGTCGAGGTTCTGGTTTAGATGACTCACCCGACTTCCTGAAACACAGACGTAAAAGTCTGAAAATGTTTTCTATTTCTGGTCCACTTCCAATTTGTATCATTTGCTTATAATTCCTTTGTGCTTTCTCCCTTAGAATCAAGAGCATTTGACATTATTTCTCCATTCCTGAAAACAGATATTGCATTATAATACAGCGGTGCATATGCAGGCACGTCTCGACAATGTGGCTTAAAAACTCCAGGATAGAAAATCAAAAAAATATGTACAGTAAGTCAAGTCTGATTTTTTTTTTTTTTTTTTTTTTAAACAAAAAAAAGAACAGTTTATTTCATGTTCAGCGAGCAGAAGTCAGTGAGACGCCAAGTGCAATAATGATGATAATAATAATAATAATAATAATAGGGCAACAGCTGTTTTCTGTGGCCTGTTGCCTGGAGCCTGCTGTTCTAACATCTGGAGAAAGATTTAACTGTCGCAAGAGTTTAAAAACTACAACTGAAGAAGAAACATTTACAGCCACTCAGTGTACGAACCTCACACCAGTGAAGTGTGTGCCATTCAAGTTACATTCACTGGTGATGTCTTTATTTAAGGGCTTTTGGAGTGGTACGACTTGGCTTTAGGGGGTTTGGGGATGGTTAAGATTAGAGTAAGAGCCAATTTACTCGTCATTATCCAGAAATTAGGAGATGTTTTTTGTTCATCACCCACGGGGAAACATCACTCGGTTTTTTTGTTTTTTTTGGGTCACGCAAACACAGCAGAGTTTTTCCAGTCAGAGTAGACCAGGAAGCCAGTGAAGGTGCTGTCTGTCTTGGTGCTGGAGTAAAAGCCGTTGTACTCCGACAGAGCCATCTGGACCCACACCTGATCCCCGGGGACGAGGTGGAGCAGGGAGCCGCCCGACAGGGACCCAGGTTTGGGCCAGTTTCCGAAAAACTGGAAATAAGACGCCGCGGCGTGTCCGTTCTTCATCAGGTCAAACTGCAGACTGGCTCTGTAAACCGTGGCGTGGACGGCAAAGTAGTAAACTCCGGGGACTTTGCAGGTGAAGCGTCCCGTCTCCGGGTTGTAGTCGCCCTGCTCGTTCAGCAGGATCTTGTTGAAGGAAAGAGCGCCGCCAGCGGTGAGTGGCAAAGTTTGGCTCTCGGAGAGTTTGGCACTGAAGGCTGATTTAGGGGCCACAGCGCACTCTCCTGCATGACCTTTCTCACCCTTTTCTCCCAGGTCGCCTTTGTCTCCAGTCAGGCCTCGCACTCCTGTCTCACCTGAGGAGGAAGAGGAGACTTTAATTCTCCAGACCTTCTCATTTTGTTTATGAGGGTTATTTATTAGTAGTAGTAGTAGGTACACTACAGTTCATAAGTTTGGTGTCACCTATACAATTCTTTTGTGTTTTCCATTAAAAGTCACACTTTTATTCATTAAAAGAGTTGCAAAATGAATAGAAAATATAGTCAAGACATTGACTAGATTAGAAATAATGCAGCAAAACTGTTTTCAGCTGTGCTAACATCATTGCACAAGGGTTTTCAAGGGTTTTCTAATCATCCAATAGCCTTCTAACGCCATTAGAAAACACAATGTACCATTAGAACACTGGAAATGGGCCTCTATACACCTATGTACATATTCCATTAAAAACCAGACGTTTGCAGCTAGAATAGTCGTTTACCACATTAACAATGTATAGAGTGTAAAGAAAAATTGACAAAAACGTCATACTATACTATGTCGTCAAAAATTTGAAAAAATCTTTGACAAAAAAATGTTGGTCCAAAATTTGACAAAAAAATTTGGTCCAAGATTTGAAAAAAAAAATTGGTTCAAAATTTGACAAAAAAAATTTGGTCCAAAATTTGACAAAAAAAATTTGGTCCAAAATTTGACAAAAAAATTTGGTCCAAAATTTGACAAAAACGTCATTCTATACTATGTCGTCCAAAATGTGATTTTTTTTGTGAAAACAAATGAAAACAAAGTGAGGACCGGCCAAATGTCCTAACTTTGTAGAATTGACCTCACTTTGTTGGTTAAAAACCCTCACTGGTCCTCAGTATGCTGCAAGTACAAGAACACACACACACACACACACACACTATTCTTCTGGGACACTGAGGCCAGTCTTTATGCCAGGAAATGACCCAAAGAGGCAACAAGTATAAGTAAACACATACACACAAACACACACACACTGTTTTGTACAGCATCCTTAGTGAAGACATAAAGCCACAACCAAATATAAACTTTCAAATTGTAAGAACCCTTATACAAGGTCAAAATGACCCACAAAGATAGATTTGAATCAAAATGTGTCCTCACAACCTACTACACACATGTACATGTACACACACACACACACACACACACACACACACACGTTCTGTACCTGGATTTCCTCCGTCCCCCTTCTGTCCCTTCTCCCCCGGAGCAGCGTCTCTCCCGTCCCTCCCGTCTCTCCCCGGCTGACCTGGATTTCCATGAACTCCAGGAGAGCCCGGGATGCCAGGCTGACCAGTGCACAGACTGGGGGGGATCTTGTTGTCCTCTAACTGGTGGGACAGGTGGACGTGTAGGACGACGAGGAGGAGGAGGGAGTGCGACAGAAAGAACAGCCTGAGCGAGCTCATTGCAGTGTCACAGCTGAGAGACAACAGAGAAAAGAAGACAGTTTTCATCTTTTAGATGCAGTTTAAAAACAGGTTAGTGGAGGAGTCACAAAAGGAGTTTAAAGCGGACCACACATACAGTAGTGATGTCGGTAAACATGTGCACAATAAACATCGAGCGGGATCAAACATTATGGGGATTGCAAACACACGGCGAGGACGTATAATTATGACTTTGATGCACGTGAACGTAAACACACGTAATTGAAGGGCTTGCATTCAAATATTCTGTATAAATTGTCTCGTTGCAGCTCTGTGGCAGAAAGACGTCCAGAAGTAATATTATATTGTCCCAAAAATGTCCTGTTGGTTTAGACAAAATCTATCTTTCTAAATCATTCAACCAAAATGTAAAAATGTTATTTATTTATTGGATTATTAATTGGTTTGGACAATGAAAAACAAAGTTAGGGTAAACACTTTGGATTAGGGAACACATACTCACCATCAACTAGGTGATAGTAGGAAGGAAAACTCTTAATTCATGTTGTAATAAAGGTAGAATAATGTTATGTAGAATAAAGTGTTAATACGTGCTTAATGATTACTAATAAAGGGCTAGTATGCAACTTATATGCATGTTAGTAAGCACCTACACTCTAAGAAATAAGGGTTCCAAAAGGTTTTTTTTACAAGGGCTGAGGTTCTACCTGGAACCATTTGGTTTTCAAGGGTTCTTGGTAACACTAATGGTTCCAGTAAGAACCATTGTGATCCAGAGAACCCTTTAAAACCCCTTTCCTGAATAAAGGCTTTTAAAAGGGTTCTTGGTGGGAAAACCTCCAAAAGGGCTCCAGGTTCTACCTTGAGCCAAAAAGGGTTCTCCTATGAGGACAAGCCGAAGAACCTTATATGGTTCTTCTTAGCACTTTTATTTCTAAGAGTGTAGTTAATGGTGAATATGTGTTCCCTAATCTAAACCGTTACCAAAGTTAGAATAAAACACATTTTCTAAACTAGGGCTGCAACGCTGACAGTAAACGTGTATTAACAACATATGCATGACACATCTGAACTGGTGATTCAGCTTCTGCAAGACTCAGCTTCTGAGAACATCATGGTCTGATTCCGGCAAGACACGTGTGGAAGGAAGTGATTAAAAAAAGGAGGGGGGAAACTCTCAAAGATGAAAGATTTTTCAGTTTCCCTTTTTTTTGCAGAGAGTTAAATCGTCCTAAAGTCCTTGCATGTTTTGTGTTTTTGTGTCTTTTTTCCTGCAGGACTTTATTTGACGTTTGTCTCAGGACAAGCATCCGTGCAGACGCACGAACTGCACCGATGAAGTGAACAGACTTAGCTTTGGTTTCCTCCTCGTGACCAACTTATTAACAAAAAAAAAAAAAAAGTAATAAGTTATCCGTCGTCTACCTGCGTCTCTCCTAATTACTGAGAGATTACCGTAGTCTGCATCCACGACAGCTGTGTGAAGAGAAGCAGAGACTAAGACACAGACAGAAGAGGAAAAGAGAGGAGGGAGGAGAGTGAAGTGCATGTCAGGATTCCTGGCAGACGAGGACGGCAGACAAGAGGACAAATACCGGAGAGACTGAACAGCTGTCTGCCTCCCTCGCCCGCGGATGATTCAAACACACGAACGCTCTCAGAAACTCTGCTGTTAGTCGACTAATTACATGTTTAATATCGTCCTCGTCTTTAATACAGAGGGATGTAGACAAGTTAAACACACTGTATTTGTTGTCTGATGAAATCCAGAATTATGAATCACGTTTCACCAAAACCACCGAAACGAAGCCTTGGATCATTTTTGGGTGTTTTTTTTGAGTGCAGTCTAAGTTGGATTCATCTGTGTTTGTGTGTTTTTTTTGTTTGTTTTCTTTCAAGGATCTGATCTCAGTGTAAGACCTTGGCAGCCATTTTGGGAAAGTTTGGCATGCGGCCTTATGAGCAGCTGGAGAGAATCAGTGTTGTTTTACATTTTACTGTAACTTGTTATCAGCTGCCGGAAAATACATTTATACGATCACGCAAAGAAGAACGAGCTACTGTGTATGGAAGAGTTTAGTTTCTCTCTATAGCTTCATAACACTTACAGGAGATTATATGTTTAATAATAATGATAAAAATTCTATTATAATGAGATTATAACATAATTAAAGGTGCCATATGTAAGAATGTGGCCAAAAACGGTTACTACATTCAAATTCAAAAATACTAAGGTCTTTTAGGCTTCGTTTTCTGGCAACCCGTGGTTGCTATGCAGCTGAGACTCTACTGACTGCAATGATTGGTAGACGGCGGTAGGTGGCGCCACATGCCAAAACATGATTTCAAAACATAAAACATGATTTGCAGTCTGCAAAATATATGTTTTAATGCAAATATTTTGTCTATACTGTTGTTGTTGGTGAGTTCAGTTTGTTATATGAACATTATTCCTGAGTCTCTGTGACATATTAGGAGGATTTTATGGCCAGTTGCTTTAGATTTATTACATAATGCACCTTTAAATATAATCATAATCTTTGTTCTTTGCCTATAAACGTTCAACACAATCAAACACAACAGTCGCCATGATGCAGTTTGTAGTAATTCAGTACAGTTGTCAAACATCAAGACAAAATCAATACAGAATATAAGATAGAATAAATAAATATGTGACTTACAAGCTTATGATGCAGTGATGTCTTGGACGATGTGCCTCTGCAACCGTCTCTGATGTTCCAGAGGAGAATCCAGTCAAAGTTTTTCCTCCAAACCAGAGAAAGAAAAACTGAAGAGAGAAAATGGTCATGAACGCCAATTAGAGTCTGGGGTGGGTGGGCTGAGAGAGAGAGGGAGAAGGAGGGAGAAAGGGAGGATACAAAGGAAAATATGTGATGATAATCAAGAAAGAGAGAGAGAGAGAGAGAGAGAGAGAGAGAGAGAGAGAGAGAGAGAGAGAGAGAGAGAGAGAGAGAGAGAGAGAGAGAGAGAGAGAGAGAGAGAGAGAGAGAGAGAGAGAGAGGGAGAGAGAGGGAAAAAAAACAACTGGAGTGACAAAATCAGAATGAAGGGAGGGGTGTGTGTGTGTGTGTGTGTGTGTGTGTGTGTGTGTGTGTGTGTGTGTGTGTGTGTTTTGGAGGGATGATAAATGGGGGAGTGTTCGGTTTGGTTGCATAACAGCGTTTGAGGAAAGTGTCCAGCACAGAACCACAGAGTTCACAGGGCTGCGGTCAAAAGAAAAGAGAGGGAGGGGGGGGGGGGTGGATGACAACACAAAGAACCGCGGCTGAGAAACGAGCCAAACTCCTCACTTTGTAAACTGTGAAGAGACGAAAAGGATGAGACAGACACTGACTGTGTGATTCGTCTCCTCTATTCTATTCTATATTATTATTAAATCCCATTCATAACATACAAGGCACTTACTTCACATGGTCAGGCCATTCTATTTTCATGATGTAATGTCTTTTATATGTCATTTTGCAGGAGAGAGGATGATGATGATGATGATGATGATGATCTGCCTCCAACATGAAGCAGTTTAAAAAAGGCTCAGCTTCCACTTTAAATAAGGCTCTAAATCCTCTTCTGATTGTTATCCTCAGAGCCAGAGTTAAGTCAGTTAAAGGCAACAGTCCTAAATCATTAAAGCATTAAGGAAACTGAGCTGAAAATGATTCAACAGCGTTACAGTATTCATTGGCCTCGTCACTGTATGCTCACGCTCTGCTGTTCCCCTCTGTCAACTCAGAGAAACTCACTTTCTTTCAAGAAGGAATCTCATCTCTATCTGCACTGACCGGGTCAGATGATGCAGGTAAATGAAACGATTTAGCACAATGGTAACTTCCATCCATTTAAAAAAAAAAAAAAAAAAAAACAGACATACAAACATAGAAACGTGCCTATTTTTCATGCGGTGTATTCTAATGTTGTCGGTTGCTATGTATTTATCCATGTTTTAAGCCGTTTCTTGAAGGATATGCAAGTGGTGCTTTCTCCAATAGCCACAGGCAGCGTATTCCAGCTCATGCATCCTTTGACTGTGATGGTATATTAAATTTCTCTGTCTCAGAGCTACAACTGCCCATCACCGTATACCTGCCCAGCACAGAATACCAGGTCCTCCTGTGTATTGTGTATTGCATATTGTGTAATTAGCTAGCATGTCTAGCCTGAACTTGCACCTTCCTGCAGCATCCGAAGTGAGTCGGCTCCCCGATACCTACAGTGGACAAAGAGGTGTGAAAACACAGCCTGGATAATATAGAATCTTTGTCTATTGGAGGAACGCAAAAAGGGCAGTTGCTCAGGTATAAATGTGGAGGGCACACTTTGCTCTGGGTCTTTCTCCAGCTAGGATCACTCCTGTGAACACTGACCTTTTCCTAAAAACTTGTCGGCCGGCAGAGGTTCTCTGTTTCATTCTTCACCAGCAACAGAGAAATTTCCACAACATGACTTAAAAAAACATTCTGTGCAAAAGTGAATTATCTTCACACTCTCCCTCACACTCTGGAGGCTGACCTGGTGTAAGTTTTGCTATTTTTGCACCCAGAGGTGGCGTCAAAGTCAAAGTTTGAACTCTCATACTCCATAGGTGGCGAGTTAATATGTGCTGAATTCAACATATGTCCTGTTTTGGCCAAACATGGCTCATAAAGCTGCACCAGGCTCCCTATTATCAGCCAATAATTAAAACACTTGAGTAATCACTTTGTCTGAATGAATGAATGAATGAATGCTTGTGAAAATAAACACTCACCCCTCCACTTCGAAAGTGAAGTATTTTGGCGTCTCACTGAGAGCAAAACAGTGAAACAGCTCCGTCTCCACAAGGTTTGTGTTTCAACAATAAAACACGGCTTTCACAGGATGTAGTGACTCGTGGACGGTGGGGTGTCGGCATGCTCTTTGAAGCAAATGGCGACTTTGTGTTGAACGGAGGGCGTTTCATCGGACTCCTGTGGAGACACAGAGCTGTAACTGAGGAGAGAGAGAGCGAGAGAGAGAGAGAGACAGCTGAGTTAAGACATGTTTTTAATGAGCAGCAACAGATTCAGCACATTCTCCGTCTGACGCTCTGTCATTTCCTGTAATAATGCATGAAGTGAAGCGAAGTGCAGAGGATTTATGGTTAATTAGGACCAGAGCAGTGTGGTGAAGTTAAAGCAAGGGGGAAAAAAAGGTACTAGATGAATAACACTGTGGATTACATATTCAATCAAAACAGATTAACCTGTGTGAACACAAGATTTTGTGCTTCTTTAAATAACTTAAGTGTGATTTCCCAGAACATCTGGTCATGGTGGGGGGAAAAATGTGTTTTGAACATTTTTACTGTGTCCAAAGATAACGGCCTCAGCTGGTGGAAAACCCCACAGCATGGATGAACTAAAGGGGTCATATTATACCCTATTTCTCCAAGTTAACCTAGTTCCCTGGTGTCCTAATGAACATGTCTGTGACATGCTTTGGTCAAAATACCTTAAAGCTGAAGCACCACAGCAGTTCAATCACCCTGCCAAAACAGCCCTGTTCAGAACGATCTGGTTAGTAGTATCTCTTTAGGTCCACCTTAAAAAAAAAAAGTAAAAACAAACTTAAGGGACAGGAAATGACATCAGCCACAGAGGCTACTGGGAGCTAACAGCAGTTAGCATTTGGAAAAGTGATCATTTGCAGGCTCTAGCAGGCACATTGCCGTCATATATAACATGTATCCACTGGACAGATAAATCCTCTGAGGCTGGAAGATTGTGTAGAACTCTGTGCTGCACTGTGGAGCCAAGAATAGAACTTTTTTGCTGACTTCCGGTTTTCGGATACCGTTGCCAGCACTCTCGTGTGTTTTGCTGACAAAGTGGAGCTCCGCGAGACAACAAATCCAGGAATTTAGTGCATTGTTACGTAGCAGTGAGCGCAGAAGTCAACATCGTGTGTTTTATTTCCTGTACTCAGACTGAGGAGGACCACAAAAACATGAGTGAGTCATCTTTTTTCACACTTTGCCGACTGATAGGGCCTCCAGAGTCCTAAATATGAGGATTTAAATGATTAAAAAGTTGATTTACAGATTTACAGATGGTGTTCAAGGTCAAAAACTTCGACTCTCAATCACACAATGATCCAGTCATGAACCATGACAGAGTAAAGGAGACATGTTTATTATTTAAACTATCACTTAAATAAAAAAAGTGCATAGAAAATAAACATGATTAGAAACTTTTCTTTTTACACGTATGTACAACTTTTGTTTCCTAATTATACATTCAACCAGGTTTGTGGTTTATTCTCACTGTGGTGTTTTGTTTTTTTTCCTTCATTTCGTTGATGTGTATTATTGAAAACACTGTTTTAAAAAAAAAAAAAAAAAAAGAAGAAAAACCCGGGAGAAAAATGTGACTGTGGAACTCATGGATACTGTTATTACAGAGAGCAGCAGAAGGAAATATTGATAAGACAAAGGTATATGCAAGGCATAAGAGAAGCAAGCCCCGCCCCCCCCCCCCCCCCACGACCACCACTCCCTCTGTTCGCACATCCTACGTCCCGCTCCCTCTATGACACCACATCCCACCATCGGCTGACGACTTCTATACACAAGAAACAAAGTACAAAAATTACAAATACATAATATTATTAAGTATTTGTATGTATGTAAAAGAACAATTCCAGGTGGATGCTGCCCAAAAATAAATAAATTAAAACGGTTTTTTTTGAACATCAGCATTATGACTTTCTATAAAAAACAGTACAACCAAAAAGCTTCGAAGGAGAGACGGTGAGAGAGAGAGAGAAAAAAAAAAGACCCCTGTTAAAAACGCACAAAGGAAAAATCTGGGGAAAAACATTCACTACAACAACCAGTTTGAAAGAGGGGGGGGGGACAAACAAATGAAAAAATGAAATAGAAAAAAAAAGCTGACCTCAATAAGTTTTTACAACCACATTAACACGGGTACATTTCTCATCACATTAAAACAAAAGAAAAGGAGGAAGAAAAAAGAAAAACTGTAACGTTCCTCTCTGGTGAAGGAACGCTCACAGACACAGCAAGAAGTTGGAACTGGATATCAATATACAAAAAGAATGATGCACATTAGTTTCATCTGATAGTACTGTAACACAAAACCTTTATAGAGTACACGGAAACATTGCTATTAACCATTTTTTTAAAATCTGCTGTTTTTGCTACTGTAACTAAGTTTGACTGTCCATTCCATATATTGTATATATACTAAAGTACAAGAAATGACTATGTATGTTTCTGTATATTATTGTTATGTATTTATACTATAATTACAGATAATGACAGAGAGAAAACGGGGGCCACTGGTGTGGCCCCGCGGTTAAAAAAACCAAGTCCAAGGATAACAACGGAGAGACAATTTTCCTTATTGTATTTGTATTTGCGTGAAAATTGAAATTGGCGGACTTATTGTTTCACGGTGGGCCTCGAGAAGTGAGTCGTAGACAGAGCCCTTGGCACCGGGGACATGTTTTTTTTATTGTTTTTTTTAATTTTTTTTATCTCCGATGCTAGTGTGAACTGTTGAGTTAACTCAGTAAGAACCGGTCAGAAATGCCACTGTTGTTTATGTGTCACTATTATTATTACTATTGTCGTTATTACCAGTGCTGAAATTAAACGGCTGTTGCCCAGTTTGAGGTCACACCTGCACATCATCCTCCCTCTGATCTACCAACGGCTGCTGACGCGAGAACTGAAAAAACAAACGCAGGGGCGACAAAGAAGTATCGTCATCATCGCAAAGTCCACAGGTGACGTGGAGGAGGAATTTTACATTCATTGTTGACCTTAGCAGCAGAACCCAGCGAGCCCAGTGTAGCTGCAGCTGCACAAGCGCCAGGCTGACGCTGATCTCAGGGTCTAAATTGAAGAAGCACCAGCCGAGGCTTGTACACGCTGCACCTTCAGGAAGGAGAGGGCTGCTGGTGTGGTCCCTGCCTTCACTTTGTTGCAAAAAAAAACAAACAAACACACAAACAAAACAAAAAATAGTCAAGTGCACTTCGCTAGAGCCACTTTCAGGAGTCACCGAGACCAAGTTTAAGTCGACTTTCGAGGGTCTAACACACACACACACACACAAACGCTGAGTTCATGGTGTGTGTTTGTGGTTCCAGCACTGGCGTTGTGTTTCCTATGTGCCTGTGTCGCAACGTAAGTGCAAACAATGTGTGGGTCTTTCTTCTTTTTCTTTTGCGTTTCAGCTTGACAAACAACAGAGGGCAGTGTGGGAGAAACTGCTGATGGCCTTCGGGCGATAAAAGTCAGTGTGAAAGGCAAGGAAAAACAATAAATTAATGGAGAAAGAAAAAAAAAAAACAGTCCAATTAAATACTCGCTCCAGCACATGAAGGCTTGTAAAAGAGAAGAGGCACACGCTCATTTTACAACTAAGGCAAACCACGAGGAGATAAACCAGGAGGACAACGGAAAAACCGATCGACAAATGCTGGTGAGCGCCGCGCGGTCACCAAATAAACAGATTGGCTCCACAGGGATATGTTTGAATGACGTTGGTAGCTGAAAATAAAAGCACCTCTTAACTACAGACCGCACAACGGGGACAAAAACACTTAAAACTGACAGGACTCTGGTTGGATTTTACACACGTGTGAATAAAAGCCAGTCGGCTCCAAGTCTGCCAAACCAGCGGTTTTATTAGCGACAAAGCTGCCTCGGTAGCAGCCCGTGAGTGGACTCTTGATTCTCGGTGTGTGGTGTGGAGACAATAAGGCTGGAGAGAGGAAATATCTGCTGTGGATCGTCATCAATCTAAACTCTCTCAAGTGCATAATAGAAGTTCCTATAACTGCCACACTGCCAGCTATGACTGGAACAATGAAAATAAACACACACACACACACACACGTTTCAGCCCTGACCAATCAGCCTGGGATGGATGAAGAGCTACTGGTGGACTGATCTAAGAGGGGACCAAGCCGCAGACAAGCGTCAGTCTTTGGAATCAAAGAAAACATTCGAGCTACAAATTAAAAAATGACAACAAAAGAAACAACTTTGAAAAGGCAGTAGAATACAAAACATAGAGACCGAGCATTAGTGTCTGTAAACCTCTATTTCCTACAAAATAGCAATAAAATAAATACGTTTCTTTTAAAAATATAAATACCATCATTAAGTGCTATTCACTAGTGAGTGCTTTTAAGTCTTTTGGTAGAAAAATATACATTATTTACATTTGTTTGTTTGTTTGTTTTTTTAAAAGCAAGCACATTACTTCCCTGCCCACAATAAAAAGACAAGATAATAGACAAAACTTGAAAAGACTTTACAAATTAAAAAAGCAATATTTTTTTTCTTCCCCCCCCCATAGTAATGTTATCACAACAGGCCAAAAAAAAGGAAACAAGTGGTGAGAATATTCAATTCAAGAGTGCGATGTTTGGTTCTCTTTGCTGCTGTAATTTTGGAACGTGATTTAAAAGTCTGAGCTTATGCGATGACCAAAAAAAAACAAGTCTGGATATAAACAACAGCATGCACAAACCTGCAACGCGTCCGTCTGCGGGTTTCTCTGAGATCCATGGCTGTTTTGTAGACGACAGCTCCGAGAAAATTCTGTTATAAATATGTCTACTAAAGCACATCAGCAGGGTTTTTTTACAGTCCCTTGGCTGTCAGTCCACCAGCATCTCTAGCTGCCTCACTCTCTCAGGCCAGAGGCTTAATCCCGTCGACATGTTTCTGTAGCTAACAAGCTGTCAGACGAACCTTAGTTTAAGTACAAAGCATGATATCAACGTCAGCTATCGCCCTTTTTACGCGTAGACCCAAAAATAACTTCTTCTTTTTTTTCCTGAACAAATTAACATTTCTATGCCCTGCATTTTTCCTTCTCCTCTCTTCCCTCCTGTGGCCACAGCTCCTCCTAGTGTTTCCATCTGTACAGCTCTAATTGGGCCCGAGCAGCTCCTATTTACAGTGTCGAATGTACATACACTACCAGCTTTGCAAATATCCCATTAAGGTAAAGGTTTCAGTAAAGTACAATGGCTCTGAGGCATCGAGGGACATCCACACAGGAATATATGTGCATCGACAACAGCTGACACTGAGGTTCAAATACAAACAAATTCAAAAGAAGTCTAATTTTTCTTTCTAGTTAACTTACTGTTCCTAGTCCCTTTAACAAATTGCACTTTGGTGTAAAATGGAACCAAGTTCTTTTTGTTTTTGTTTTTTTTCCTGCTATAATAAAATCTCAGCATTTATGGATAATCATTTCGAAAAATGAAAAGAGGATGGGCCAATGTAAAAAATAATACAGTGGGGTAATTGTATCATCCGAATGCAAATCAAATAAAATTGTAATTTAATCTTGTGAAGGTTCAAACCATTTCATACCTCACCTCTTAAAAGGTAAAACTTCCCATGCCAAATGTAATAAAAGGAGGCACAATATGTTGGAATTTCTACTCACGGCTTCGTCCGCTAAAATTGCCTTTTTCTGCATATACAGTGTGACCCACAATGCATCTGCTGTATTCTGCAGCAGCAGCATATGCACTTACAGACCTTGTGTGCTGTTGGCAGCTGTGGTCCTACATGAACCAGATTCAGGAGGCTAGAGTCACGGCAAAAGCCCCAGCAGGGGGCGTGCTTTGAACACGTGGCCCACAACAGACCTCCAGTCCCTTTTTTTTTCCAACTGTTGAAAAGCTGCAGGCGTCAGTTGAGGAACTTGCGACACTTCTTGGCGCCGCAGTTGCACGGCAGCTTGTTGGTGGCGTCCTCGATGGGGAACTTGTAGTCGTAGGTGAGTTCCTCTCCGCAGTAGATGCGGCGAGAAGCGAAGATGACGATGTGCTTCTGGCCGTCCACGGTGATGACCCGAGAGTAGCAGTTGGGCTCACAGGAGTGGTTGATGAAGCGGGCGGCGTTGCCGTGCACGGTGGCGTCGACCACCTCGTAGTCGTCGATGCGAAACATGTAGCAGCCGATGCCCTGTGAGGAGAGGAAAGACAAAAGTTTTATCTTTCAAGTTCTCAATACTTGTCTCTTGTGTATATTCTATTGGTTTTCCCGGAAAGCAAAACTCTCAGCCAAGGCTGCTTAGTTTCCCACAACGTCAAAACACTCTTTGAGAGCAACAGCGTAATTAAACTCAGGTTTAATTCAAACTACCATAGCTTAGAAGCTAACGTACTGTTTTACTAGTTGTGCAGAACTTTCCAGCAGGTATGGAGCATGTATATTTCCCTGTTTTTCATCTGTAACTGATCATCAGAAGCTGTTTGCTTTGTCGGTTTACAACCTATTAAGTTGTGTGTAGAATAAAACCTCTTAAAGACACTCGCATTGTCGGCCGTACTTGTTCTGCACGCCCTTCCCAGAGGGTAGTTTGTGGAGCTGTAGGAAGCAGCCGGTAAAAATCTGGACAAGTTGTGTTGCTAATACTTTAACCGTTCACTTTCGTAAGCATCCAGAGTCGTTTAGGACTTTAAGTTCTCCTTGGAATAAAGACTCGGAGTGTCGACCAGGTACGAGTAGATATTAGGCCACTGCAGACAGGGCCACTTTGTCTCGTTAATAATCCACTCACCGGCGCCTAAAGCATATGTGTCATCAAGCTGTATCCCATTCACCAAGGTGAATTTCCAAGCATAACGAGACAACGACTAACTTCACGACAACACTGCTACTTAAACGCCGGGTGGTGTCCATTTGCAACCGCGCTGCAGTCGACATAACCTTCTTGATTTATTGATTTTAAACTCAAACTTCATTCCCCGCCCCAAACCTCACCTTTCCATCATAATATTTCTCCCGTTTGTCAGTGAGGATAGAACGAATGACATTTCCAGAGTATTCAATCACCATCTCCCCAACATCAATAGTTTTCTTGCAGAACAGACCTCGGCCATGAATGGGAGACCTGCAGAAGGACACAATGAACAACAGTAATGTTACTCAAGTCTCTTAATATCTTCGTTCATATCAGGATAAAAGTGTACAGTATGTGAATAAAAAGAGACTGATTTGACCTGTAGACTCCAACAGTTTCCTTGGAAGTGGCTTTTAGTTGTTTGAATCTCACAGCGAGCGGTAACTCCACAGAGGCACGCCTATAACGACAGCATGAGCGAGCAATGTTGATTATGGAGCAAACTTCATCGTGACAATAATAATTTATAGCTGTCAGTTAAATGTATTTATTATTATTATTATTATTATTATTATTATGGATTTTGTGTGTGCCTTGTCTGACCTGGCAGTCCTGATCTGCCCTTCCTCGTCATCGTCTTCATGCGGCCTGTACTCAGGGGGTTGGCGGTGTTTTGAAGCCAAGAAATTGAACATGTCAAATACAGACCTCCTAGAGTGCAGACAGGTGGAAAAGACAGCGGTCATTAACTCGCACAAGGCAGGACAACACTTTTACTGTTCAAAAGTTTGGGGTCACCTATACCAATTATTTTGTTTTCCATTAAAACTCACACTTTTATTCATCAAAAGAGTTGCAAAATGAATCGAAAATATAGTCAAGACATCGACAAGATTAGAAATTATGCAGCAAAACTGTTTTCAGCTGTGCCAACATCATTGCACAAGGGTTTTCAAGGGTTTTATAATCATCCAATAGCCTTCTAACATGATTAGCAAACACAATGTACCATTAGAACACTGGAAATAGGCCTCTATGGACCTATGTACATATTCCATTAAAAACCAGACGTTTGCAGCTAGAATAGTCGTTTACCACATTAACGATTAATTTAATGTTATATTCATTTAAATTGCTTTTGATTCAAAAATAAGGACATTTCTAAGTGACCCCAAACTTTTGAACAGTGGTGTATGTTAGTCTCTTCACACTAGTATATAAAACTGACTCTGTAAACACCTGAGTCAATAAGCTCCGGTAAAACCACATGTTCTTTCAGTGTCTTGTACACGTGTGAGTCTCTCTCTTACCTGTGATGAATTTCTGCGCGAGCCGAGCCATGGGGGTTGATCGGAGGTTTGTCAGGTTCCTCTGGTTTGTGGAAGCGGAAACAGTAACTCCGACAGTGTCTGGAGCCGTACAGCTGCTCGAGCAGGAAGACTACGGCCTCGTGAACGACTCCCAGCATCCTCAGTCCATTCACACCTGGAGTGAGTGAAGGCAGACCTCGGAAATGAGTCGCTCCACAAAGAAAGGCCCTCAGTTGAACAAGCATCTGAAGTGGCGGCCTTCTCGCTGGACGGCAACAATGCTAGCCACCAACCCACAAAAACTACTCTTATTATTATTTATATAAAGGGCACAGTGATGACTCACCTTCAAACGAAAGCTCTTCAAGTCGCGCATTGGAACGAGCCTCCTGTACCTTATCAGTCAGGGATTTCCAAGCCTCTGTAGCAGGACAGGCAGATACAGGATGACAATTAAGATTGTTATATTCAGTGTATGATTCAACTCACAGCAAAATAACTAATACCTAAATAACAAAATAAAGAAACAGATAACAGATGAATATAGAAAATAACACTTACAGTATCATACATGCAATTTTTAATCATATTTATGGAAAACAAACAAACACTGATGCTATTTTTGCATTTTTCACAGAGAAAATTCCATTCATTTTGTATCTGCAGTTTAAGTTTTAAGCTTCAGCGTGTAGAAAGTTATTCCGTCTTACCTTCAATGCTCTCACAGCGAATGTGGAAGCCATCATCGCTGCAGATTTCAAAGATGATGCCCTTCTTGGGTTTGCTGTCCAGGCCACTATCCCTGCTGTTGCCGTCCTGGTCGGGCGGCGAAGCCACAAGAAGAGACCCTGCTCCTCCGACTGCAGAAGGTTTATCTTTTCCTACGATGTTCCCCGGTATAGCATGACCTTCAGATGTCTTCTTTTTCCCAAGCACACTGTCAACGATACAAGGCGAACGTTAGAACTAAACTGAATGATTCATTTGAAAATGTGTGCAATTATTAAGACTCCATACCTCTTGTTGGTCGTCTTATCTGCAGGTTTGCCAGTGTCCATGGGTTCAGGAGAGATGAGCTCTTTGGAACTGCGTGCAAGAAGATAGGAAATGTTTTAAAATGGGAACATATTTTAGATTCCCTTTACATTTAGACCAGATGGTTGCTGCATTGTGTTTAAACTAGTTTATTGGAGAAAACTATTATCATTGTAGTGCCGATCTATTACAAAGGTAATTTTGAATAAAAACACATATAAACAATTAAATGTTTTGTTTCCTACTACCCAGCTTATGATTGTCTCACCTTGGGTTTGATACCAGTCGTCCTGCAGGATTGCCGTGATGCTCTTCAGCCTTGAACTTCTTCCCGCTGCTTGTGTCTGAACACTGCCTGCTCCTCTTGGGCTTCTGTTTCACCTTTTCTGTCCCTGAGCCTGCTACCGACACGACTGTGGTGGAGTTAGGAGGCCTTTGTTCTGACGATTTGGAAACAGGAGTCATCCTGCTGCTCTGGGAGAGCGCAGAGGTCTGCGTTTGTGTGAACACACCAATGACATGGCCCTTGGTGGATGTGCTGGAGGATAAAGTAACAGTGGTGTTTGGACATGAGTCCAGGGCTTTGTTAACAGGATGCTGGAAGTGAACATTACTGCCTTCTGTTTCTCCCTGCTGGGTAACAGCCATGCTGATGGTCTGTTGGGAGGGCAGGACGCAGATGCTACTGGCTATAGATGTCTGCACTGGGGAGCTAAGCTGAGACATCAGAGGAGCTCCTGATTGAAGGACCAGTGGTTGATCCGATATCCCTAAGCCATGAGGACTTGCCTTGAATAGAAAGTTGCTAATTGGCCCTGTGATCTCAGTGGAGCTTAGTACAGGGGTGGAGAGGGAAACTGATCCTGGAGCAAGAAGCCCAGTGGCACCACTAGGGGGCATAGACACAACATTTAACACGGACTGACTGGTGTTCAGACCAGAGACCGTGCAAGGCAGGAGATGTGTGGAGGAATCATGACCCAGGATGCCAGGCTGAGCAGTACCAGGAATCCGTTGCGGAAGGAGAGTAGTGGGGTCAAAATACATAACCCCACCTGATTTTGGTCTCTTGATAATATTTGGGACCTTACTCAACTCAACCAGGCCACCAGGTTGTCCAGGGATGCTCGCTGTGATCTGAGAGGAAGACAGGTTGATGAGGGTCATGTTTGGAGGTCCCACTTCAGACGGGGCCAAAGTGGGTTGGCTACGCGAGCGAACCAACTTCTTGCTTTTTCTTGGCTGCAGGCGTGAGATAGGCCTCTTTTTGCCATGAGCAGAGGCCAGTATAGTTGGCGATGAAGTGAGTGAGGAGGGGCTGGACACTATGGCAACACTGTGACCCAACTCATGTACTCGACTGGACTCCGAGACTAGAATTTGAGGTTGGTCATGGGGCTGAGAGGGCAACCCAATGAGGAGCCCTGAGGTGGTGCTGCAGGGGATTCCGGTCTGGAAACTTGCCTGTGTTGTTCCTGTGAAGGTGTGAATGTGAGACGGGTGAGGCATTGTGCCCAGGACTTTGCCACCAGCAGGAAATATCGCCTGGCCTGCAGATAAACCAGTATTCAACCCTGTGGTCAGTGTCATGGAGCTCAGCACTGCGGAAGAGGTGGTATCCATCACTCCTGTAGCACTGATTTTTTGGGCGACACCATTAGGGACCGTCTGGAGGACATAGAGGGGCTGGAATTGCTGATTGACCACAATGAGCTTCTCAGGACCTGATTTAATCACTGCTGGGCTGGACACCTGAGTCTGGGACGGCCCTGGTCCGGGGACTGTACTAGGGCTACTCGCAGCTGATGCTGGTAGGTACTTCTGACCCTGAAGAGGCAAAGAAGGGGAACTTGGCAGACCAGCAGTACCAGAACTCCTTGGACCATCCTGGTTTCCTGGAGGATCAACCACCTGGCTAATAGCAGGGCTGGAAATAAACTGCTCAGGAGTCATGTGACCTTCAGTGACAGGCGTGTCTCTGTTTCCCAAAGTTCCATCGTGATGATTCTCCGACGGTGACACGCCTGACCCTGCCCTTTTCTTGTCCCCACTCTTTTCTCCGCTGATAGTCTCCGACTCAGAGTTCATGCCGAGCATGGTGCGGTCTGAGGTATCAGAGATGAGACCTCCAGCAGTGTGGTTCTGACTGGTGCCGACAGCTGGGCTGCGCGTGGTAAGAACAGAAAGGTCAGAGGGCAGCTCCAGTGGAAGATAAGGCTCCTCTACAGATATGGAGCTGTTCACACTGCTCTCCACTCCACCTCCACTCTCAGCACTGGGAAGTGGCTGAGAAAAGTCGTCAAACAGAATGTCTTTGCGTCGGTTGACATCCACTCCAACATATCCCTCGTCCAACAGCAGTTCTGAAGAAGACGGCTCAGACTGCTGACCAAGAGCCTGCATTGACATGGACGGTGTGTTCAAAACGAACTCCATGATGTCTGAAGGCAAGATGTTTCCACAGTCATCGCTGTTGTTGTTGTCCGAGTCTGATTTCAGCAGGTCTGTGCTGAGAGACAACTGGGCTTCAAGGGGATCCTGACTCTGTGGTTGGGACTTGACTCCAACTCCTAGCGGAAGACAATTTTCTTTCTGGTTTTTTCGTCCTTCTCGGGTGTTGCTGCTTACTGCTTCTCCACTGCTGTCAGCATCTTTGCTTGAGTCATGAGAGTCAGGTTTCTCAGTATGCCGTTCTCTGCCCCGTCTCTTGGGAGTGCTCTTGTGTGGGGTGGAAGAGGAAGTGGCTGTAGTAGTTGTGGTGCTGGTGGTGCAGATGCTGGTATCACTCTCGGAGCCATCGTCAACTCCATCGAGCTGCCCAATACGCTGCTTTCCCAATGTCCTGTTAAATACAACGAAGACGACAAAGATAGAAACATTTAGAAGAGGTCATAGAACAAAGACTTTTCATTTTAACAAAACAGTTGTCTATACTTACAAAGCACTCAGTATGTCCTCTTCAGCTTTTCCTTGAGCTCTCTGATGTTGCTGCTCCTCATCTTTTAGAAAGCGTTGAAGCTGGGAGCCCCTTCCGAGACACTGATCTATCCCTTCTATAGATGGTAAGCCCTCACCAGGGTTTATTACTGTCCGGGTGAAGTTATAGTAGTAAGGGTCTTTGCCTCTCGGTTTCATTCCACTATCTTCATCCTCTCCACTGTCCCCTGATGAGGAAGATGTGCTTATATCATCTGCTCCATCCACTTGGCCCTCAGCCGACTTCTTGCAGCCACCAGTCCTCCTTTTTACCACAGCTCCAGTTCCATCCCCACTACTGTAAAAGGCAAGGTCTTCTTCACCATATGAGCGAACCCCATAGAAAGGAGTGAGGCCAAAAAACATGTTGGATCGTGCACGGGCACTGCGACGAGGGTACCGCCTCTTGGCTGACCCCGACCCGTCACTGTCATCCTCTAGGTGTTTATCATCCATAACCCTGTCGTGATCGTCATCTGGGCCGTCGCCCTCGTCGTCGGGGCCTCGAGCGAGGAGGCTGTGGTGGTCTCTGAGCTCACTGCATGGGTGCTCCTTGTGCAGATCAACATCCTCTGTCTGAGTCTGGGTATCAGATTCAGAGCTGTCACTGCTGCTGGCAGAGGGCGAGGAGAAAAGAGCAGGGCCTGCAGATCGACAGGTCCCCAGGACAGCAGTAGTGACGGTGGAGGTAGTGGTTATGGCACAGGGAGAAGAAGAAGACGAAATGCAACTGAAAGTGCTGGTCCCGTTAGGATCCGTCTTGATGTCACTCTTTATTGGAGTTACAGTGGAAGGTTTCACTGATCGCCTCTCTCTAGAGGACCGTGACAGCTGGTTAGTCCTTTGTTTGGAGTGAGACTGAGAGCCTGTCTTTATCCCTTTCTCTGGGGCTAAACTAACCTGCTGCAGCTGCTGTAAATCCAGAGTGGAGCTATTCTTCTTTTCAGGACAAGAGTAATTGTCACTGCTCTTTGAGGATGTTCTGTCTCCTTCCTGGTTCTCGTGCTTTTCCCCCTGAACCTTCCCATGGACTTTGGTGCTGTTTGCCAGCACTGGGACTTTGCTGTTGCTACTGTTGTGGGTATTGGCATTTGACACATGTGCGTTGCAGCTGGCAGTGGCTTTAGTATTATTGTTAATAGGGGGAATTTTGTTGCTGCTGTTGCTGTTTTGGTGAGTCTTTTCCTTGTCACGGTCTTTGGACGCCTCTCTGCTGCCTGCAGTCTTAACTTTGGGGTGTTTGTCTTTGGCAGCTGAGGCCACAGCTGGGGAGACCAGGTGCGTGGAGCTTCGCTTGATGACGTCATCTTCTACCAATGTCCTCGACGGCCACAGAGGCTTCGTAACTGCTGCCGAAGCTGATGAGTAATCGTTAGATTTCCGTGAATTCGACTTTTGAGGAGGGGGCCGTGCGGAGCCGGGTTTTCCAACAACAGGGTCCTTATGGTGTGATGTTGACATTAAATTTCCAGTGCCACTGCTACTCTCCTTCCCTGAGCTGGGCTTGTCCTTAGACTGAATAGCGTTTGAGGTCGGGGATGATCGGTGACGAGGCAACAAACCCAGGTTTGAAGTGACATCCTGGTCTTTGCCTCCGTGCTTTCCTGGCCTGTCTGTCTGCTTGTTGCTGCCACATCTCGGCTGCCCTGTGAGAACAGCAGTTCCAGGAGGAGGGGAGGACTTGCCTGAACCTGCAGGTGCCAGTCTAACGCTCTTATTCTCACCTCCAGCCTGTTTGGAATGACTTGCAGGATTACTATCTTTCCCTGAGCCAGAGTCTTTGTTTCTCTCTGTACTTCTATAACTAGAATCTCTAGAGGGAGGTCTACCCTTGTCAGAGTCTCTGCTGGATGGTCTGTCTTTACTCAAGTCTTTCCCGGTTTCTCTGCTATATTGTCTATGCTTCTCCGAGTCCCTAAATGCTGAATCTCTATTGAGTGTCTTAACTTTGTCCATTTCTTTACAACTGGAATCTCTAGAGGATGATTTGCTTTTATCGGTTTCCCTAATGCCCGACTCTCTGCTTGCCTGTCTCCCCTTCTCAAAGTCTCTGTTTATGTGTCTCCCTTTTTCGGAGTCTCTTAAGGGATCTCTACTGAGTGGTCTTCCCCTCTCTGATTCTTTAAGACCTGAGTCTTTACTCAACCCTCTCCTCTTTTCAGGCTCTTTGGCTGGTAGAACAGCCTTGTCTGAGTCTTTTTGCCCAAGCTCTCTGGATGATCTGTTCCTCTCAGAATCCTTAGAAACTTGGTCTCTACTCGACAGTCTCCCCTTGTCAGGATCTCTCGCCCCATGGTCTCTGAGTGGTTGCTGCCTGTTTCTGTCTGAGGAGAACAGTCTACCTCTGTCGTCGTCTCTCGCGACTGGGCTCTTTGCCAAGTCTTTGTTGGGGTGTTTGGACTTTTCAGGATCTCTGGCAGGAGAAGGGATGAGGGGAGGGGGTGAAGTAAGGGGTCGTGACAAAATTTGGGGAGTTGGGGAGGTCACCCCTCTATGTCTGTTTGGCTGGAGGGGAGGGGGAGAGAATTGAGGGGAGCTGTGGTGATGTGAATCAACATTCCGCAGGCTGGGGTTAACCAGGGAGTCTCCTACTGTCACAGTCTCATGGCTTTGAGACTGAGAGGTACCTCCTACAAAATAACAATGAAAGCAGAAACCATTGAGAATTCAAATAATCTTACATTTATGACAACATTCTTTGAAAAAAAAATGGTATTGAATAAAAACAAAACTTTTTACCTGGAGAAGGCATAGGTCTAGGACCTAGCAAGCGTTGACAAGGTGGGTAGCTGGGATGACGGTTCCTGGTGTAAACCCTGAGCTTCGAGTTGTTGGAGGGGGAAAGTGTTTCAGAACGCCTTGGAGATTCAAATGGATCAGGAAAGTCTAAATAGGAAGTAAATAAAAAAGTTTAAGTTTAACATGTTGGGAGTCACAAATATGGTGCACACTGAAAACTGAAGTACAGTTTGTAGGTTACCTGCTATGGGAGGTGGACTGTGTGCTATTGTACGATTCTCCTCTGAAGCAATCAGGTTCTTTAGGTCCAACTCTGCCACCGTAGGGTGACAAACTAGGATCCTACAGGTGTACACGCAGCGCTTCCGAGCATCTAAAGTGCTCCAGTACACCCTTGAACACCTGGAGAGAGGAAAATTGTCACTTGTCAATTTGGATTTCCCTCAGCACCTACATGTACTGTGACTATAGAGAAGATACCAGTAATGATGGCATTTAAAATTAAATAAATGAAAACTTACTGGTATCCAACAGGGAAGAGTTTGCGTTTGCAGTCAGAGAGTTCAGTCAGTGTCCCCAAACAATCAATGGTCATGGAGCCTGAAATAATAAGTTTAAATGAGCATTCAAGAGGAACTTCGAGTAAGACAAAGAATGGTGCAACTGACAAAATCAGATGATGGCCTACCTATCATCATGTGGACATTTTCAGGCTCCAGTCCTGTAAGCCACTTCCTCCTGAGACGAATCCCCTCCAAGTCCACTAGGATCCTGCGGGTCACCTCAAACCCAGACACCACCTGCAGGGAAAATACACAGAGCAAAAAGGTAAAGGTTACTTTTCCTTAATGATGCTTGTAATTATATAGAGGAAATCATTGATTTCCTTACTTCTCCTTTGATGAGCTCCCTGTGCTTCGGACAATAGACTTTCTTGTCCTCCAGGAAGACGCAGTGGCACTGGCGGGCGCACATGAAGTGGTAGTTACTGGTGCAGGAGGTGAGGCAGCAGCTAACGGTCGCCCCTGGCTTTTGACACTTCTCACAGTGCTGTACAGAGAGTATGATGGGTTGTAAAATGTATACAATATATATATATGCAATACCGTTCAAACGTTTGGGGTCACCTTAACAATTTGTTTGTGTTTTCCATTAAACGTCACACATTCATTCATCAAAAGAGTGTCAACATAATTGCACAAAGGTTTTCAAGGGTTTTCTAATCATCCAATAGCTTTCTAACACGACTAGCAAACACAATGTACCAATCAGAATACTGGAGAGATTGTTGCCGGAAATGGGCCTCGATACACCTATGTACATATTCCATTTGCAGCTAGAATAGTCGTTTACCACATTAACAATGAAGAGTGTATTTCTGATTCATTTAATGTTATATTCATTGGGAAAAAAAGTGATTTTCCTTCAAAAATAAGGTCATTTCTATCAGTACCCCAAACTTTTGAACGGTAGTGCACATTAAAACAGACTAGGAGTTTCTGACGGACAAAGTGACCAATCTTATCTTACCAGCTGTTTTCCCCTGAGAACAGCCATGTGCACATTCTTCAATGCACCATCATCGTCCTCAAACACCTCAGCAGACCAAAGGGCACAGTTCACATGGGTCCACTCGTTTTGGCCGATGTACAACAGCCTTCCACCCTCCTAAAAAAAACAAACAGAAATATTGGAAGTGACACAGATTCCAACCTTGCGTGTGTTTAAAGTGAGCGCGAGCTGATTTCTGACTCACATTTGTGTTCTCGTCTCCATACTTGAGACACAGAACACACTGCCTGTTATCAGTGACGCCTGGCGGAGGAGGCAGCTCTGGGCTGTCTTCGCGGTCTGAGGAGGAGACACCGGGTTTAGAAATGTAAAATAAGAGAAAAAGAAACAGTTGACATGCAAGTACTTGAGCACACACAATATTTCTTGTCTTACCAGGTAGGAGTGGGGGTGGCGGGGGTAGAGAGGGGGGTAGCGGAGGAGGTGAGGCTGGAGAATCTGGTTCCCCGGGGGTCTTGGGTCGGGGAGCTGGTATGATCTTTTTCATGAGGTGGGGGAGCTCAGCGCGGGAAAGCTCCTGTCTCTCCTGCCACTGGGCATAGTTGTGATCCAAGGATGGAGGCAGGACAGCGTTGGGGAGAAGCCCACTGCTGGGAAGGAGGAGGGTGATGCAACACAGTGACAGGCACATTCTGTTAGTACCACCGTTGATGAAATGTGAAGCTGTGCTGGTTTCATTGCCAGAGCCCTGCTATAAACAACAGAACTAAAATAAAAAAAATAAAAAATAACCACAGAAGCCATTATCTGAATTTACGACCTCAGTGACACCGACGGACATGAAAGACTCCCAGAACATCATTCTGACTAACGTATTTGTGGCAGGGACCATTTTTATAATGAACATTCATTAACTGTCAGACTTCAGGTTAAAAGAAGGAAAGATGCAGTAGAATCACTGGTTAAAACGTGACTTAATCTACTTTAATGATTGTTTTTTTTAGTAACTTTTTGCATTCATGTAGGAACAAATCAAAGATTGTGAGTGTATGTTATTTTGGGTTCTTAATAAACGTGTGAGGGTGAGTTTAATCCATCAGTTCTATCATCCAAATTGAAACAATGGCAGCATTTTTATTTGTTTTAACCAACATTTGTCCTCGTAGAAAGTTTGTTTTGACACCCGCAATAAACATTAAAGGAACTTTGCTTTGTTATGTTTTTAAATTCTTTTACAGGCTGGCTAACTGATGCCATGTCAAGTCTCATACTTAAGAAGCCAAGAGAGAGAGAGAGAGCGGCATCTAAGCAGGCATTCATCCAGTGATGACCACACAATCCACTGGAGGGATCATTGGTTTTCTGGACGGAAGCACTGATGCATCACGCAAAAGAGAAAACTGACAAGTCGACCACAATTAGACCACAAGAATGTATCAGAGAGCCTTCCAGTGAAATGTGACACTATTACGGTTTGCTTCGCTCGTTGCCTCAAGGCGAGTTAGAATAAACGGTCAAGAAAAGCAGACAGTTAAATCTGAGTGAATTAGTCTAGTGAGGGGAGTGCGCCGTGATGGAGTGTCTGTAAAAACTCTGCTATTCATTTACAAAGTGAAAGGTCCACACGACCATTAACTGGTGAGCTATGACTCATTCTGTCTAATAATGCCAAATGTCAACAACTGCCGTCTCTGTGATCAATTATTCAATATGGCCATTTGATTATTAATCACTGATGTCAAGAACAATAAAACAACACAGCAGCTGTGGAGGGATTTCATTGATCAGTTACCAACTTTTTACTAGTTCTAATAATCACATTCATTCATGTTATTGTGGGTGTGTGGGCCATCCATTAACCACTTTGATTCACCACTAATCTGCTCAGTGGGTTCATTAAATCAGAGATTGTGTAATCAGTGTCACAGTCACTTTTCTGGGTTAAGGTAGAGTGGGTTACAAAACCCCCACTTCACTCATCTCTTGAGTAATCGGAGGAGTTCTGTTTCTATTGTCATGGCAGGAAACATTTTTCAGTAGTGATTCACAGAAATGAACAGCATGTAACTTGCAAAAAAAAAAAGATGACTCCAGGTTCTTAGGGGTTGCTGGTAAAGTCAGCCCACACATGTTGTAAATATTAGTTCACTGCTTTCTGGTTGCCTCCTATACAGAGATGATGGAAGCCACATCTTTCTCCTCTCTTTCAATAATTACAGACCCTGCAGTTTTTCAAATGTCAGTTCTTCTCCGAAGGTTTTTGGACAAGCTCGCATTACAGGAGCATTAAAGACAACATTTCGTCAGCGTAATTACAAACAGGACTTGCACTTAACGTTTAGAAAGCAACAGCACATCACAAACTTTGAGAACTTAAATATTTACATTCGGACTGTTCTTATTAGTGTGAGCTTCTGTTTACTTTCATGTCAAGAGCTGATTTTACAGCTTTAAAAATGACATCAACGTGTTAATCAAACTGCTACAGTAACACAACCCTGTAAAAGTAATCGAAAACCAACCGGTAACATGATCACTTACGTAACTCTAATGAGTTACTCAGAACAGTTGGATGCTGCCCACTGAAACAATTGTGTAATCGGTACAATATTTTGCATGGACTATGGTGTGACAGACACTTACTTGGCAGATACTTTTTGCCTTTCCCAGAACCTGGACTCTTTTACTTTGAACCAAGGGAAGATTCGGTCCATTTGCTGAAAAAGAAAACATGCGATGAGGTTTGTCCGTCAGCCTGCTAAAGCGCTCGCACAGTCCTACATCAGAGTCAAGAATGTGGTGAGTCATACTGTGGCTCTATAAAGAGGTTCTAGCTTAATTATGGCATACCTTTGCCTGACATGTTTAACCTATTCCTCTGTGTGATTTTTCAAAACAGCAATACGGCATGTTATAACATCATTAAAACAACATTAACAGCATAGTGTGACAAAAAAAGTGTTAAGCAAGTGTTGTTTTGGAATTGCAAGAACATGTGTGAAGTGATCAGGAATGTTAGGTTTTGCTTTTAGGTGTTGAAGTGAGGTGACTGATATGATAGTCCAGGTTCTTACCCGAATAAAGAAAGACTTGACCATGCTGTTAGCTTTCCTGCTCTCAGGCTGACCGCCGTCACCGTTGATAGCTGTCTGAATGATTCGCACGATGTCATCACTAAACTCCAGCTTGGAGAGGAAACGGTGAAGAGACACAGAAGTATCATCATCAAAGTGCTTTACAAAGATGGATACAATTTCACCATTTTAGCCCTGCCTCAAACATAATTTCTCATAGGGTTTGTGAAGACAGCGAAAGACTCTACTACTACTGTTCAAAAGTTTGGGGTTCACCTATACCACATAATAATTTTTCCCTTTCGTCAAAGAACCAGCAAAACTGTTTTCAGCTGTGCTAACATCATTGCACAAGGGTTTTCAAGGGTTTTCTAATCATCCAATCGCCTTCTAACGCCATTAGCAAACACAATGTACCATTAGAACACTGGAAATGGGCCTCCATACACCTATGAACATATTCCATTAAAAACCAAACATTTGCGTCTAGAATAGTCGTTGACCACATGAACAATGTATAGAGTGTATTTTTGATTCACTTAATGTTATATAAGCGCATTGATAAAAAAGTGATTTTCCTTCAAAAATAAGGACATTTCTATGTGACCCCAAACTTTTAAACGGTAGTGTATATAGATATTTACCAATGAATTGTAGCGGCATTGGTCCATCTTTTTTTTCACAGACTCCAGGTCTGGAGGGGAGTCACTGGGAGGTGTGGAGGCGACTTCCGTCAGCACCGGAGGATCTGGACCCTCTGGAGAGCGACGGGATGGAAGACTCTCCTCTGTCTCTGGATTCAGCTCCGGAGGCTTCACCGCCTGCCACAACACCAAATGTTACAAAACTGGGTAATATCACAATCACAGATGTCGCCTTTCTGAAAAATCAATTGCTTTCTTTGTGTTCAGGTGCTTTAGTCTGACGTCACAGAAGAGGCGTGCGTGCATCTCACCTGTCTGTAGCGCAACAGGTGTGTGGATGTGTGCGAGTTGAGCAGTGCAGTGAGGATGTGGCGAACGCAGCCCTGAAGCTCCCTCTCCAGCGTCGTCCTCCACTCGGCTGGATGGTGCTCGGTGCATTTGGTGCAAGTGTAGGTAACGCTCTCTGGCAGATTTGACAGTAGCTCATACATTTCATCTGGAAGAGAATAAAAGATGACGGGTCATTACTGTGCCCCATTACGGAGTTTATCGTCTTACAGCATCTCATCAACATGACAGCGCTCCGAAGGCAGCCAGTCAGTCTGCTTCACTGACACACAAGACAGCTGACAAGATGAATCGATTGAAGAGCAACAACTGCTGGACATGATTAAATACAGCGCTCGACTACATTAACTTGAACTTTATACTCAATATTAATATTTTACTGGCTTTAGCGTGGCCTACTAACCTGTCAAATTTTCACACTTGGCATGAACCCAATGTTTGCAACGAACACACTCCATCATCTTGCTGTCATAGTCGTCATCATCATAGCACTTATCACACAGTGGGCAGAAATTCCCTGATGAAGAAAACAGTAGAAGGTGAAGTCGGATAAAACCACTTAGTACAGTATAAAATATGATAGCTTGGATTCAAATTTACTTAATAGCTGACTCTCAAAAGCTTCCGTGTTCATTGAGGATTATTCACTCACCTTTAGCAAAGAGTTTGGCACAGTCATGACACATGGAGAAGTCATGTGACCACTGGGCATCCCAGGACTTCCCAGGTTTAGTGGCCCCGCAGCTCTTACAGCGCACACATTTGAAGCAAACCTAAAAAAACAAAGAACACATAAGTGAGGCGGCGGCCGTTTAAAGAGTAGAGATGGTGTAAAGGTGACACTATGAGACGAGTAAAATACTTTTTTAAGTATATACACAGATGTGAGAAATTGGAAAATGTGTGAACAAAAGGTGAGGATAGATAAGTGGTGCAATTGAGATAATTAGAAAACACCGAAAAAGGTGGAGAGGATGTCTGAAGGAGGACATTCATACCCAGACTCTCTTTTTCTTGGCGGGTCTGGTGGGATGGTTGGGACCCAGGCACTCCGGGTGATAACTGTTTCGGCACTTATTGCACTCCAGCAGCTGCTGCTACAGTGACAGAGACCGAATGGGAAATTAGATTATTTAAAAGATAAAAAGAGGCAATATTAAATACTCCATGACTGACAATCAACTGGGTTATAGTCAAAGTAAATCAGAATAATATGGTTTAATATTAATGTGCAGTGACATTAATAACCTTCACCAAGTTTGTTGCATTTCAAAAGATAAGATTCATTCCATATATTCTAATATGGAGTGCATTTCTTAGCGGGCTTCATAGATGAATGGACATTATTATAATCAGATTCCAAAGCAGCTACAGTGTCAGCTGTATAGAGACACTTAAGGTGATGGAGATTTTCGCTTTTTTTCCAGTGGCTTTGAGTCAACACACTTCGCTGATGTAAATGCTTTGCAACATTCAAATAATGTGCTGCAGTATCTCTCTCGCCACCCCAGTCCCATTCCCAATTGTGAGCTGTTCTGCCAATTTAAAAAAGCAGAAACGGTGACATGTCCGAGACGAGAGACCAGCTTTTTCAGCACAACTGTCGTTCTGTTACAAACAACAACCACAAAAACAAGCAGGAGAATTCAGGGAAAACAAACTACAGATTTTTCACAGACAGTCTCAGTCCGTATTGGATTTAGGAAACTTGTGAACGTGCCGTCATAAACATGTGGGTATTGTGTTGGAACAGGTGAGTGACACTCAGTAGTCACACAACACAGCCGTGACGCACACTTTCACCAGTAACCCAGCTATGTCTGAAAATCTATTATTTTAATTAAGATTTGACAATAAATACAATAAAAAATACAAAGCAAAATGTTATTAACCTTCTTGTCAAATCTCACTTCAGTTTAATTTCAGATCGATTCAATGATGAGCCTAATCGAGCTGCCTCATTCTTTCCGTTTGTGCATGACTGCGTGACATGTCCTTCAGAATATCTGATTAAAAAGAAAATCTGTAAATGGCGGGTTATTGGGCTGATGCTGGTGTATGCTCTTTCTACAAAAAACATGTGGATTTTGTGAACCATCCCACCATTTGCCACACTCTGTTGAGAAGTGAGACAGTGCCAAAGACCTGCTGCTGTTCAGTTGGTCACAGATAACTCAAATAAAAGAAAAAAAAATGTGCTTTACGCTCTTTTGACTGGGATTTGTTTCAAAGGAAGAGCTACAACAAATCAATTTTCTTTCGGAGTCACATCTTGTGCGTTGGACTTTCAATAACCAATCGACTTCATACAACAAATCAACATGCTCATCGTCAGTCATTTGATTGTGTTGTGCAGAGGAAGTATGTTAATGTACGATTCTGAAAAACCAAGCATGAAAGACTAACGCCACGATAATATCGTGGCAGCAGTTCAAGAAGCTGATTAAGTGCCTTCTGCTGGCAAAGCAAACGAGAAGCTAAAAGAAGATTCTTCAACCCTTTACACTCTGTCACTCTTAACTAAGCCTCTTTTGTGTACAACTTCAAAATGAACAGAGGAGAACTGAATGGCTTACTTTAGTTTTCTGGTGCTGGCGCCCACAGACCTGACAGAATCTGCATCTTCGACAGCACCAGTTCTCAAACTGCTCCTTCAGAGGGCGCTCTGACTCCCCCAGGCAAAAGAGATGGAACGGTTCACAGCATACCTGGCAGAAGACAAACTAACAAAACCGAAAGACAGAGAATAAAGACATAGACTGTTAGTATACAGGTTTAGTTATCGCTCTAAGTTTTTGTGTAAAATACTTTTTTTTACCTCAACATTACCACTGCTCGCACATAAGAAGCAGAGCACCCTAGGTGTGACAGGCACAGAGGTGAGCAGGCTGAGGCCACCAGCCTCCCACACCTTCTCCACGTCATGGTCCCTCTTGAAATCCACTCTGATACGATGCACTCCGTCGCAGGGCGCTCTAGACTTCACCTGGCCCCTAGTCGAGGGAGTGCTCAGCCAGTTTAAAGTACTGCTGCTGGGGGGTTTAGTGGTCAGCGGCTTCATGGGATTGATTGTGCCGGAGGAAGAGATGCAAAAGGAGCGTGAGTGACAGAAATTATAGTTGGGTCTGTGCAGCAAGTATCAACCCCTAACCCTTAAATAACAACCTACCTTGTCTTTTGGTTTCTGTTTGTGAGATTGAGGAGCAGTGCGAGAAGATGGCTTTTTCACCTGTTTCAATTCAACTACGAAACACAGATAGGACATCATGTTAAAATATGCACAATTAAGATGAACTATGTACTGTATTGTTATTCAGATGTAGTTACCCGTTTCAGAAATATTTGTAGCTGGATTCTGGTGCTGTAATGAGTGCTGCTGGGGCTTCTTCTTGGGCTCGTTCAGAGGAACCCTGGGTGGGGCATCTTTTTTTGGCGGTGCCTGACTCAAAAGAGCCTGTTGTTGTTGTTGTTGTTGTTGTTGGGGGGATGCTTGATGGGACTGCGTAGACTGGGAGGGGGAATTCTGGGCAGATGACGAGGATGAAGAGGACGAGGATGAAGACGATGAATTGGAGGAAGAGGATGATGATGATGAGGAGGAGGAGGAGGAGGAGAGGGATGTTGGTACACTTGGATGTGGCTTGTGTCCCTTCTGTCTGGACTCCGGTGTCGGAGCTGGGGACTCATCCTGGGCTGTGACTGTGCTGGAGGCCTGAGTTGGGTCTGTTGGGGCAGGAGAGAGCGCTGGAGACGATTGCTTCGATGATGGTTTTGACTTCTCCTCACCCTGCTTCAGAGGAGGAGTTTCACTCTTTCTGCGTGGAGGCTCTTCTTTTGGTGGCGCAGGAGGAGGTTTAGGACCAGACTCTGAGTTTGGTCCTTTCACCGGATTGAGACCGTCTCTCCTCTCAGACAACTTGTTCTTTTTCTTGTCCTTCTTTCCTTTGCCTTGCTTCTGAAGAAACATCTTTGAAGGCATCCACTGCAGGTTCTGACATTTCCTCATCCTACAGAAAGTGACACAAACAAGCATCAACTCTGCATTTCTTAAATATCCAACTTAAAAACTCATTTGTAATAATATCTTATGAACAGATGACAAACGGTTTATCAGATTAGACTTACTTGCAGCACTGCTTTTTAATGTTTCGTCCTCCAAACTTAGGTTTGTCGAGACAGTTCGTACAGGCACCACAGTCTTCTGGAACCTGACAGCCGGGGCATTGGCCACATCGCCGTGACCGCCGGCCCTTCTTGGGAGGAGCTTCTTGAAGTGACTTTTGCCGTGTTTCCCGTGGCTTTATGGGTGGAGACTGAGGCTCTGCCTCTTCAGAACCTGCTACCGATGACTTGTCTGAAACAAGAAATCACATCAAAGAAGACATCATTACTGACACGCCACAGCGCAGTGAAGGTGACGACATAAAAAGTCTAAGCTAAGAATTTTTCTTATCTCGACACTGTGCAAACAGGGCATGTGATTGGAGCTAAAGGAAGTGCAGGACAAGAGCTTAAAACAGAAGCATCGATCACTTGCTCTGTCTCATTCGCACTACACGTATCTGAAGCATGTTTGAGGTGGAGGGCGATGAGGGAGAACCTGCACTCTCACAGGTTCAAGTGGAAGTGGTAAGCAATAGCTTACTGTGTTTGTGAGCAAGTGAAAAGTTAAAATTAGTTAGTTGTGTTAACAATAGGGATAACATTAGGGAGTTTTAATAAAAGAAGCAGTAATCAATCCTCCCAATCAAATAAATTATTATGTAGTAGCTTAAAAACTTATGTTATAAATATTCTCAGACTGTTGTGTCAGTTGAAGTGTTATACAATGAATTTGTGACCACATCACACTCCTATAATCTATAGTCTCTGCAGAGCAGTGATGCTAACCAAACCCTCACTCAGAATAAATAAATAAAAACATTAGGCTGACAACATCGACAGAGAAGCCCAGCTCTAATAACTCATTAATAACAGCAAAATGAGAATGAACTGCCTCACCATCATTCCCCATGGAAGATAGGATCTTCTCTCTCTCCTCCCAGGGCAAGGCACTAAGTGTGGGCATATCATCAGGGAACACGGCCCTATTACGGCCAAGAGCCACAGCTGCGCGGCGACATACATGCTTGATGCGCGGACCGCGGACGGAGGTCTCCGACGAGTCACTCTCTTGACCCTGCTCACAAACACGAGACAACACAACGAGTAAAATACACATTTGAAGGAGCTCATATTAATAAGGATGCAGCCAATCACACACTACACGCATACACTACCGTTCAAACGTTTGGGGTCACATAGAAATGTCCAAAAAAGCACTTTTTTGTAGGAAAAGCACTTTTTTTCTATACATTGTTAATGTGGTAAATGACTGTTCTAGCTGCAAAAGTCTGGTTTTTAATGGAATATGTACATAGGTGTATAGAGGCCCATTTCCAGCAACCATCTCTCCAGTGTTCTAATGGTACATTGTGTTTGCTAATTACGTTAGAAGGCTATTGGATGATTAGAAAACCCTTGAAAACCCTTGTGCATTTATGTTAGCACAGCTGAAAACAGTTTTGCTGGTTCTTTGACAAAAGCAAAGTTATTATTTGGAATAAAAATCATTATTTCTAATCTTGTCAATGTCTTTGACTATATTCTCTATTAATTTTGCAACTCTTTTGATGAATAAAAGTGTGAGTTTTAATGGAAAAAACACAAAAAATGTGTATTGGTGACCCCAAACTTTTGAACGGTCGTGTAAATGTGCGGACAAAAAAAAGTCAAAATTCAGAGGTTGCTTCCATCATGAGAATGTTACACTTCATTAGATGAGAATGCTTCACTGAGCGAAACAAAACTTTAAGCGATGAACAATGTACAAATGTGCTGATGACGACAAGATAACAGAGAAGAGGGTTTGGTTGAGTTGAACTGGGACAGTTGAAAATGTGCAGTCACTGTCTAAAACCATATAACCTTTAGATTAACACAAAAAGAACAGCGTATTTTCTCTTGAGGGTATAATACTTTCAAATGAAACGCCAGTGCAATGTTCTGCATAATGTATGAAGCTAAAAGAATTCCCCTTATATAACACCCTCTGTGGGACTTTCCGATTATCGAGTTTCAGTTTGAGTACAAACACACATTTCTATTTTTAACAAATATTCATTTGAGCATGTCAAAGACACTTGCCTGTAGCTATATAATGAAAATGCGAGAAACGTTTGGTTGAAGAAACCAAGTAAATATGAAGGTGGTACATGAACAGGATAACTGACCTGGACCTTGGTCTGGTCCGCAGACTTCATCTTACTCTTCTTTATCTCGAAAAGCTGGGCTTTGGCCTTCCTCAATAGTCCAACTACCCGCTTGTCAGTCACAGACACGGGCTGGTTCTCTGCTTGTGCCAACACTGTTCCAAGAGAAGAGACAGGAAGCGGTTGTTTGCCAGGTTGACCTTGAACACTTGGCGTCTGCTGGCTAGGAGCGTTTTGTTTCTCCTTCTCCTTTTCTGGATCCTCGACCTCTGCTACTTTCTCAGAGGGTCGAACTTTCTTAGGTAAACGTCCTTTTGCAATAGACACAGGAACAGAGGCGTGCACCTCTGGAGAGGCAGTGTCAGGAACCATGTCAACTGAAGTTGATTTTTTCCTCCCTGGAACTCCCTTTTTTGGAGGAAGAGCTGAGAGAGCCGAGAGAGCATCTTCTACGTCCCTTCCATCCTTTCTCCCATCCTTCTTATTCTCCTTCTCTTTCTCACGGTTTTTTTCAGAATCCCTTTCCTTTTCCTTAGGAGCAAGTTCCTGAAGGGCTGGTAAGCTTTTTTCTTTACTTCCCTTTCCAGCTCCTCGCCCTGTGTCCTGGGCACTGGAAGGAAAAACAGGGAAAAGTGGGGAGGAAGAGGATGATGTGGTTGACAAAGGAGATGGGTTTCCAGCAGCCCCTCTCCTGCTTTCAGGTGTCACTTGTGAGGCCAGACCCAGGGATCCAGTGGAAAAGTTGCTGAAAGGAGCAGGAGTTAAGGCACTAGTGGCTAATGGACTTGCAGAGACCCCTGGTAAAGAGCTGGTGTTACTACTGGAGACAGCGCCCGTCAGCACAGACTTGTCAGAAGAGCTTTTCCCTCGGGATATCTGGCCCACAATTTGGCTGCTGCGTCTGGTCATCGAGTGAGAAGGAGACCGTGGGTGGCCACGTAGTCCTCCAGTGACAAATCGTCTCTTGCGTCTAAAGATTCTGCTGGAGCTGGAGGATGTCTGATTTGGTGAGAGAGAACCAGAGGTGCTCCTAGGGGATGACTGCAGGGTAACGGACTCAAATATCCGAGAGTGGGCCTCGCTGGGCGTAAAACGCGGGGCACGGAGCAACGGGCTGCGCTTCTGGTGTGGTGCTTCGAAACGGGACGAAGAGGGATGTTGGTGGTGGGTATGGCCATGAAGAGGGGTAAATAGACGAGATCCTGTTCCTGCTCCACTGCCTGGTGTAGGGAATGATACTGGTGTAGCTCCCCCTGCTCCACTGACACTTTGTGGCAGAAGCCCCACATCTTGAGCTGTGAGAGGAGGAGGGCGGAAGTTATCAAATACGGGCTTACGGATAAGGCCCTCCTTAGCATATTTAGCAGAGGAAAAATACTGCTGCTCGGGATGAGACAGGGATTTCCAGCGGAAGGTGGGTTCTCTCAGAATCGAGCGGTTTCGTTTATCCGCTAGGCTAGACAGTACTGATGGTCCAGGCAGAAACTGAGGGATGGAATGAGGGATCCAGGGCGACTGAGTGAGGTGATCGCCGATAGCAGCTGTATTGGAAGAAGCTGACTGGGGAGGCTGTGGAGGGGTGAGTAGAGGTGGAGGTGGAGGAGAAGAAGAGGAGGAAGCTGTGGATGAAGCTTGCTGGGAATTTGCAAGTGTAGAGGAGGACATCAACACTCCTGTCGGTGGGCTGATAATAGGCTTTTTAGGCCCAGTGCTGAGTGCCTCTCTCACCCTGCAGTTCTGACTTCTCCGCCCAACCGCTGATTCTCTCCGGCCCTGTCGACTCCTCTCTGCCAACACATGCTCAGGTTCTGGCTCCGAGGGAGGGGATGGAGGCTGTGAGCTGTGCAACATGTTGCCCTCCCTCTCTCCTTGTGAGGATGGAGAGTGATCCTCTGGATCTGACAGAGCCTGTGTGGCCTCAGAAGCCTGGGAGTCGCAGGACGAGTCGTCCAAGGTTGGGCTGCTGGACCTGGAAGACTCTGCAGAGGAGAGCTGGGAGGAATGCTGTGACACAGCACTTGAGCCACAGGATGCTGCGCTACTACTGAATCGCCCATTGGTGGCATTGTTGCTGGTGTTGGTGTTGAGCAGATTGGCAACGTTTGATGGAGCAGTGGGGGCAGGGGCAGGAGGTGGAGGAGGCGGGAGTGAGTCATTTGGCGCAGAAGTGCTTGTGCTCGTAGCAGCTGGTGTCGATGAGACCTGCACGGGAGAGGGGGAAGAGGATGTGGTGGAGGTGAGTTGGGTAGATGTAGAGACAATTGAGGGGGCTGTTTCTATCCGTGGTATCTTCATATGAGGAGGAGGGGTTCCAAAGCTACCCTCGTCTTCAATGAAGCGCTTGGGGGTTTTGATGATGCGAAGGGAAACAGTGCTGACCACGGGCATGATAAACTGTCTGATGTTCTTTAGCTGGGTCTTTCTGATGCCAGCTTCAATGACTCCTGTCCTGCTACTCTCAATGGATACAGCTTCTTTCTCCATTCTCTTCTGTGCTCCTTTCTTAGCTCGCTGCAGCAGTTGTTTAGCAATAGTAGCATCAGTGCGTTTAGAGGACGGGACAATCCTGACAGGCTTTCTGTGGCGAGGGCTTTTCCTGAGGCCCACTGTCTTTCCTGGCTTGGAGGGAGATGGGGAGGCTGGTGGAGTGGAAGAGTCCTGATCCTCAGTTCCATCAACATTCTGCAGCATGGACTGCTGAAGAGTGTGTGGTTCTGAGCCTCTGTCCCCCCCTCTGACCCTGAAAGCCTTATGTTTCCCTTCCCCACATTCAATAGAGGTAGACAGCTGTGCAGCAGCAGCAGCTGCTGCCTCAGCTTTAAGCCGCTCTGCTGAGGGCGGTCGCCCACGTCTGCGTCGAGGTACACCAGGCAAAGTCTTGAGCCGGGACTTAAGAGGGGAAAGTTTAGTTGCTCTCAGCCTCTTCAAGTTGGTAACTTTGGATTCAACCCGTCCTCCTTTGGGAAGCTTTGCCTCACTGTCATGAGGCTGATTAGAGCCCAGAGGCGTCCTCTTGGTGCCCTTTCTGTCCTTGTCCTCCTCTGTGTCCATGCCCAACTCAGACCCAACCTGCCTCCTGTCCTCCCCTGCTGCATGGCTGCCTGTACTCCAGGCTTTCTTGCTACTTGAAGATGGGGGTCGACCTCTCCTCTTTTCGCCGCTGCCAGGTGGCCTTCCAGGCAGCCTTTTCACCTTCTCAGCTGGCCTTTCTGGACCCTCAGGTTTCGTCTGTGAAGGGGTTGGTATGGGGAAGGGTAGACCTGAAGCAGCTTTCTGGGCACTTGGGGCCCGTGGTGGTCGGCCTCTGGGTTTCTTCTCCTGTATGGGTGGGTCCTCTAATATAATCAGACAAAAAAAACAGTAAGTTTACAAAGCATGGAAGCATCAGATGTAGAAACCCTGTAGGGATATCAAGACAACTATGCGTCATTGCTATGCCAATAGGTAATTACCTGACGAGGATGTTGAAGCACATTGTACTCTTTTCTGCTCAGCAACTATTCCAAATCCTCCAAATGCTTCTTCCTACAAAGAAAAAAAGGCTTAATAAATCAATGGCACTCAATACAACATTTGTGTTGCTAAAATACAGCAAAGCAGCCATGGTTGGACACATTTCCAACAGATTTCTTGCTGGATAGTTGTCAGTGAGATGAGCAACATTTGAGTCATTCTTAAACTTAGACTAAAGCTGAAAACCAAGTGTTCAATCCCACTTTCTCTGGCTGGCTCACTGCGGTGCTCTCATGTTTCTCCGGCTTTTGGGATGTCATGTATGCAGTTGGAGAATGCTCAAACCACAACAGACAGTATGAATTGCACAACCAAATCTTACTGGGTGACTAACACATCACACTGCATTCCTGCTCCCTGAAGGAGCAAGGGAAATTCTAAGGTAGTTGGTCACAGCTATACACACAGCCAGGACAAAAACGCAGAGAGAAGGTCGAGAGCAGCTCGGTGAAGGTTGTCATTAGAGAAAAGGCCACAATATTAACCAGTGATGGGTTTCCTCAGCAAACTGACCAGACTCAGCTCAACATTAGATAGTACAATTCATTTTGTCTAATAGTTTGTACGGTTTAAACTCCAATTACAGAAAGACAACTCAAAATATGGGATGGCACTGTGTGATACTGCTGAACTTTTTTCACTACTCCATTCATGACAAAGAAGACCTAATCTATTTTACAGGCACGGAGTCTTCATATACAAGGTGTATATTCCATTACACAATAATAGAATACAATGAAATACTGATTTCACCCACTGAACTTAAACATCTCTGTGTCTCTAAATTTCCATGTGAAAATGGACAGAAAAAAAATACTCTCTCCTCCCGTGCCTCAGTAGAGCATTAAGATGCAAAACATTCGCCAGAGGATGATTAACATCTCTAGGATCCTGTGTGCGCTACTACTTCTTGCAATCAGTGAGTAGTGGAGGTGAGTATGTCATTTCATCATGTTTATTTATAGCACCATGCAGGGATGCAGTTGAGGTCTCATTGGCCCAGTTTGTAGAGCAGCTGCTCACCAAGTGTGTGCACAAAATTACATGAAAACTGATTTGCACCAGCCAAGAGTTGCGCACATCACAGTGTAAATAACACACTCCAAAATGTGTTTGAATAACACACACTGTGGAATTCGATCGTAAACATCCAAATCCCAGGAATCCTTTTCATCTCTTCGACACATAAACAAACAAGAATCCTGCTATTTATACTGGTTAGAAATACTGTGGAGCATCCTTTACTCTGCACAGTGCTTCAAAGCCTCCTTTTCGTCCTTTGCATCTCTCCATTTTCACCCCGTAGCCTGCAGTAATGTTAGCATCCTCTACTCTCTGAGCAGGCTCCTCCTGCACTCGCTCTGTGTTATTGCAGAGCTGGGGAGGGGGGGCACCAAGAGACGACTCTGACTTGCTTAGAGATTGTGAGTAGTAGTCAATGACATCACAGAATGTAGACGCATGAGCACAGGACGAAGTGCGCATGTCCACGATGATGCACATGCACAGTAGAACATGTGCACATGTACCCCTCTGATGCTGTCAGCCACACAAACACCTCACACCACACGCGGACAAAAAAAAAAAAACTGCGCATGAACTGCACCGCGAGATGTAAACAAGTGGAGTACACGAGTGATATTGAGGGGGGGAGGGGAGCCCAGGCCAGACAAGCAAGGAGCAAAGAAAAGAAGGAGGGCTGTGGGAGGAGGGAGAGGAGACGTAAAAGAAAAGGGACAAGGAAGCAGCATCTTGACCACATGTACCATCAACAACAGAGCGAGAGCAGCCGTCTCCTGGGAGCAGGGGATAAAAGGGTTTTAGGGGCTTCAACATGCACAGGCAAAGGAGTGCCAAATCCCAATCTAACCAAGCCTCCCACACACGAAAAGGCACCCCCCCCTTCCCCTCTGTGCCATGCTCCTAAACAGATATGCAGTCACTCACTTGCACACTCACTTGCTTCCCACCTACTGACTGCTGAGCACCAAGTAGGCAGCATGTGAAGCACAAGGCAAACCATGAGCCCAGTAGTAATGCCTGCTCTGCCCTACACTTAGATGTAAACAAACGCTGCAGCAGAGCAGCAAGTCAGAGGTTCATTCCAACATGCAAGGGAAAACAAATGCTGCCGTTTCATTTGTCACCTCTCTATTTGATCTCTTCAGCTGAAGAACGTGCAAGAACATTTGAGAACACAACCATTTAAGTTCTTCTGTCGCTCTCACCACAATCTTTTTTTCTTTAAGGAGCCCGGGCTTCCCACTTGTCTATCACATCTCATGTAAATGACCGATACAAAAATGACTGGATGTGAAAGTAAAGAAAAGGAAACGGGAGTCATTGTGGAAGGTGCAGGGGGGACTGCCCCAGACATTTATGAGATGAATAAGAATTTCATTGAAAGATAAACCTCTCACACTGAGAGAGCTCATGGGTCTCTTTTACAGTCTTTCAAAACAGCATTTAGGAGAAACAACACTAACTCATGATGATGGGCTGCAGATTGGGGACCAGTTTCCTGGGAAGGTTTTTAATGTAGAGAAATCCTTGATTGATGAAGCAATGATTTATCCATAATCACAATTCTCCCGAACCAAAAAAGATTGCAGCTAAAGATGTAATCAGAAGTTCCATGATAGTTTACTATCCTACAAGGAATTATAGGCAATTGGAGCAATATATTTGACGTTGACTATAAGTAATACAAAAAGAAATTAGCTGCAATTCAAGTCAGGAGAGATTTACTTTTAAAGATGTTACATCTGTGGAGCAAATAATTAAGATCAAATCAAAAATCAAATCTTAAAAGTAGGGACGTAAATCTTTGGTTGGCTCACAATTTGATTCGATTCAAAATCGATTCTCGATTCAAAAATTGATACAATGCATAGTGTGTTAAGGCAAATTATGGCATCAAAACAATACACTTTGTATAAGATAATGTGATAATGCGATCAAACAAAGGTAAACTTAAGACAAAAGTTAACATTTATTCATTCAAAACAAATAAAAACTTACTTACTGTACAAAAAAATAACTTGCATAAATAAAAGCTTAGGCTAGCTGCCTTTTTCTCCCAAAAGTTACAAAAATAAACTGTACACAAATAACACAAACTGGTGTTTTCTGTGGTTTTTCAAAATAGAAACTTTAAAAAAAATCAATTTTGAAGTTTATGAATCGATTCAGAATCTTGGATGATCAGAATCGGGATTCCTAAGTGAATCGATTTTTTCCCCCACCCCTACTCCAACATGGCTCCATGACACACAAGAGCCATCGCAAGCTTAACTCAAAACTTAAAAAAAACATTCAATTGTGAGCAACTGCACCTGCTCCACTTCTGCCTTTTGTTTGTTAGCTGAGATGTCTTTGTCCTGAAAATGTGTCTTAGCTCAATGTAAAAACACAGACACAAAAGGCTCTGCCACTTTATTTATAATTCCTAGGTTATGAAGTATAGAAGAATAGCAAAAGAGCAGACCGCTGATAAAGAGGAAGACGACTGTAGCTCAACCAGCTGTGTGTTTGCGTACATAATATGACGGTAAACTGCGATTATATAAGAGAAAATGTCACTTGTTTGTTAATCAACTGGTTGGATACCAGAATATTTACATTTATATTAAGTACAAACACTGATGAACAATAATGTTTGCAGACTCTGGGTTCTACGTTAAGAAGTAGACCATAATGTGTGTGTGGCAGTTAGGAGGAGAGAACAGAACTCCCAGTAGACAAAGCAGGTTAATGTCTTCTCTACATTCTCTACATGTTTGTTGAGCAGGGAGTTTAATGCAGGTGCGTATACATTTATATTCTGCACAAAAACTGACAAACGGCTATAGGAGAGGACCAAAAGGAGTGTGCGGCGGCTACAGTTGACACACCCCCCAGCATCTCAGAGCTAATATGTAAACACTTTGGTAAGGTGGTTATTAACACATTTTAATGTGGGGAGACAAAATCGGAAGATATATTTTTTCACTTTACAGGGACTTTAAATTGTTAGGTCATGACGGTGTCAATCATCTTCAGACATTCCTCCATACTATTCTTATATAAGTAAAGAAAAAAAAACAGAACCCATGGAGCTCTGGATCTTTAGATTTACGGTACAGATGTAATGCATCATCCCTTCCTGGAAAAAGAAAAACTGGTGATGAGCTCATACGCCTATATAGCCCTCTGATGACACATCTCTCCAAAAAGGCCATAAAGGATATCTAAGAACTGTGCCAAGGACTACTATTGATTATTCAAGCAGAGAATAAGAGTAATGAATGAATGAATGTTACAGTATAAGATCCATTCTTTAGGATTACATCCTGATGGTGGTGGTACTGCTTTGTGACCCCCCACCCGACAGCCCCAAGCAAAAGGTGGACATTTGTTTTTTCAAGTGTCCAAACACTAAGTGCAACTGTTTCACATCTGCTCGACAGCAACACCAACCAAAACAAACAATTTCCGAGGAAGGATGCCCCCTCTGCCTACACCTCACACAGAAGGAGGCCCGCTTAATAACAGTCAGTGGACAAAGACAAACAGACTGATTGGCATGTGTGCATGGTGTCTCACTTACTGCTAGGATATACACAAACACACACACACACACACACTGGCAAGCACCCACAGCCACACACACACACACACACACACACACACACAAACCCCCTACCCACCCAAACAGGCAACACGGATTGAAGTCCTAATCAAAATAAAGACAAAGAAGGCATGCCTACATTCTGAGTGCAATAAGGGACATAAAGTCTGGGGGACAGGCCTTCCACAACAGACACACACACACAAAGAGTCAGAAGGATGACACAATTGCCGCCTTTCTCCCAGTCAAGCAACTCCTAAAGCAGGGGTGAAAGCTCCTTGCCCGCCTGCTGTAGCACTATAAAGCCATGGATGGGAGGGTCTGTGACTAATTCTCCTCCCAGCGATGTCCCATTGGGAGGAGGGGTGTCGCCCCCACACCCTTTGATATCCCTGCCTGTGCTCTTTCAACCGCCTGCACTTTGTGAGAACTAGAATAAAAGCAGACACAAAGCTTCCTGCTCCAATCCACACGCTGTCTCTGGGATGGGTAAGCAGGTGGGGGGGGGGGGTCGTCTTCGATATAAATAGGCCAAACACCTGCTGGACTGAAACCCCTTCTGCTCAAACACACCATTTCTCTCTCAAGCCAGTGAGGCAAAGATACTTTTAGTTAAATACAGCTATCCGGCTGCACATGTTATGATTATAAATAAAAAAAAAAACATATAGGAAAGTGATGCAAAGTGATGCCAAAGTACCTAGACAATTAAGGAGGTTGAGGATGTGGGGGTGATAAACTCACACACACTTAAAAGTGATGTTAAATTGGACTACACGCAGCAAAAAACAAGCAACGACAACATGGCCGGATCATGAAAATGAATTTCCTACACACATAAATGCCTTCATTAGGACAGCAACGGCTGACAAGCACCCTTTTGAGGCACCCCAATAGGCTTAGTAATCCATTCCAAAGTGGCAGCTGTCAGAAGAAAAGTTGCTCTGCCTCTCAGACAGCGTTGTGTGTTTGAAGTGGATTTGGGTTTTTTCTGCTTGGATGGATGGAGGAAGGAGGGGAGACCAAGTGTCAGGCTGGCTCTCTGTTCAGGGTCACCCTGTAAGCTCAGCAGGCTACAGTGAGACTGAACAATCCTGCCCCGTTCTGGCCAGACAGGCACTACACTACTTCTCTATTTAATCACCAGGCCGTGTCCACATCTTCCATAGGCATCAGGTTCCATGGGAATATAATTGTCCGATCTGTCACCACACATTTTCTAACAGTGTAATCTATTCGTTCATTCAATGGAGTGGTGGAAGACTGGATTCTTGCATAATAATTATGACACTGTTTATTAGGATGACGTTGCACATGAATACCATAAGCTTTGATTTAACACACAATTACACATCGCTATAACTATGCCACGTCAACAGTAATTTTATGATTGAAGCTGCAATGGCATTTATGATCCACTCTGCCTCTACAGACTGCAAATACTGTTTTAGCCACAACTACAATCAGTCTATCACAAAGGGGGTTGATAGAGAGCACACACAATTTAGCTTACTAGTGGATATCTTGGTCCAGGGTCGCTTTTTCGCCTTTAAATCGCGTCGAGTAAAACATTTTATGACACCATCGTAAAACATCCACCCATTGCCTACCAAACTCACCACTGATGCGATCTTACAAACAGTACCTGGCTAGGGTGTGTGTGTGTGAGCAGTGCCATGAAGCAATGTGTGCTTCTCACGAGACCTCCTGATTCTGTGGAATCCGGGTCGGCGCCCCTAATCTCGGGTAGGAGTTGAGGCAGCTACCAATCTCCTCTGCAACAAGCCATTTAACCATCACAATGACTCTGAAGCTGTCAAATTAGCGTAAAAATCCTGCTTAGTTCCACTTTAAAGGAAAGAGAAACTGTTGTCTTAAGCCTTGATCAGACTTTCAGATTCAGTTCAGATTTAGATTTTATCCAGATTGGTTTATAAACTTTTGGGTCTCAGTCCGGATGCTCTGGCTGCTCAAATTGGAAGTCTTTCGCGTTGCTCTAAGAGGGTCACACAATGACAACTACAAAGCTGGTGATGGACGTACAGAAGCTTTCACTGACTGCAAAACCAAATTCAGCCATGAGATCATCGTTGATGTTTCTGTCTCCTTCATCACTGAGTTTTTCTTGCACACCGCAATTTGACACGGCAGTGATGCACCTCCATTTTTCCTGTCTTCGTGTCTGAAAGCCAGGCTACAAACATCGTACATATGCGTCATTACCAATGCAAACCAGGCAGATATGGTGGTTATGTTTGGACACATGACCTTTGCACCTGAGATGCAGTTCTTTCCCTTGACTTGTAAGCTTCTGCTTCAAAATACAAAGGTTTGTTCGCTGTGATGGAACCATGGCAACACAAGATAAAGCAAGGCCCTTAAGTACATTTAAGAGGCTTATTCTAAAGCTACAACAACCATAACTTTGTTATTTTAAAGCCATTATATACTTAAATAAACATTACTCTGGGTAGCAGTACTGTATATTCAAAGTCTGCCTATATACCCTTCTTGTAATACACTGGACTTTTAAATATTTTCAGTATGTAGGCAAAGGCTTATTTTATTTTTGACTTGACATTAGAAAAGAGAAAGATTTGTTTTTCCTATTACAGCATTTATTTATTACCCTTCAAGTTCTATGTGAAATCAGATGCGCTGATACACATGTCAATATATATACTGTAGAATAGAGCTGAACAATTAATCAAAATGATATCGAAATCGCAATACAGCCTACTGCAACTTTCAAATCGCAGGAGGCACAATATTTGTTAAAGCCAAAAGGTGCTGTCTTGATCTATAGACATCTTATTCTAAAGACTGAAGAGAGCATCTTCATTTCTCACAGATCTGCAAATATATGTTTTTCAGATGATGATGATGATGATGATGATGATGATGAAAACAATGATGTTAACAATTAAATTACCATTCCCTCTGATATCGCTAATCATATCGCAATCGCAATTCCTGTAAAAAGATGTTCCAGACCTGGTTTGACTGAGGAGATTTTCTCATCTCTTGCATATCCTTGGCTGGTATCAGTCATTCCTAGAGACTAGATCAAAACCCACAGATGAGTCATGGGAGATTTTTGGGGGGTTGCCAAAATAAAGTTGCAGATTTGATTCTGCTGTACACCTGTGCATAAAAAAAGAACATACCCTCGCAGGCCACTTTGTACAGTACACCTGTTGAATAAGTAACTTGTATTTGCACACAGTGATTTTGAGAATGAATGGTTGTTTTTCTCTGCATGTTGGCCCTGCGATGGACTGGCGACCTGTCCAGGGTGTCCCCCGCCTTTCACAACAGTAGTGTGTAATAAGGATGGCGTTATTGCCATCTTTGGGGTTAACAGAATACGATCCAAAAAATGATCCAGTGCGCAGCTGTTCTGTGGGTTGATTTTTGGTGCCAGAGATCAGATGAGAATGGTTAAAGTGGTTCAAAATGACAGAAGGGCAACAGTAACTCAAATAACCATTAATTACAGCCAAGGTGTGCAGAGGAGCCTCTCAATCAAACCTTGAAGCAGATGGGATTCAGTGGAAGAAAACCACATGGGTGCTACTCCTGCCGCTTCATTCTGTGCCCTAATAAATAATGAAATATCAAATTGAGTAGATGGTGCCTCTTGGAAATGGCTGATTTACCCATTTAAAGGATTAGGTTTTGCAGAAATTGCAGCGTATTTCAAGTTTAAAATGAATTAGCAAAAAAAAAAAAAAAGATAGCAAAATGCCAAAGTACTATGTATGTAAAGACTGCTGTGCTTTTAAAAACAAATAAGCCCAGAGGCAAAGGAGCTGGTGGTAAACACAGTCTACTCCCACTCTGCAATGAACGCATGCTGCTCATCATGGAGAAGGAAGATGGTAGTTCGCTAAAGCGAACACACCCCCACATCACACGCTCAGTCAAGAAGGGGCTCGTTGTTATTGTAGCCAGCCCTACATGCGCTACTGTCACACTACAGAGTCTCGCTTCTCCAATAAAACCAGGCAAATTCACAAACCAAAAGCCCACAGATGTGGGTTTTTTTATCTGCATTTAGACGCAGCTGGTTCTGACGCGTGGCTGTGCACCGACCGTCATCCCCGAGCGTTATAAACGCGATATTATTTTAATACTAGCTACGTAGTGGCTGTGTAGAGAAGGGGGAAAACATGTCCACCTCCCATTTTCCTATGCATCAGCAATAGCCCCAGTGGCTAGCGTGGCGTAATGTGTAGCATGGTAGCTGCCCTAGCTTGCCACTGAAATACATTACTATTATGTATGTGCTCCACCAACTCCAGCTACATAACTTTTACCCGATATGGTGTGTGGTTGGTGGGAGGTAAACATGGTAACCTCCTGCGTAATCCTGCAACTTTAACAAGGCTCGCGTCGGGCAGGGATAATGGTGTAGTTTTAGCTGTAGACTGCTAGCATGTGAGCTAACCAATGAGCTACGTTAGCCTAGCCTCGCTGAAAGGATGACACCTCCTTGCAAACAGAAAAAGCCCTTGATCTCTTGGTGTACATACTATTTAACTCACATTTGCGGCCTAATATAACACTGGGTGCAGGCGAGGTCCGTGCTAAGCAGCCCATTTATCCTGGGAGACCCTTCAGATGCAAGCTAAGTTCAACATCGGCTAGTTACAAACCACAATTGTGTACTCTCGCCTCCTTCAAGTTGACAGACATGTCTTGTTTTCAAACACACTTACACGCTATGCTACCTTGAAGGTCCCGGGGCTGTTTCACCTACGGCAAACGCGGTTGTAACGAGCACGGGTGTGTAAACACTGCGTTACTGTAGAATAACAACACGAACACTTTTATGGGACGATAACTTCCACTGAGTGTTGATGTGACAAGCAATATTGTGGGTTCACGTTAAAGCTAATGTCAAGTAGCTACCGAGTAAGCCAGTTAGAACGGCATAGTTACACATTTAGCAACTATGAGCTAACTTTCCTGTATGTTTTCTTTCCCGTAAGCCCCAGCGTCTCGTTGCAGTGTTTTGGTCCCGTTAGCGGACTAAAATTAGCACCAGAGCATCTATACTGAGTGGATGGATGGATGGATGTAGCATGTCCCCCCAAAACACACGCCACTGAGGAGGAAACTTTCTGTTTCGAAGAGCCGCTGAAATCACAGTCCTGGTGAGCACCTGGTATTCGTGTTGTTTGTAGTGTTAAGTTAATGTATAATAGTAGGTTTCAGCAGAGTTTTAAGGCCGCACGTCCAACTCTAAGTTAACTGCTGGCAATGACAAGTTTGCTCACAGCCCCACTGAGAGGAGAAGATGGTCATGGTTTTGGGCAAAGAGTAACCGTTAGCTCTTCACCTGGGACGCGAAAGAAGCAGCTCTCCGAGTGAATCCGCTCACGAAGCGGAACAACCGAAGCTACCATCGGGCTACCCATCGTCCGGTCGTATCTTGTGCTTACCTCCCCGCTGCTCGAGTCGCTCGATTCCCCCAAAACATCCCGAAATTTCTGCAGGTTGCTCCCGATAACCGAAGAGACCTGTAGTGCAGCATCAAACCCGGGTCCGAGTCCAGCTGCGTTGGGGTGGGCTCCGGAGATACTCCACAGAGAGGCAGTAACCCTAATTCGGCCCGCTCTCCTCCCGGTACCGGAGTTGCTGCTCCCTCCGGGCCGAGCGGGGAACCGCCACCGACAGCTGTGCGCCATTTTACACTCTCTGCCTGTGTCTGTCTACCCTGCGCTCACAGATACCTCGGTGGGCGGAACCCTAACCCAGCACTCCACATAAACAACCTCCACCACAGCGCTCTGCTCTCACTGGCCGACACTTCGTTATGCATGTTTCGGGGCGGAACCGAAGAAACCCCCGACAATGCATTTTCTTAGCGGCTCCATTCAGGCACTGCATGGCTGAATCCAAATCAGGCTCAGGGGCTTTGCCCGGGAAAGGAGCTCCGCACTTGAATCGCAAGAAAACGCAGGACCGTTAGCTCACAATGGATTTTTCTATAACAATTTAGTCAGAAGGGTTTTTTTGTGAACAACTTTTTATTGCTTTTTGTTACATATAGTGCCACAAAAATCGTGTTTATTCATACACATGCATGTATGTGTGAATAAGCACACATACAGTTTGCAATATACACCTTGCAGAATGAAAAGTATGGAAAAACAAATCAATGTGTAACACTCACATAATCAGTTAATTAGTTAATTGAAGGAGGGAGGGTTTCATAAATATGATATACTACACCCTTTGGTGTGTTTATACAAGTGTATAATTGCTTTTAAATAATAAAAATGGGTTCATACATACTTTAGATGAGGGTCCTGGAGACTGCCACAACTTGTGCTGCCATGTTTCCACCATAGCCTGGAAATTGAAGATGTCGCTCATCCCCAGATACTGGACCTTTAATTAATTACATTTATTTTTTAAATATATATATATATATATATATATATATATATATATATATATATATATATATATATATATATATATATATATATGATTTAGATCGACTTTAAACGTTTATAACACATAGTTTTAACTTTCCCTGTAAGAGAGTTGATTGGATAACCCAATATGCAAAAGTTTATTTATCTTTATTCTGTGGAGCTAATAGTGGCCGACATTAGTGTCTCACAGCAAGGACACTAGTTTGGTTCCTGTGTGCATGGGTTCTCTCCAGGTACTCTGGCTTTAGTTCTAATTAAAATAAAAAAAGATTGTGATTATTTGTGATTAAATAAACAGCGAATTATAGAAGAAACCACTTCATGTGCTGCAAATCTAATAGCTGGAGTTCATTAAGAAAAACAAGGAAAGTTGAAAATCTTTTCATGGTCAAATGATGGAGAAAAGGGTCGACATCCCCAGAAAGAAATGTTAAAAAACTGTTTATGTTGTTTATGTTTACTGTTCTGCAAGTATATAATGCAAGGGAATGAAGTTTGTCACAATTCTTCAAAGGAAAATAAACGTCTTAAATAAAGCACATTAGTTTTATTCCATAATCATACTGTACATCCAAAATAAACATTTTATGATCACAATTAAAACAAAAACAAAAGAAATATTGCATTATAATTTAACTCGCATAATCCTCCAGGTGGTAGATATTCAACATAGACTACAAGGGCATGCCAACGAACACATCTTCATTTACATCTAATCACACTTTGCCATTTTAAACAACCAAATGTAATTTTGAATTAAAAAGCTACTTCAAAAGCAAGTTATCGTTTTTCTAATTTTTCCAATCTCAGTTCCAGTACAGTACACCCCCCACACAGATTGACAGAAACAGTCGTCATTACCTCGTCTCCTAAGACTAATAAACCAGTTAGTTTGCCTGACATGTACTGCAAGGCTCCTGGTTTTAGGCACCAAATCTGTTGATCAGCCGTTTGTCCACACGTGTTAATACACCAAGCATTCACTCGAGAAAAACATCATTTGTAATATGGTGATGACAATTCAAAGGAGAACAACAATCATCATCATATGCACTGCCAGTCAAAAATAATTCAACCAAATATTCTTGCATCGTTTGTTCTGATTTCATTGGACACGATCAATGGAAAAACGTTTGCATAAAAATGAGTAGATGATACATAAGAAACAAAAGATTTTTAATCTTGTTGGGGAAAAAAAAAAAGCACCATGATCCGAGTTTACAAACACTTAGATAACGTATCTGCATGTGGATACAAAATGAAGGTTTGAAGTTATTTTTCACTTCTGATTTATGTTTGAGGATTTGTGCAGTTATTCATGCTAGAACCTTCTAGGCTAAAATACCAGTTTCCCTCTCACTATTCAAGAATATGGTGTCATGTTTTGTTTTATTAAATGGATGTTAACGTCAACCTCAATGGCACATATAACAGTTGTTCAAATGTATGTCTCTCACTCAACAATCCAACATTTATATGTATTCTATCATTTTCTTAATGCAGTTTTATTAATTTTCTGTCTAACTGTTGTAGAACAGCTGAAAAATGTTCCAATCCTTATGTCCAACAATAAACATTTATTAAGACTCGATGTGTAATTAAAGGCAGGTGCTCTTAGAGATTTGAACCACCCCGTATATACATGTCAAAATACACACAAAAGTATTGTGCTGGAGGTTATGAACATGTTCAGATAAAGATTAAATCCACAGTTCACTTCAGTTGTACTTGCCTTTGTTTGAAATAATTCTATTTACAAAGCTGCTTGAGACTTTAGACTAAAGTGCTCGAATACAGGATGTTCAACCGTTTTGAAAGGCAGTGCATGATGTGATCTTTATGAAAGTGAAATGGTTAAAACAAAATGACTTCTGCCCCCAAGAGTTCCCAAAAATTCATATCTTGTAGTATAAAATCATTTTTTGGCCAGCTGGTCAGTTGGGATTTTATTCAGTACATCCAACAAGTCCTGTTGAAATGATACTGATGATGTGGCCACAGTTCTGACTGCAATAATAATCATCAATACACAGTATTCAGGGGGGAGAGGAACCAGACGTTGGATCACCCTACTAATGTCTGGAGTTGAACAGCTACTGTGCATGGGTTTTGAGATTTTGCGAGTAGCAGGTGTGCTACAACTAGTCTGGACTGTTGACACAGACGGAATCGACCGAGGACGACGGTTGCCTGAAAAGCCAAACGCAATGTTAGTCAGACCAGAGAAGAAATCCACAGATTAAAAAAAATCACGCCATGGATGAGCCCGAGAAGCAGAGGGATCACGTGAGATGTGGGCCAGGAAAGAAAAAACGAGGATGCAGTCAGTGTTGAGCCACAGCAGCGAGGGATCGTGGCTAACCACTGGGTCCCAGCTGCAGCCTCTCCTGCTTATGCTTATCCAGCCACTGTAAGATCTGCTGTTTGAGCTCCTCGTTTGGCCTGATCTGGTCCATGGTGAGAGGACTGCGGTTGAAAGGGTCTGTCTGGTCACTGCAAGGGTGACATAAATAAATGAAAGGTTACTCATTTGACTCCTGAATATTAAGCTAATATTATATTATATTATATATAATATATTTTGCTCTGGTTCAATTGTGCAATTAAGACAATTAAGATTTCATTACTTGTGTAAAAGTGTCTAGTTTTTCTACTATGACTGAATTCTAGGGCCTAGCAGTAAGTAACTTACCTGAGGAGATGCCTTGCTATAGTTGTGCGGTCGACTGTTACGTTGGAAGAGGGGAGAAGAACAGGATCCAGCATCAGCGTGGACATGATTGGGTCCAAGAACTCATCTGGTGCATCTGAATAGGTTTCCTCTTCCTGCTGCTGTCTGTCTGCATGGGACTAAAACACATAACAGTTCAGATGCCAGTACAGTTTCAAGAGACAAGTATTTGTTGACATTCAAAATCAGTTATACCTTTATTTTATCAGCAAGATTTGCAAAAGCTACAATCATGTCACCAGGTTTGTTGATCTTCTTCAGTACCCGAACTGTCTGAGAAAAAAGAGTAGGAGAGTAGGAGCGTCCATCCTTTGGGACTGTAGCACAGAAATTCTCTTCATCACTGCCAAAGACAAACACAAACATTTATTGATTTATGAAGAAATATAAACAAAAACTGCAAATTATTATTATTCTTTTTTTTTTTTTCTAGGCTGGCTTTACACGACAATGCTTTAAACGGCGACAATGTTTTTGGGGCTTAAAAACGCAAAAAAATTAACCCACCCTCCAGAGTGGAAATCTTAAATACGCTCCACCGTTGGGTTGAAAATGCAAAAGTGTGCTCTGAGCTGCTCACGCTGGCTATCCTCCCATACGCGTTTGACGTCAGATCCATGCAGTACAGCCAAACAACAACAAACATGTCGGATTATATCCATCAGTTGGACATTAAAGGTGCTTTGATGCAGCTCTGATATCTATCCAGGAGTCATTTCAGCAATTAAGCCGAGTTAATGTTTTGGTTTTAGACTGTGGGCTACTTCGCGCTACTCGAGAGAAGTAGAAGGAAGTTTCAATGCATGTGCGCGCTCCTGGTGTTGTTGTATGGCAGTGCTTCACAGTGCCACCTAGCCACCTGGCATGCATACTACATCAAATTTCACACACTTTTGCGTCACTGTGTGCATGCAGATTTCCACCCAAAGACGCTCGTCTAAACACGAAATAAAAAGTGGGAACGCGACGCCACTTTTGCTGTTTGTGTTCAGATCGTTGTCGTGTAAAGATAGCCTAACATTTCTCCAATGTATTTGTTTTGAAAAAGACGAGCATGACGACGTACCCCAGGTGCAGGTAAATGGTGCAGATATCATTAACAAGCTGCTGGGGCTTGAAGTCGAACTCACTGAAGTCCTTCACTTTGAGGGCACCCATCTTAGGACCCACCAGGTGCTGAAGAAAGTAGTTCAGCATAGAGATGATCCTCTCAGCCAGGAAGGGGTGCACAAAGATCCCCTTGATATCTGAAGCGGAAATCATTAAAAGATGAAAAGATGAGAAAAGACAATAACTCATTAATACACAGGGGTCACAAGTCTCAATCTTCTCTGGCTGACCTGAGGTGAGAAAGGCCAGTGTGCCGATGGTTTCATTAGACATGATGTTATGGAAGCGTCCCAACTGTCCAAACATCTGCAGACTAGACTCCTTCTCTCGTCGGGCATCGGGGGCCAAACCTTCCCACTCTCCTCGATCCCGCTCCAGCTGCAGAATCTTGATTTTACTCAGGTACTGTAAGAAAAAGATCATGTTTGAAAATGTTCCTAATAAAGCATATGAAACAGACAGTTTAAATCCTATAAGATAATAAAAACATACCAATTTTGGGCTAAAAACTTGATGTGAACAAAGTGCATGGTGAGCACAGTCTGTTGTGAGCTCACCTGAATAGCCTCATCCAGTAGGAAAATGGCATCATTCATCAGTAAGTTGAGAAACCTGAGGAACAGAGGGGGGTTCATGGCCTCCAGGTTCTCTGATGCATAGTCAGCCAAATGCTGAAACAAGAGCCATCAAACAAAACAAACATGCACATGTGAGATCAACGTGGTTAATAATGTAATTATACAGACATATAATCACCTGGAAGTCCCCTGTGCTTCTATTCATTCATTATTGACAAATATTTGGTTATTTAAGTGGACATAGGAATAAAATTTTATAGTCCACTGCAAGGCTATTATAGAACTGCTGTCCTTAACCTTTCCTGTCCTTAACTACTATACTCATAACTTGAAACTTGATTTTAATAATATTTTTTAACATTTAGCCAACACAAAACAAGCTCACACATAGTTTTTCTTATCCTGCCATAGTTGAAATTCTGTATAACTATTATTATAACATAGTCTTGGACATAAATGGACAAACATTTATGGAACAAATGAAAGTTTTATATATAATTTATATACACGCAGTCACAAGTTAATAACTTTTAACTAACGATGATTGCCTGTTACCTTGATACTCTCTCTATAGTTGTCTTTTCCCCACATGTATTTGAGGATTGGATACATGGGCCTTCTGTAGTTGAATTTCTGTTCAAACTGATGAGGGTCACCTGAAAAACAAAAAAAGAGAGAAATACTTGATCAAATCAAACGCTTTCTATTGGTGTTCACTTTACCCAGCTTCTCTCTTTACCTTGTTGCACACGCATGCACACAGTCCAACCTTTAATACAGTTGCAGTCACATGATGTGTTCCAAACGTATTCTTTAAATTTAAATGAGTCTTTCCTTTTTACTCATTTTGAATGTTCATACTTGAGACAGCAACGGTTGCACGGTCAAATGATTTATTTGGAGTGGAGAACACAAGGGCTTTACCTGTGAATTCAATGTCTACAAACACAGTGATGAGGGCCTCGGCCAACTGAGGTGCATATTTGTAGGAACAGAAGACTCTCTCTCTCTGAAAGACGATTGGCTGAACAGCACCAGGAGCCACCGGCTCCATGTGTGGCATCACCGCCTCCAAGACCTCTGCGAGCTTTGCTCGCAAGTACGGGTTCTTCATCCTGTTGAATATACGGGGTCAGATGGGATTAGAGCAACGTTTGGAAATTAGATTAGGAATGAAGGTTAGTAGGAGTGAGACAGAATACAGGTGGTATGGTGAATATGCAAGGAGTAGATGTAGTTAAAGTTAATGAACCATCCAAAGCAATGGACAGTGCACAAGAGAGGTAAAGAAGAGAGTGACTGCAGGGTGGAGGGGGTGACTAGGGATTGATTTAATTAAGATTTTAACGGTACAACTATTTTTTCCCCAATACTGCTCATCGATCTAGTGATCTAATGATACTTTAATCATCCTACATACATATTGTGGATTCCTGCAAGCATAACATACAGTACCTGTCAAACACTGTGCATTTTTCGGTCTGAACTTGGACTTACGCTTTGTGTTTGATGAGATTGCTTGTGTTACCACCTTTAAAAGCAAAAGCCCATATGTTTCCCATACGAGTGGTCAGGGTTGATGTATGACAGAAAGATAGGAGCAAATGTGAAAGGGAAAGCTATGATGTTACTTGGAGACAGTGGCACTGTCTAAAAGACAAGTGGCAGACCTGAGGAGGCTGAGATTTTCATTGGAAGTGACCAGGATGGACAGGATTTTTAAAAATTAGCATATTTGAGGGACAGCTCAGGTTGAACGATTTGGAAATTAAGTAAGAGAGGCAAGGTTGAGCTGGTTTGGTCACATGCAGAGGATGGATAGAGATTATATTGGAGAAAGGATGTTGAAGTCCGCGGAGCTGCTGGTTAGGAGAAAAAGAGGAATACCAGAGCGAAGGTTCATAGATGTTGTGAAGGAGGACATGAAGAAAGTTGTTTGTAACAGAAGAAGCCAAAGAAAGAAAGAAGAAGAAAAATAACTGCAATGTATAAGCCCTCAGGATTCATCCTTTAGGTAACTGATTATGTTGGTGAGTAACATACCTTTCCACGTTACCCATGAATACAGTGATGAAGTTAAGAATCTGCTCCAGATTTTCTGTCGACGTCTCTAAAGCGTCGTCTGCAAATCGTCGTAGAAAGATGAAAAAATCTCCCATGTTTTCTGCAAAAAATTCTGCCAAAAAAAAAACATACAAAGGCAATCTTTAACTATAAATATTATGTACAGGAATGTGCAACATCAGTAAATGAATGTTCTATGAATTACAGCAGCATTAAATATTTTATAGTGTTGGCTGTGTATAACCTAGTGGTTTAAATATCAAGTCCAAATACTGAAATGAAAGTATGCACTTGACACAAGTTTATGGCAATCTATAAACTAAAATATTAAAAGAACATATTTGACACCTAAAAAGGACTTGTGGAAGATGAGATTTGATTTTCTCTCAGTTGTTTTAAGGCAGAGAACAGCATATGTTAACACAACAGAATATAGGACATACTCCAATTTAGGAGGTAAAATCACAGACTTCTTTGATCCCAGTGGGTCAGTCTAAAAATCAAAGCAAATGGTTGTGTCTTTGTGGGAGGTCTGACCTACCTGGTACATAGCAGAGCATAGTGTTCTGCAGGGAGGGCAGGGGGAAACTGAGTGCTACATGTTCAGGCCCCTGGTTCCCCACACCCAGCTGAACCAACAGAGCAGCAGTGGAAGCTTGGAGGTTAAGGCAGCATTGCAGCATGGCAGGCTGTGTGGTGGCAGCTTTGGTGGACAGATACACAATCATCAGACGCTCAAACTGCTCCAGGAGCTGCTCCGACATTGGGTTGCCAGATCGCTGGGCCTCCTGCCACGTCACCTGGAGCCGGTGGAGAGACTGGTTCATCTTCACCATCTGCTCATGCAGTCTGCACACACACACACACACACACAAACGACTATGTGTTAACTCTGCCATTTGGTGCAAACACAAGAAAAAACATATTTCTTTATGTGGCTAAAAGACAAGTCTAGATATGCTCTTTTAACTTGGTAGTGGAATATGTTGGTGCATCTTTATAGGCATGTGTACCTGTGGAAGCCTAGATGGAGGGTAAGTTGTGTAAAGATGAGGTTTTCAGTCAGAAGGCTGTAGGACTGTGCAGACTCCACCAGTTGTTGAGTGGGCACGGGGATCAGACAGGTTTCCTTTTCGAGACCTGGAATTAGCAGTAAGGAGTAATTTAGCTGAGGACAAACTTTGCTACTCAAAGAAAATGCAGTGAAACTGTTACAAACCTACTTGTACAAGCAGCACAAGTATGCTCAAAGCTGTGCATATTAAAGGTGATTCATTCAAAAGGTCCAGCTTGTAAGATTTCGGAGGGTTTATTGGCAGATATTAAATGTTAACGGTCTATATTTATATAGTGCTTTCCTAGTCTTGACCTCTCAAAGCTGCTTTTTACTACAGCTTTGCCATTCACTCACATAATAGCAAATCGATGCACAGCCTAACACACCATCGATTTAACCCACACCCATTTGCTCAGGAACAACTTATGGTTAAGTGTTGCCATTTTCTTTGGGACACATCGATTATGTAGACTAGCAGAGCTGGGAATCGAACCCACAACCTTTCAGCTCAAGGAGAACACGCTCTTCCACTGAGCCACAACCCAAATACACTAAATGCTTTGGTTTTCATAGCCTTAGAATAAGCATTTTATATGTACTTTATATGTTTCTACAGTAGCCTTACAGAATAAACCAGCCAGAAGGTGTGCTTCACATTTTGAAGAAAAAGCTTATTACGCAAACAAAGAGGATTCTGCCAACAGAAACCTAATAAAATCCAACGATCAAGAAGGAAATGGCTGAGAGTGTGGAAGAGTTTAATCCTCTCAACCATAGCTCTCTGACACACTTGGTAAGGGAGAGGTGAGTAGAAGACTCCTTCGTATATATCATTATGCAGCCCCACCATTAGATGTCACTAATTCTTACAGAGTGGACCTTTAAAATGATAAAATTCTAACTTTTCATATTAACCTCTTGCATGCACGTTGCGATTGCGCCTCTCGTCTTCGCTCAGCTCTTTGAGGCCGCAGTATGTAGGGTTGAAGGTGAGCAGTTTGGGCGAATGAGGCCTGCAGAAGGGCTGGCACAGTTTCAGCAGCGTTGCCCCCAAGTTTAAAAAGAATGCGTCAGATCCGTACATCTGGAAGAAGATTTCTGGCATCTGATTGGCCCATATCTTTGCCCGGCCAGCATTTGCCTGCAGACAGTTGCCCAACCACGAGAGCAAAAGGTGACGCGTCTCACCAGATCGCTGGAGCAGGTTTTTCAAGATCTGGTGCAGCTTGTCGTGAAACTGACCCATGAACTGCAACAAAGGGATTTATAGTTTTGTATTGTATTGTATGACTTTAATTGATTTATTTAAAATGACAACTAAAAGAAGTCTGTTTACCTGATGGATGTTAGCCTCCTGAACCTTTGTCTCTTGAGCACTGGAGCGGGAGGGATTCAGGAAGTAGCCGTGTCCCTCCACCACACCTGGGGTTCTTAACAAGCAGGAGATATTCAACACTGTCCCCAATAGGCTCTTCTGGTACTGCAAACCATTGGCTGGGTCTTTGGGCTGAATGTATTCCATCAACACCTGGAAAACCAAAAAAGACAAATGTTTGGAAGACATTATAGGGAGATAATACTTCTTATACTTTTATACTGCGAATTCCCATTCAGTCAATCATTTTCTATCACTTTATGCTCAACATGAGCGTCGTGGGGAGCTGAAGCCAATCCCACCTGACATAGAGCTAAAGATGATGATGTCATATTTATGCTATCTCTGTGGCCCCTGACCTTCGCAATGTCTCTGTGATGGCTGAAATAGAGGAGTACATCCAAGTAGGTGTAGAGGAGAGGCTGGCAGAGGTCCATGTCTTTGATGCGTCCCTGGAAGATATCAAACACCGGTACCATCACCTCCTCGAAGGTACGGACTTCCTGGTCAGAAAGAATGCCAGCAATGACCTCCTCCACAAACTCAATCACCTCCTCTGGCTCTGAAAACACAAAAGTGAGAAGATGTGAAGACAAAAATAAAAGAAAGGGGGAAGATGGAACACACAAAAGGAAACTGTCAAAGCCTAAACAAGTCCAAAACTGAACCTACGTGTTCCATTGAGACCTTCCAACAGCAGGTCCAGAAGCTGCTCGTAGATGTTCTGGCTGACATAGATCTCTGGGGTGAGGAGAACTGTCCGCGTGTTTGAAACTGTAAGATTTTTACAGCGAACAGCAAAGGACAGCAACTTCTCTGGTACCTTTGTCACCTGGTACACAGAAAAAAGTCACAGAACGCTTAATATTTTAAAAGTTTACATTTAAGTGCTAAATCTACAGTGATAAATCTTTCACCTCTTCTTTAGCCCTTTGGTAACATGCAAAAAGATAAGGGATGGCACATTTCTCTCCAGCATCGCGGTCAGCAGACAGGTTTACAACGCTGCATGATGTCATGTAGATGAGGTGGTTTCCTGGCTCTAGCAGCAGCAGACGATTAAACAGGGCCTGGAGACAGAGGAGAAGATCATAAACACAAATCAGTACACAAAAAAACAACTTTCCACAAGTTACTCACATAAAGCGATAAAAACGTTGCATCTTTTTGAGATTGTGAAAAACATTCTTTACCTATTTCTTAATCAATACCTTCAACTTCCAGATAGGTCACTTTCTTACATCTGATGAGTTCTGCACTTGTTTATGCTGGAAGGTTGGTGAAACAAGACACGGCAACAAAAGAGTGGTGACATCTGACCTGCTCTATGTTGTCCATATCCAACCAGTCCTGTCCATCCAGATCTGCAGCCATCTCCTCCAGGTACACACAGCGAGGGGGCATCCCATTATCTCCTCTTAGACCGGGATCACCTAGGATTGAAAATAAAACCAGTATCATTAAAATTAGACTGCAGTGCACATAAGACCCCATGAAGCTTTGACAAAATTAAAATAATTTTAATGAACAAATCAACAGACCAATATTAGAATAAGTTTAGACAAAGGAGGATTAAATGCACAACATGTAATTCATTAAAACGGCTGTATGAAAGCAGATGTTTGTTTTTAGTTCTTCATTTCCGGAAAATTATGACTCATCCTTGAGCAGTCATCGTAGTCGAGGGATGCAGCCGAGTCTCAGTGTGACTTCAGAAGATCTTTGTTCCGTCTCAAAGGGTGGTGAGTCACTTAATACTGACTGGAAATTTCAAATTGATTTTCAAGACCAGCACCATCACACCATCACTATTGGGGTTTTTCCATTATACGGTTCTAGCACTACTCGGCTCTACTCGACTAGGTTTTTTGCTTTTCATTTAGTTAAGGTACCTGACAGGTGGCTGTAATGGTTACAGCACACAACAAAAATGATCGTACATCTAGGAGGAAGTGAGTACTAGCTCTGTGAACACATAGATACAAACAAGTCATATACTTTATGAGTTATCACCGTCTCTTATCAGGATAATAAAATGTCAGTCTCATCATTAACAACTACCAGCTCTGCTGAACAGTAACCACTGATAACTATTTACATAATCCAACCATTATGGATAGCATCCAATGCGGACGGCTTCAATAACATGTGTGTTCCATCACATCAGTGATATTGACCAATGAGAGTGCAGCACACTCTGCATGGGCACAAACGTAACGAACAGAAACAAGTGGTGAATTGAAAGAGAAATTAAGAAGTCATCTTGAGTTCTCTTCAAAGGACACAGCAAGTGTCATAACACTATGTTGTCTAGCCTGGTTCTATGGTCCACCACCCTCTTTTTCTTAACGTCATCACAGCAGTCATGACGATTCGTCAGGTCGGGCAACACAGTGCAGTCTGTCACATCTGTCACAGCCATGAATTTATGGCTCTGTGATTGCCTTAAAGACCAAAACATCATGTTGTCTGACAAATTGAGTTGCTCTAGGTTAACTACAAACTCTATAGCTACAATAAGTCAATAGAATGTTTTAAAAATGTGAGTTCAAAAAAGTGGCATTGTTCATCTCATACTTACTGTTGTCCAGAGTGATGAGAAATATCCGCTGGATCATGTGATTGACATTGAGCTGTTCACACAGCTCCTGGCGGGAGCGGAAAGAGCGGCTGATCTCTGCCACCGAGTCGTCATTTTCATCGACGCTGTCCGACACAGAGTTATCTGAGTCTGACTGGCTCTCTCCAGAGTCCTCCACTGTGACAACAACACATACAGGCATCAAACATGAAACCAGATGGACATTGAGAAGTCAGATATTAATATGACCACATTAACTAGAAATAAGATGCTAATGCTTTTAACTATACTGCATGCATGTTACGGAACAGACGACTGTGCTTACGTGGTGCTTCGGCGGACTGCCGTTGGGGTTTCTGGCCTGATGCAAACTGTTTAGCATCAGCCAGCGAGCTGAAGAGGGCGGCGAAGGGGTTGCAGGAGATGTTCTGGTTGTTGTTGCCCTGGTCAGTCATCTCACTGGGGTCAACACTTACTCCATCCAAGATCCCAGCCTACATAACAAGTCAGAGGCAACACATTAGTGGAAATAGAGCAAGACTAGAATAATCAAGATTCAAGAATAGGATTAGTGAGCATACATACTGTGGCTGACCTCCTATATGCCTATATCTATGGTCTAAACCTACAGGTCTTCCCTGTTCTCAGCTCTCAGTGGACAGTGGGCAGAGATCAGGGGAAGCATATACTTTATTTTCCTTTCAGTCACATTTATAATCTTGAAAACATTTTTATGGATTTTACTGTCCGTCTTATTGAAAGGTTTATTATCTTTAATCATTTTAACAACGATTGATCCCTGCTGCTTATCGTCTCTTTCAAGTTCTACAGCAATTGCTTTGTGACTTGTTTTGAAAAGCGCTGCATAAATAAAGGCATTATTATCATTATTTTTACTTCTTTCTTTTGTTTTGTAGTTAATCTAATCTTTAACCAACCGATCATATAACAAATCATGCAAAAACAAATTGATTGTACATACAATCAACACAACAGAACACTTAACTTTACCAACAGAAAATTCATGTTCACTGAACATTAAAAAACCAAGTATGATCATTTGGGTTTCAGTAAATTATGATGGTCCTTTTTTTCCTGACATTTAACAAACAAATGCGGTTATTTAATCCGTATAAACAAAAATAAGCAAGTGTCTTTACAAGACAGTGAACAAGAAGAGGGTGGAGGACCACTCATGGGTGTTGTTGAACATTGCCTTAAATGCCTTGCAGTTAATGGAATTATGGAGCCAAACAACATGAAATACAGCTCATTAACACACAAAGTATGGAGTTAGACATACGTTTCTATGCCCTCTGGAGTCACAAGACACACGCTAAAGTACCCTCTACGGTGGTAAAAACATAAGGAAGTGGCCTACTGACTGAAGTAAAACATACATTTACAAATTGGATTGTTTCTAAAGGAATGCCTATCTGGGTGCCCTTACAAACAAAAAGGGTGCTGTTATAAAGTTCCCTACTACCCCTAGGTGACAGTGTCCCAAAGGGTGTCCTTCCTGTACAGAAAATCTCCACCTCAGTGATAGAAAGTGATGCTGTACTGAAAAGAATGTCCCTGTACACAGGAAATGATATACTAGCGACACCAGTGCGCAGTAGGTGCCCTTTCAATGTTGCTCCCCTGCCCTTCCAAATGAGTGAGCACGCCACTGTGGAGACATCTAACATGTCTTATAATTAGTCCGCAAAAGAGAGAACACCGTATTAACACCATCATTAGAACACGCTATGATAAAACCAATAGTTGGCGCGTATAACGTTTTAATAGATGATATCAGACGGCGCTACTGAGATAAACTGTTACTCGGATGCTCAGTTTGACACAGAACTGACAGCCTGAACATGTCACCAGGCGTGTGCTCACCGAATTAGCTTCCCCTTTAAACACGCTGCTACGGGTTACCTACGAGTTCAGCACCTCACGACGACAAAATATGTCCATTTACAGGAATAGCCGGTGGTCAAAGCACCATTACTCTACTCCGCAGGTGTCACTTAATCCACAAATGCAACAGTTTAAACACAATCTTTAACCTCGTGCCGCTCGTTAGCTAGCGAGATAGCTCGCAAGCTAAGCTGTCATGGGGTCACCGCGGCGCTATTTCAGCATCGAATTTGCGAAACTGTTGCGTCCTTTTCGTGCACGGTCAGTCTAAACGATGAGTATTAACGATAGGAAGTGCTGTCGTACCTGTTTGACGGGGAGAAACGCGTGGTTTTTCGTTATAAATTGCTTCAACGAAGCTAGTGGGAGTTCCTTGGTAAACAGAAATTATTAAACGTCATAAAGCTGAGACGGAAACGCCTGCTGCTCTGCTGAGTAACTTTTAAATAAACAACAAAAACATGTTCACAGAGGACTTGAAAAAATATATATATGTGTCATAAAAACGAGAAAAACTATTAGGATATTTTCGAAATATTGTTAAAGACTAAAAATGTTATCTAACAAAGTGAATTCACATTTTAATTCCCAAATTTGAGCATAACATTCAACCGCTAAAACTACTACTCAAATTACTATAGTTTGACATCTTAATCAATAAATAATGTGCTTTACTATTTCTTCTGGGCTTTGTTTTGTTTTTTGTTTGTTCGTATGTATAATTATGTTTTGGCTGTAAAATATAATTTTGGTTAAAGGGCTTCTAATAATATACTGGTGTATTAAAAAAAAATAAAAATGTAATTGCTAATGCTGTTAATTTAGGGCAGATACCTGGCATAAACCTGACATTGGGTGCTGGTCTAATACCATGTATTACTGTATATTATCTAACTATTGTAACAGATAACATTTCATCTGCTATCTCCATTTATTACCAATGGGAGAAAACTGACAGAATACAAACTAAAAAAAAAAAGTTGGAAACAGTTTATAAAACAATTATAACTTTTTACTTTTATTAACAATTACACACATCGCACTTCTTTATTTCTTTCTTTCTTTCATTACATCACCTTTGACATGGACAGCAGAGGGCAGCAGCAGATTATCACAGACTAGATTTCCATACTTTCCTCTTTGTTCCACAAACTACACATTACATGTTAATAAAATATAGATATTTTAATATGGGAATCGATCCTAGAACATACATGTCGCACAGTTTCCATATTAGGTCACGTTAGATTAATGTTAAATTCAACTAAACAATGAAAAATGATGTTACTAGCGTCAGCTACGCCTGGTATAGTACACAGAGCGCCATCTGCTGGTATTTTGTTTATATTACAAGCAAGGGTGAAATAATCACAGTCCAAAAAGTAGTATTTTTTAAAACATTTAAATGCTTTTTTTTATTATAATTTATTTTCATTCAGCTGATGAGAAGATCACTGGGTTCAAACTAGGTGACCACATCCACTTATGAAACAGGGCCCAACATGTCATTTATTGATGCTATTTCATGCTAAATGATTGACTTTTTAAAGCTCATTTATTTCAGTCTCAGAAGTTTATGGAGCCTCGTTTATTTGAAATTTGCCAACGACTTGATGGCGAATCATCCTTGGCTCGACTCGCTAAAACGTATACTTCAATCAATATTTACGGCATTGCAGTCAAGTTGTATAAACTTGATGAAAGCCATTACTATTTTAAAAGGCATAAGTAAAATGTACCGTCTGTGATAAATTGTGTCAAATTAATTTAAGTATCTTGGCCATGACAGTAGGTTTGAAAAGCAGGAGTAGGGACTAGATGACTTATTGAATTTGTCACTGAATTAGTTATTGAATCAATTGTTTGATTGTTTTGTCGGTAAAAGTAGGTCGGCTGTTGTATATTTTTCTTATTCAACAAAGCATGAAACTTTTTCTTCATCACTGAAATCAAAGAGAGTACATACAGTACAGTACACTCATTTAAGTTACTTGAAATGCAAAGCATCAATGGCATTATTTGTTATTTCCATTCACCCGTTTTCAGTTTATCATAATATCACAAACAAACAAAAAACACAAAACCCTCGAAGAAACTTTATGTTTTTATGAAATCATCTGACAATCATTGCAGACGTGGTCAGTCGGACAGTTTAGGTCACAACACAGTTTGAACTAAGCATCGTCAATACTGTCAACACTGAGTCACAGAACATACAGTACATATACAGTCACCATGTCATCATGTAGAAAACACATTTGCTTTTTAATCAAAAATAAGAAGCGTTCTATTTTTACATGAAAACAATGTTTCTTACGTCTCTCTTCCGACTTAAGAGAAACATTCAGTTCAGTTACAAGCAAAACACTGACGTTTAATTCATCACTGCGCTTTTAAATAATTTACAGTACTATGTACAATACATCTTAATGAGGACAAAATCAGTGTAAATACAAACTAAGGCACAGTATTTACAGTCTCAGGCAAACATTTGAACGTAACTCAGTGAAAATTATAGGGCTCCATCTTGTCACATTTCAGGTTTAAATGAAGGCTCAGCCTTTCGGTAAAAATGTGTCAGTAAGTCTTTGTCCAGTACGGCTCTGTTATGTATCATTGAATAAAGTGGCTCTTATGCACCATGCAGAATTATTATTAATAATAATAATGCATTATATTTGAAGGCGCCTTTCAAGACACTCAATGTAGAATTGTGAGGAGGTTCACGTGTGATTTCACTCTGCCCCTCCGCTCCTCGTACATCCTCTTCTCAGCACTGTCCATTATTTGCCATACTGCACAGATTTTCCTCGTCTTAACCAGTCCTTCCAGGGGGACTGGGCTTTGTCCGGATTAGTTTCTGATCTCCAGGTTGAGGAGGAGGAGGACAGGCGTGACCAAGCGGGGGGCGTCTTGCGGAAGAACGACATGCCGTTGGTGGTGGCGGGCTTCTTCTGAGGCTGCTCTGACTGCTGCTGGGAAATCAGCTGCTGGTTGATGACGATCTGGATGTCATCCTGAGGAAAAAGGTGGAGGAAAAGAGGTAAATGAGGAGCGAGTACCAGAGCCAACAAACAACTCAGTCTAATCTCTCATACTGGTCACGAATAGCACGTCACAACAGCCTTTACTATCAGAATCAGAATACTTTATTCATACCATGTGTACGTACAGACAGAGATTGTATTTAAAAGCTACAGATAACAGAGTCGGCATGAAAATGTAGAGCTGCAACTAACACTACCAATCTGTTGATTATATTCTTCATATAATAATTCTATTAATCTATATATAATTAATCAAATAACTGTTTGGTCCATAAAATGTCAGAAAATGTTGATCAGTCTTTCTCAAACCTGTAAATGATGAAGTTCTCAAATGTCTTATTTGGTCCACAAACCAAAATTATTCAGTCTTAATTATTTCTTATATGGAGCAAAGAAACCAGAAAACATTCACATTTAAGAAGCTGAAAAAGCTGAAAATGTGTTTTATTTCTTTGGAAAAAAAAACCGCTTATTAATTGCTTTAAATTTGATTTCTGCACAGATATATTGAATTTTAAATGTTTTAACCATTAAATAAGGAATAGCTGCATCTGTCCCTGACCTCACACTGAGTCAAATTCCTCAAATTCAGGCTTTCAAAGCATTTGACATGCTACAAAACCCACAGTATTAAAAGGAGACCAGTGGGACAGTGTAGACCACATGATGGGTGTGACACAGATATGTGAGACCGTACCTGCCAGGCCTCCAGCTCCTGTGACAGCTCCAGTTTACGTTGAATGGCCTCCAATAACTGGTTGTTCAAAGACATCATGTCATTTCTACTTCTCACCAACTCCATCTCCATCAGGTTTTTCCTAGCAAGATGAGAAGAAACCTCTTTAGTTATTAATCTGGGGGTTTTATGGTTAGAAATGCAGAAAATGTAAAATTCTGCACGATAACTATGAGAAATAAATAGCTTCTCACTTGGCAATGGCTTCATCTCGGTCTCTGATGGCCTGATGGACGACTTCACCTTGTTCCTGCACACTCTGCAGCCTCTGTCTCAGCTCAGCGTTTTCCTGCTGCAGTTGGTCGTTCTGGAGGAGGAGAAGAACACGAGTCTCGTTAAGACTTAATACTCACTGAGTTATAGGTCTATCAGTGGCTGTATCTGGGTCTTTGAAACAGGGGAAGCTCATTTCAGGCCCAGGTATTTATACATAAATGATGTGCTGTGCTTCTACAGGAATGTAAGAGAAAATATACATATATGTGTTGCATTTGGAGTCAACTTTTAAACTTATGAGTCTCCTGCAAGTGATGCAGGATATTATTCACTCTGTTAACGCATCAGGAAATTTTACTTTATGACACAGTAGTAGTAAAAAGAAAAAAACCCCGCAGCAGGTGCAGCTCTTCCCTGACAGAAGTGTTTTGTCCCTCACTGTGTTACCTGATCTCTCAGCTCCTGTCCTGCGCTCCCGTTCCCACACTGATCGCCCGTCCCGTCGACAAAAGCCAGATTCAGGTCCTGGAACAGAGACGTTAACACAGAGGATCAGTTTCAGCGTGTTTGGCCTATTTGCATGTCGGAAAGGAGGGTGGGCAGGAATATTCCAGTTACAATGTTACCGGTTTGACGGGTTCACAATGCTATGAGACGCGACAGTTGCACATAAAAAAATGGAAGTTTAACCGAGCATGTAAGCAACTGCAATTATGAGTAGCATTCTTTGTATAAAAGGACACTGTTATAAGACTATTGTGGCGCTAAAAACCACCAGGGGGCAGATATTCGAGTAAAACTTACATAACTTGCATACTTTACATCTACCTGTCACTGTCATATTATTCCATAATATGTCCTACATTATTGACCTCCGCCAAGGAGGTATATGTTTTCGCCGTGTATCTGTCTGTTACTCGAAAAAAGTCACAGACAGATTTGGATGAAATGGCACCAGGAACAAGTGATTAAATTTTGGGCGTGATCCGTAGATGCTATCACTATTTGTATCGCTATTTTGTAAGCACTGCGCTGCCTTGGCTGAGGTCTGTGCTCTCCGAGTGCTTTTCTAGTTCCTAAAAGTGGTGCAAACTGCGACCTATGCTCAAAAGTATAGTACCTGTGCTTATTTTCATTACGTGTCCCGAAGATTTGCATTCATTTGGAGGGGGGAAAGGCACTTTGCTGCTACATCAGTTTGAAGCAATTTGCAAAAACAGCTGAATCTTAAACAAAGTTTTTAGATTAACTTTGAATAATTTAGAGTCTGTGTGAATCTGGATGTAGGCGTTTTAACTGAATCACACAGCCCAGTTTTGCTGTAGATTTGATGGTGTACATGTTGATATTTCTTGAGGATTGGATGATTTTATGAATCTTTTATGACTATTATGATATCTTAAGTCTCTGTAGACTTTACTGGTTATCTGTAACCCTGTTGAATGTGCTCACGTCTCTCTAAAAATAATAATAATAATAATAATAATAATAATAATAATAATACACGTATACTGTAGTGACATATGATAAAACAATCTACTATGTGATATTCCCGCCTCTTATTTGACGTGAAACAAGAAGAAGAATAGCCTTTCCTTTTCATTTCCTCTCCTGCTCCACTCTCACTCACCTGAGGGCTGGATCTGTGGGTCAGGGTTTGAGCCACTCCCTTCAGCCGGTACATTACGGCCCGCAGGTCGTCCTGTTGATCCAGGTAATCTGAGCTGTTCGTGTCCGGGGTCAGTGGCAGCAGCAACTGGAGAATGGACCCCATTTCTTGTATTATCTAAGTAGAAAATGAAACAAATATATATTGACATTTTAGAACAATCTGAATCGTCTGTAGGTCGAGAGTGAGTGTGAATGGATGTTTGTCTCCATGTGATGGACTGGGGACCTGACCAGGGTGTAACTTTGGCACCAGCAACTCCCGTGACCGTCATGTGGAGGATAAAGCGGTATATATAATAATATATAATAGCTGTATGGATGGATATTAACATTTAAAAGTCATCAGCAAAACCTGGGAGTTTAAGGTTTTGAGTAATGTTGCATAACAACTGATTTATCTTTAAATTTGACATTGTGAAGTTGGGAAACATAAGTGTTTCAGTCAATGCATTTGCTGTTTGTTTTGAGAAATTTTATTATTTATAGCCGCCTTGTATTGTAAACTGTACTTTTTGTACTGTACACTTCAGTATCCAGCATAACATCACATTACGTTCTGTAACACATTTGAAGTGACATCAAGTATTTACCAAGTGGGACGTGCAAGCATTACCTCATCATTTTTATTTAATTTTCATGAGTCAAACGCTGATAGTGATCTCACTAAACAACGAAACGAACACGGTGTTCTTAGGTAGGAAAGTTAAACATACTGCATAATATTTTATGATAAAGTTACACAAACAAGTGCTGAATGCTGTAAAGTGACTCGACTCCACAATGAGGCCATGACAAACAGGAAATGTAGAGAATGAAGTTACACATCACATTTTCCGGGCTGGAACAAAAACAATAACAGCAGACGCTCAGAGTGTGGGAACCAAAACTCTGCAGATATAACACACAAACTTGTGTTTTGTCTCATCAGATATTTGTCTGTCTTGTCTCGTCTTCACTTTGAAAACCAGGACGTTCACACCCTCATTTTGATTTTGCCGTGTGTGTGTGAGTTCTCGCCTCTCGCAGAGAACTGGATGTTCTGTCAGCTACTGTACGTTAACTGCAACAACACTTTCATTTAATAAAGTCCACCTTAACAGATCATGTTAATCTGGTACCGACTGTCCAAGTCTTTCAGTAGAAATATCACAGGAAGACCCTCGTTTCTCCCGAACCACACAAAAAAACCACACATACATGAGTCATTGTGGCCAGGACTACAATAGAACAAGCCCAACACTAACTTGCCGACCACAGCGTGGAGAAAAGGTGAATAGAGCAGGTCCCACAATAACCTAAACCATAGATTTGTTGTAATGTTCAGTCTAACTGGAGGTCAGTTACTAGACAATATGAGTGACTAAATTTTTCATAAACGTTACACTGGGTTATTCTAATTCTAAAGACAATATCAAGGCAAAAAAGGTTCAGACTTCCATAAAAAACAACTGGAAACAACTGGAAATTGTAACTTTTGGGGAACATTAGTCAAACCGACAGGAAATGGAGAAAACATTGAGGACTATTTTAAGCCGTGTACCTGTGTGGCTTGAATTAGTCAAAGGTTGGTGTCTATGACTCAGAGGAATAAAGCGTTGGTTACAGATAAGCTGTGACCACGTTTACTCTTTAAGGAAACACATACAGCATGATATTAATCTGCCTTATATAAATAACTACTGACTTTTTGGTGTATCAACAGTTTGGTGTTTAACAGTGAACCACTGCCGTGTGTTTACCTCTTCTTTGCTGACTCCCAGTTCTGCCGTCTCCAGGCTGCTCTCCAGCTCAGACAGCAGGGAGGCGTCTCCTTGGCTCCTGGATTCCTGAAGTGACAGTGACGCCTCCTCCTGAAGTTCCTCCACCTGGACCTGCAGCTGCTGTGAGCGACCTCGTGCCACCTCCACCTCCTGCCACGCCTCTGCCAGCTTAAAAAAAATAAAATTAAAAGGTTTGTTTTAGGTCAAGATAGAACAAAGGCAACAGCAACAAGGTGTCTCTAAAGTAAGACAACTGCAAACAGGTTGGAGTGCGACTGAAAACACAAATAAGTTTCAGAAGTGAATTCTACTGCTCCAAAAACGTTGTTCAGTAGTACATACAAACGCTCCTTCAGTCAGGTCTGATAGTATTGCTTGACAGAGAGTTTTCAGATGAAGGACACAACTGATGTTACGTCGTTTCAGATTCAAAATAACCTTTACGTTTTTGATTAATAGAAGCTGCCAACTTCACCTGTTAAGTTTTGGGGCTTGTAAATAAGATAAGATGAGATAGTACTTTATTTGTCCCGCAGTTACAGCAGCAAATACAGTAAAGATAACTCTAAAATAATAAAGATGCATTACCAAAAAAAAGTACAATATATAAAGATATTAACACAAAGACTAAATAATGATGGAACAAACAGACAGATAGATTAAGTGTGATTCAGTATAACAAATCAAATAATTTAAGATAACCATAGGAATCCTTGTAAATTATAATAATTGAGATGGATACGAATGACACTACAGTTACAGAATGCCGGGAAATTTTTCAGCACCGTCATGAGACAACGTGTAGAAACTCTGCTTGAAATCCTGGCGTACCACATTCCAGCCGCCAGCCCAGCATGAAACCAAACGAACACGAGTGGAATCCAGAATTGTGAGTAAAAGTTACAATGACGGGGGTGTGAGGTCATTGTTGCTAGGCAGGGTGCAGAAAATCCCTTTTGTTACCGACACTCTTTCACTCCTATACTTGTTCAAGTTTGGGGTCACTTAGAAAAAAATATTATATTTGAAGGAAAAGCACTTTTTTCAATAAATATAACATTAAATGAATCAGAAATACTCTCTATACATTGTTAATGTGGTAAACGACTATTCTAGCTTCAAACGTGTGGTTTTTAATGGAATATGTACATAGGTGTATAGAGGCCCATTTCCAGCAACCATCTCTCCAGTGTTCTAATGGTACATTGTGTTAATCGCGTTCGAAGGCTATTGGATGATTAGAAAACCCCTGAAAACCCTTGTGCAATGATGTTAGCACAGCTGAAAACAGTTTTGCTAGTTATCTGGACTATATTTTCTATTCATATTCTTTCTTTGACAAAATGGCAAAAGTATTATTTTTAATAAATATCATCATTTCTAATCTTGTCAATGTCTTGACTATGTTTTCTATTCATGTTGCAACTTGATTAATAAATAAAAGTGTGACTTTTAATGGAAGACACAAAAAAATTGTACCCCAAACTTTTGAAAGGTAGTGTATTACTTTAAAAAGACGATGAACCTCTTGGTGTTTGTGTGTTCCCTGTGTGTGTGTAACGTGGGTTACGTACCTGCAGACTGTGCTGCTGCTCGACTTGGTCGTGTAGAGCCAGACGTGAGTGTAAAGAGGCCAAACTCGCCCTCAGCTCAGTGTTCTCTTGACACATGCTCCTCAAACGCTCCTCCAACACCTGCTCCTTCTGGCTGAGACGCAGAACCTGGAAAAACACACGTCAAACCCACAAACACGTTAGAAACTTATTACTTCTCTGATAGGAAAAGTAAAACTCCCACTGTTTCCTGGCATCACATCTCACTAATCCACAAATATTAATATATGTGTTTGCAGAGGTGCTGGAAATATTTGGGAGGTTTATCTGACTTCTTGATAAAATTAAAAAAACAAGTATTGCCAAATAAGTATGACAGGGAGCAGTTGTGAAAACCACAGTACTAAAACAGCATCGGCATGTTTTATTGCGATTGCCCGAGGGATTAAATTTACTACAGGAGTTGTCAGACAAGATAAAGCCGTAGACAGTGAATTATTTAATCTGACATGTGAAGGACTAATTATATCCATTGTCTCCATTACAGAGGAAAGCATACACTAAAATCTGCAAATGATTGTCCATTTATATTCACATTCAGGATGCCAGTATGTTGTGTAATCCACGAGATACTGTACTGTGCAAAAATCTTGGCAATTTTAAAGTTTTAAAGTATTTAGTGAAAATGGGTCTAATACGCCAGGTTTATTCAAGACATGCTTAAGCTCTGACAAAATGACTGTTCCTTCATTATTATGCAAATAGAGAAAAACCTGAACTTATACCGGTTTCTTTAGTTATCAGTAACAAAGTTATGTTGTTATTGATAACTAAATGTTGTCATGCCCAGATTTCCTTGCCTGCCCTTCAATGTTTTTAGATGTTCTTTATTCTTTATATTTTAAAAACACATAACCAAATATTTTCCACTTTAAATGAAACTAAAGGTAAGGCCAAATGAAGGAGTGGCTTGTAATACGATCAGCAATTCAGACAGGGAGTGAAACCAGCAGACGCGCTGGAGCAGTGAGCTCTGGTAACTGTTCCCCGAACTTGATGTTCTCAAGACTAAAGACATTTTACCAGACCATTCTTTCTTCTGTACATTCACATTATGGATTTGCTTCGCTTTGTTATCAGCAGTACATGTGCAGCATGTTTGTGACCAGTCGTTACCTGCTCCCTCATGGCACTGATCAGTTCCTCGTCTTCAGGTCGGCTGTGGTTTCTTTTCTGCTGGAGCTCCTGTTTCAGAGCCTGCAGCTCACTGGACACGGCTCTCTCCACCTCCATCGCCTACAGAGAAATATACAGAGACATAATAGTTTTTCAGGCCTCTTTGTGCATATCTGACATATGGAGTGAATCACAGGAGAGATTTAAGGCCAGAAATCTCACCAGAAAGAAAAATGTGTATCACTTCTCAAAACAAAGCTTCCCTGAGGCATGAGCTTTCAGAGAATCAAGATCTCAACCTTGGCTCCGAGAATAACCAAATAATGTAGAAATTTAATTATAACCTGTATGACAAGTTTGGGATTAGTCATGTTTTTGCTGTGGGCCCTGCAGCAAAAGGAAAATGAGACACGGCATCGGCTGCTGTGTGCGTTTCTGTAAAACAGTGGCTCCTAAGCTGCTTTCAATGAGGTCCTAAAATAAAATCCAGGTGAGCAGAGTAAGGAGATTTAAGGGCTATGAAAAACTCAAATAACATTGTTGAACCACACAGATTCAGATCAGGTGCCTCACTTTTAAAAAAGGACCAGTGGGTGACACTAAGGAGGGTTTATTAAAAAAATACAGTTTGCTTAAGTAAGTTTGTAAAAGTGCATAAAGATTTTAAAATAAGAATAGTTCAATTTCCGCTGCCTTAGAATAAACTCAAGCAGCACGGAGGAATGTGTTTCACTTTTTAAAACACAGGTTTACTATGCAAATGAAGAAGAGGGTGGGAAACAGCAGAGAGAGTTGTTGTGAAAGAGTCTTTACTGTAGATTCTTAGTACTGTAGTTCATTGATATACTTGGAAAAGGGCAGGGAGGACAGAGGTTTGTGGCGATGTCTCCAGATGAGATGAAGATTAGATTCTTGCACACTAGGGGCTGAACAATTTTGGGAAAAACTCCCAACTCTGGATTTTTCTGACAGATATTCCAGCTGCACTGTGTGTGTTTCAGTATTTTCTGTTGAACAGGTTTAAAATTGATGCAGCATTGCCACGTGACACCACAACATGCTTCCAATGATAGAACCTCTGGAGTCAGTGATGAGTTAAGTTGAAAGATTTTATTGTGGACAGCTCAGAGCCGAGGAGAGAACCGAGACAAGGTCTGATATCTGAACAGTGAGGCGCCATCGCAGATTCCGGCGAGCAGCACGCCAGGTCTGATACGACTTGAGATAGTGTGTCCAGTCCAGATGCCTGGCACCTTCTCGGTATCTAGTGAGGGAACCTTGAAAGGCGCCGAGTTTGTGTCTTATCGTAAGAATATGTGAGTAATGAACCTTAAAGTTGGCCGATTCGAATTTTATCTCACAAAATGAACTCTATAAAACGTGCATAGAACAACTGAAAACGGAAGAAATAAATGGCTTTGTGATTCGCCAATTGTGTTTTGATTTCAATTTAAAGGAGACATATTATACCCTATTTCTCCAAGTTAACCTCGTTCCCGGTTTTGAGTGCCTGTCTCTTTAAATGCAAATGAGACACAGGAAACTACGTCAGTGTCACTGAGGCTCCGGCAGCTAACAGCAGTTGGCATTTGGAAATATATAAAATGTATCAAATGTATCCACTGGACACGTAAATCCTCCTGGAAGTTTGTGTATAACTCTGTGCTGCACTGTGCAGCCAAGAATAGAACACTTCACAGACTTCTGCTCTTCTGACTATTGCCCTCGCCTGCAATCTCCGCAGCAAAGAGTGCAGAAGTCAACATCGCGTGTTTTATGTCCTGTACTTAAACTGAGGCGGACCACAAAAACATGACTAAGTCATCTTTTTTCACACTTTGCCGACTCATAGGGCCTCCAAAGTATTAAAATGATTAAAAAGTTGATTTTACATAATATGTCTCCTTTAAGAACGATTAACCTTTGAACCCCATTGCACAGTGGACTTTTACCAAGTACATAACTGAACATACTTTGTACCAAAGGTGCCATCAAGCAAATGTGAGAATGAAGAATGTACAAACTCCACTCCACCATATTAACTGGAGGAGGAAAACATCAAACCACATCTCACACATAATGATAAATTCATTTCCCATCTTTTTATACGGGGTTGCCATAAAACTGTCCAATTTCACGCAAAACAATAAGATTTCAACTCATAAAAGATTCAATAGTAAAGTTCTGAGCCAAAACCCCAGAGAGCATCCCATCATCCGCTCATCAACCCCCGCCCCCCACTCCCTCCCTCCCCTGCCACTTCTTGGACCCTCGGTTCCTCTAACTCAGCGACGCAGCAGGCATCTGTCAGTCCTCATTACTGCCACATAATACAGAGATGAAAGAGCAGCCTCTGCAGCAGATGGAGCAGAGGCCATCTTCATCACATCATCATCAGACCACAGCAGAAACACCAGATAGTAAACCTGGACATCAGGCAGAGGGGACAGTTTGTGTGTACGTGTTTTTACGGGAGTGTACAGAGGAAGTGAGGACAAGTATGTGAGTGAGTGTGTCTGAGATCAACTCACGCATGACGGACCGAAACAAAACACAACGTGCAGACATACTACGAGGGGGAGGGACTTACAGTACACTACCGTTCACAAGTTTGGGGTCACTTAGAAATTTCCTTTTTCCAATGAATATAACATTAAATGAATCAGAAATACGCTCTATACATTGTTAACTTGGTAAACGACTATTCTAGCTGCAAACGTCTGGTTTTTAATAGAATATGTACATAGGTGTATAGAGGCACATTTCCAACAACCATCTCTCCAGTGTTCTAATGGTACATTGTGGTTGATAATCGCGTTCGGAGGCTATTGGACGATTAGAAAACCCCTGAAAACCCTTGTGCAATTATGTTAGCACAGCTGAAAACAGTTTTACTGGTTCTCTGGACTATATTTTCTATTCTTTCTATTCTATTCTATTTTGCAACTCTTTTGATAAATAAAAGTGTGACTTTTAATGGAAAACTTGAAAAATTCTATATGTTACCCCAAACTTTTCAACAGTAGTGTAAATTTGAATATTTGCATACACGAGTCGTCATCGGTGCTGCCTCATCTCTTCCACAATAGAGGCAGCGAACCACTGAGGATCACCAACACACGGGCTGGAGGAGGAGGAGGAGGAGGACGCTTCACTGAGGCCACTAACAGCTGACTACCACAGCTACAGCCCAGGCCCTCGGGGAGTACACAGAGAAGCCAGCCGTCCCCTGGGATGATGGGGATGCCGGGAGTACGAGGGGCAACATTAAAGCCAGCAAATGAAAGATTTATATCTCTCTGCAATGTTATACCGCTTTTCCCCCTTTTGTTTCAGAGCTGCGTGACGCTGCCAGAGGGAGCAGAGGTCACGAGGGGCTCGCCTCAATTTTGGCGTCTCCTTTTACAATAACGGAAACGCACACAGAGCACTTTGTCACACTGTGATCCGTGTTGGGAGAAGGTAATCAAGATGAGGTGAAGAGTTAACCCGACAAGGAAGGAAACCTGTTTACTCACAATTTAGCCTAAAACAAAGAGTGGATTTTATATAAATGGTGCAACTGGTGTTTCTTTGCATTAGGAGCTATTTTTAAGTAATTTAATCATTCATTATATAAATGGTTGTGTTTGAGCAATTACAGTCATTTAGATGATCAGCTGAAACTCAAATGGCAACAATTTTGACTATAGAATAAGAGAAATACCACATATTTGCTGCTTTCAGCTTCTCAGGTGTGACAATTTTAAGCCTTTTCTTTGGCAAAAGATGAGAGTAAATTGCATATTCAGATTTTGTTGTTTCTTAGGAGTGCAAGGTTCCATAGAATCCAAAAACCTAACCCGTATTTAGTTTACTATCATGCTTTTCCATGTCACATTTGACACTCAAACGCCTCAAAAATGATCCTCAAGTTGAATCAACACCAATTTGAACCTGTTGTTAAGACTATTCTTGAGTTTCACTTGATAAAAGCCCAATTTGACTTGATTCAGGTCCAAAATTATGTTCTGAATGTACCTTTCGGAATGTAATCTTTCGTTGCTTGGAAATACTACCCAATAATCAAACGTCATGCCTTATCTTCAAAAAAAATACTCCCTTCCCAGCCTGGTACTTTTTCCTCAGCACATGTTTATATCCAAACACAGATAATGTGAAAGATTTTCTTGCACAAGAGTGAAAGTAAATCAACAAAATGTCTCAATCTAATTTCAAAAACTTGGGACTCGCATCACGGCTTTTCTTGGTAAACCTTACAAGACTGCCTGGAAAATGAGTCTACAAACAAGTCAGTCATAGAATCATAGAGTCGTAGATGAAACGTTTCTAATATGATTTGTAGGAAAACACCATGACATCAGTCAGCACTTTCCCTCCTCTACCTTTGGCCACTGTTTAAACAGTCAGCATGTGATGTTTCAGTAACAATAGGATGAAAACTCCCAGTAAAGCGATCCCTTTCATGTCTGAGAGTCACCTTACTCTCTGGTTAAGATGACAAATTCTTTCGCTCTCGGGTCTCAAGTGTCTGTGCTGTGAAACTGTCGACCTCCTCCAGATTCTTGTCAGGCTCCGGTTACACTCTCACAGTTACGATATAGCGTTTCAAGCCGTTTTTTAAACCAATGTGCTTCATTGTATGTCGACTCCAATTCAACTACTGCTCGGATAATCAATCATTCCTTTGATAACAGCAAAACAAAATATCTTGGAGCTGTCGAGATTTTATTGCTGACACCTAAAGGCGTAAGCTTATTGAGGATAAATACAGATCAACTGATAAAGGGATAAATCATTAGCTGTGGCCCGTCAGGGACTCACAGAACAGAATATCATGTTCCAGTCACAACTTGAGGGAGCGCCTGTACAAACACGTACAGTAAATCACAGAAACACACAAACACCATGCACTCACCACAGCAGAGCGGGATCATTCAGCACGTCTGGCGAAAAAAAAACACACATCAGACATTCACCACCTCCTTAACCAGAGTTCTCGCTTCTTTATGACCACACGCAGTCCAGAGTTGTCCATGTCTGATGCTGAAGAACCAAATAACCCTCTTCCCTTCCCAAACTTCCGAAACGCAGACGGTTACTTTTATCTAAATTGACTTTTTCCTGAACTTCAAAAAGGAGGAGGTGGTTTCCCTCAGCACCAGTTCAGCAGCCTGGCTACAGAGCCGGAGACGCATTCTTGAGTTTCTTATTCTGTGGACCTTGACTCGAGGGAGGGGAGTAAGGATTCACTTTAAACTTAACAAGCTTAGGTCTGATGATCATTGTAAGACAACAACCAGGAACTGCTCTGCTAAGATGGCTGCTCAAGTGGAGAGAAACGCGTCATAACGACAGTGTTTGGGAGGAAAAAATAAAAGTCCCTAAACAACCCTGACTTTCTCAAGCTGGAAAAGTACTCGGAGTCATCCAGCTGTATGATCCAATCAGCTGATCCATGTAAACTGATAAAGAGGCTGTAAATTAGGTCACTACTTTGATTTTCCTCACAGTGCATTCTTGTCTTAAGGATCATAAACATCTGGCCGACATTCAGTTTGTACTGATTTAAATTTAAACCCATTTACCTCATGGAAACGGCTCAGTTAAAAGATAACTTCATGTTAATGAATAAGTGATGTGTTCATGTAGGGTGGCAGGTTAATTGCTTATTTTATCATTCAATTATTAATCTTACCTTCTTTTTTTTACCCAATTAACTGATTAACTGTTTGGTAAATTAATAATATGACATTTCTAACTAGAAAAGTACTCAGAGAGCGCAGACATCCGCCAAGGCAGGCAGTGCCTACAAAATAGCTATAAAAATTGTTATAGCATCTACGGATCACGCCCAAAATGTAATCACTTGTTCCTGGTCCCATTGCGGCCATTTACTGAAAGTTTCATCCAAATCCGTCAGAAAGACAGACAGACAGACAAACTCCGGCGAAAGAGCATAGAAGGGGGTGAATGTGTAACCAGTCATAAAGGCTTTTGATCAAAGTGTTTTAAAAAGGCAACAGTTATTGATATTTCATGATCAATTAACCAATTTATTTTCTCAATTAATCATTTGGTCTATAAAATGTAAAAAAAAAAAAAAAAGGTGTAAAATGCTGTCACAATCTCCCAGAACATACAAGAATATCTTCAAATATCACTTTTTCTGAACATTACACAAAGAGAGTTAGAAAAGAATACAAGTCATTATTGTGTATGTTGCTCCTCTCTGAAACTTTAATTAACTAAACAGTTATCAAGAAGCTCTGATTTGATGCATTATGTTTTATAATAAAACTATAAACTGAACACGAGTAAAGTGAAATCAGCCTCTGTCAGAAGCTCTCCACCCTGTGTCCTAGATCTCAAATCACATCACATCACATCATTAACCGACACTCGTCGCCTCCCTTGTTTACATATCGTTTTGCATCCTGTTGCACAGTAGCAAGGATCATTTGCCTCATGGTACAACAACTCAGAATGTGTTCTTTTATTGCTTCTTAACTATTAACCCTCTTCCACTTCTTTTGAATCTGCTCAGATAAAAAAAAATATCTTGCATAATTTTATCTGCAACGTAGATCTTTTTCCGCGGCCTTGTTCTGAGTCTATAAACGGCGTAAGAGTGTGGCCTTGCTCTAGAACAGATTAAAGATTGAGTCACACTGATATTGGAGTGGATTGTAAAGAACACTGACTTTCAGAGTGTGGATTGGGCGACAGCCAGCGTTCAGTCTCTGGAGGCCTTTAAATCCACATGAGACGTTTGTTTCTCTGAAGCTTTGTTTGTACAGAATCACAGCTCATGCAAACACTCGCGCTAAATCAAAAAGGTTACAATCCTCGTGTGGGGACTCACCGCGTTCAGCTCCTGCCTGAGCCGCTGCGCGTGCTCGCCGTGCTCCAGCTGGGCTCGACTCTTGTCCCGCTCGGCCTCGCAGAGCGCCTGTGTGAGCAGCTCGACCTGAGCTCGCAGCTCCCTCACATCTCTCTCCAGATCCCCCACCTGGCTCTCCCACTGGGACTGGCAACCCTGCAGCTTCAGCCGCAGCTCATGTCTGCCCTGCTCCAGCTCCTGAAATGAGATGGAGAGATTTTCTTGAAAACCCAGCTTCTTCTTGCTTTTTGCATGGTTGTTTTTTTATTTCTTAGGAAAATGCATACATTCTTATGCATTTTATGTTCTTTCCATATGTATTGTGCAGATGCAGATTGGGGGTTAGGTTCATGGACACTCAACTGGCTGAAGGTGTTGGCCCAGCAATGCCCTACCTGTCAACCTATATCAGCTGGGATTGTCTCCATGGCTAGAATACCCATTATTATAAATAAAAAAATAATAACATACATGACAAAACGGGTGTTAAAACGGTCGGAAATGTGGTTTTAGGCACATGTGTTTACATTGTGAATTGGGTGGGGATAGCTTTTCATCTTGTGGCTCAACATATAAAAAGTAAGGGAAAGACTGCTGTAAATCTAAAAATACCTTGATAAATTGTTAACTCTTGAACAACATCATATACCACAATAAAAACAATAAAAATAGAGAGCCTAAAAACATAAAACATTTAAAAAGTTCTATATCTTATCAAATAACTTATGTAACGTTATTGGTCCCTGGGCAGAAAATAGAACAAGGCAAATATCAGATTGTCCCACCTCAACAAGTAGAACACGTAATGATTTACCTGAAGCACTTCTCCTGCAGACTGTGAGCTATTTTAACACCCAGTCATTGAAAGATGGTCACACCTGATAAGATTAAACATCTGGGCCAGACGTCAGCATTTACCTTGAGAAAGCAATGAAGTCATCATGGAGTCTGACCTAACGCCAGGTGTGTGATTGCAGGGCAGGAGCTGCTTTAACTTCTCAAGTGATCATCTGGATTTTGAATAATAATAATAATAATAATAATAATAATAAAGAATAATTTTAAGCTGCTTAAAGTATGTGTGTGTGTCCATGTATTACTAATGTTGTGGGGGCATAAACATTGTTACACCGTCACATTATGGGGACCTGTCTTTCTTGTGGGGACAAAAAGCAAGTACAAATAACTTTAATTGCTATATTTTAAAGTGAAGACATGTTTTAAGGTTAGGTTGAGGTTAGGGTTAGGTTAGGGTCAGGCCAGGGTTAGGGTCAGGGTTAGGGTCAGGCCAGGAGTCATTATGGTTAAGGTTAGAGTAAGTCTCCAGGTAATGAATGTAAGTCAATGCAATGTCCCTGAAGTCATAGAAGGAGGTGTGTGTGTGTGTGTGTGTGTGTGTGTGTGTGTGTGTGTGTGTGTGTGTGTGTGTGTGTGTGTGTGTGTGTGTGTGTGTGTGTGTGTGTGTGTGGAGTTAACAGGTTTTAAACGTGTATGTTTATTAACCTGTGAAGACTGTGTGGACTGTATTTCAGGACATAGAAATATTTGAGCAATGCAACAGTTTGCATTGAAAGCCAGTGTTTTGCCAGTTACTTTGATTAATTATGCAAATTCCTCAATTGAACCTGTTCATATTTGATCAATTGCACAGATTTAAATACAAATATTCACAATACACACTGGACTATATTGTATTCATAGTGTTCACTTTGGTGTGGATTTGTCCTCATGCAAGTCAGTTTTCAAAGTTATAGAAACAAAACTGCTAACTAGGAATCATTATTTTATTAACTACCAGTGAATAAAAGAAAATATACACACACTGACTCAATATATAAGTGCATTGTTTTGTTTTAAGGACTTTTCGGTTTGACCACTAGTTTCCATTTTGCCGCCCACTTCAAACAGCAACACCAAACGAGACTTTTAACACCGTGTTTGTGTTTTTCCCCCAAAATGGCGGACTTTTCACTCAAACTACACAGGAGACAACACTCCGTTTGGTAGTAAAATGATACTAAAACGATAAAAAAAAGTGAAAGTATTACCTCCAGTTTGTCGGCGTACTGCTCATGAAAGGTCTCGCTGCGCTCTTTCAACTGTCGGTTTTCCAGGAGCAGAGCGTTTCCCAGCTGCGCTGCCAAAATAACCTCTTCCTCCTTTTGTTTCAGAGCCAGCACAAGTTCACCGGGGTCTTGATAGTCTGTCATTTCCTCCGCGGAGGAGAAGAAGTAGAAGTCCTCATCCAGGTCCATCTGCTTGGACTTGAAGCTCCAGCCGTTCAGTCGCTCCATAACTGCAGCTGTCAGATTTTTAAAAAGATAAATAACTTAATAAATACTCTGAGTTCTATTTTATTTTATTTTATTTTTTAGGGGTTTTTTTAGGTTGAAAATACAAAGTCGCGCTGAAACTGTGGCACACGTGTGTGGAGTGCATCCATAACACCTGCCTGTCTCTCTGTGACTGAATGAATTTGAGTGGATGAAGCTGCTGTTTAAAGTGGGCTGATCCCTCTGTCACCAGCACATGATTATCACTGGTTTGTCTGGGAGGGGAGGGGGTGTGGCCGGTTTCAGTCACCTGAGCAACTGTCCCCGCCCACTGTCAACAACCATACTGACACCTGTCCTCCTGACTCACCTGGATGACGTCACCACACCCATTAGACACTCTTTTCTGTTAATTTGTGTCCATTGCAGCCACAGTTAACTCAGATTTACTGAGACATTATAATCTTGGTGAATGTTTATGTGCCGAGTTGGGGTGATGATAACTTCTCAAGGCAGGGGTCTAGTTTGGTCACTATAGGGGGTCAAATGGGGAAAATAAAGTCAAACCTTTTGAGAAAAAGTCATGAAAATGGTTTCATGATACATCTCCAGGTGATGTCCTGGGGGGTTTTGAGCCCTACAACATCAGCCCCTCTTACCAAGGTGACCCATCTGGGCTTGATCAAGCCATCCCAGCATCACCAATCCCCAGGATCACCCTCTCTGTGGCTCCCGTCTTAACATGATAATCATATTTATGATGCTATTTCACATCATTTCAAAATTAAATCCTTGTCTTGATATGTGATGATAAATAATTCACAATATAAATGTATTTATGCTGCAAAATTCATCTATTAATTAAAAAAAAAAAATCTCATAATGATGTTTAGTTATGAGAATGATCGCATAATCGCTTTGAAATATGCATCCTTTTTCCAGTCCTTCACTCATATAGTAAAATATAAAACACGTTCAATTGGTTTCATTGATTGATTGATTCACCATCATCGATCAATCGGCTAATTCACTGATTCTGATCGATTTATTCAGCACTTTTGTTCTCTTATATAGCTATAAATAAAAGTTTACTGCACAATTAAGCTCTAATATTCTTCAGTTTTGTCTCTTGTGCACCATGAATGTGAATCATGTCTTTGTTTGTCCTCTGCCTGCATTAAAAAAACAAAACAAATTCACAGTGGAAACACACAAAACTGCAATTCAAGTGAAGAATCATCTTTCATCACCTGGAAAAACATATATTTATATTATGGTCTTCCATGTGTGTATATATATATATATATTTTGCTCTTTTAAAGCACTGAATTAAAGCTAATTGGGCAAAAAGAAGACTCTTTTACTGTCAAGGTGAAACCGCAGCTCTTCTGTGTGATCCAAATAAAGTCTAATCATTTTTACTATTCACTCTACCCAGGCCAGAATTAATTGGATGCCCCTTTTCATTCAGCCTCATCCAACAAGTGCTCAATAAATCCATATGTCCGCTTGCTTTGTCTGGCCACTTGCCAGAGGTCGCAGGTCAGCTGCCACACGGCTTAACGGAGCAGAGGGCAGAGTCGGGAGAATAAAAGAGGGAAGCATCCTGACGCACGGCGTGGCTTTTGTTGTTTCGGGAGGCCTCAGCTTCTGTACATATGGCAGCAGAAAAGCAAGCAAACGCAGAAGCACTGTACGTGGAGGCTGTGTATACGCTTCACTGCCTTTGTCCTCTTTGTTCCCGCTCTGGTTTATAGGCTTGTGGCGTAAGCGTGACGACTCACGTCTCACATACGCCTCCTGCCGTGAAGTCCACATGTGGTCAGACAGACGAAGAATATCTTATTAGAATGGTGGCAGATGCCCAGGACTCCCACACAAGATGAATAACAAGTTATTTAATCAGTTTTTATGATAAAATGTTACATTATATGTATCATGACATGACATATTGTTATTACTATCTTATATTTATGTAATATCCAGGTAATAACTATGTAGTTATGAAATAGTGTAGTAAAAGTAAACCTGCAGTAAACATATTGTGAAAATTTTACCCTGAAACCTAACATTGTATGTATGAATTTTCTAATATAAAAATGACCAGATCTGATTCTCAATTGACAGTATTTCACTAACAGATGCTTATAGTAACTCTTATTAACAAGCCGTTACCTGCATTTTACAAAAGTGAGACGGTATCGCCTCAATATTACCTTTCTAATATGTTATTATGATTAAAAACCACCTTTATCCTCTACTGATAAGTTACAGTACAATCAATCATTTACTGACATTGTATAAGACATGCAGGGAAATTCAGCTGCACCCAATGACAATAAATAGTATAATAAAGTAATAAGAATAAGAGAGAAAAAGAACACCCTGCACACTCTGCACCTACCACAGCATGTCAACATGTTTGTCTACATACTCAAAAATAAAAGGGCTAAAAGAAAAACACATTGCCAATAAATGAGTGGTAGTTGGCTAGTGTGTGTGTGTGTTCTTGTATTTGTGGCTTTGTGAGGACCAACAATCACACAAACCATACAGAGTAAGGACATTTTGGCTGGTCCTCAGATCTGTAACCCTTTAAGGTAAGCACCAAGGAAAAAAGGAAAAAGGAAAGGAAAAATGATTTATTTGCATTTTTTTATTATTTTCCCTTATGATAACAATAACGACAATCAATATTTTTATTTTATTTTTTGACCCTACAGTATTTCAGATACAGGCCTCTACCAAACGGTTGAGACGTGTGTTCATAATAAACCTAGTTTGCATATTTCATAAAGTACAACATTCACAAGTCACATTAAGTGTAAGTGAGTTCAGCTTGATGCATTTTTCAATGATGTACAGTGACTTAAAGTGTGGTCGACCAAATGGTTGAGTAGTACCTTAAGGGGTTAAAGGGCTTTTTGGGGGTTAAGGTTTAAGGTTTATGGTTTGGGTTAAGGTTATGGTTAGGCACTTAGTTGTGATGGTTAGGGTTAGGGTTAGGGGTTAGGGAATGCATTATGTCTATGTATAAGTGTGTACCTGGTATTCCTTAGGTTGTGGGGACCTAAATCTGTGTACACAGTCACATTATGGGGACTTGTCTTCCATATGGGACATAAATCAAGTCCCCATCATGTAAATTACTACCTTTTAAGGTGAAGATGTTCTAAAGGCGCCATATGTAAGAATGTGGCCCAAAATGGTTACTACACTCAAATTCAAAATACCGAGGTCTTTTAGGTTTCGTTTAATCTGCTACTGTAGCTCAAATGTAACTGGCAACCCGTGGTTGCTCGGCAGCTGAGACTCTACTGACTGCAATGATTGGTAGACGGCGATAGGTGGCGCCACATGCCAAAACATGATTTCAAAACGTAAACATGATTTGCGGTCTGCAAACTTTTTTTTTAATGCAAATATTTTGGCTGTACTGTTGTTGTTGGTGAGTTCAATTTGTTATATGAACATTATTCCTGAGTCTCTCTGACATATTAGGAGGATTTTATGGCAATTTGCTTGAATTTTGTTACATAATGCACCTTTAAAGTTAGGCTAAGTTTGGGGTCAGAGTTAAGTGCAGGGTGTAATGTGCATGTGTTTTCTACAGGCAATGAGAGGTGAAGGTGTCATCCAGGGCAGCTAGTTGTCGTTTTGTGATGTTTTGTGCTGACCCCAGACAACTTGCTTCCCAAAGTGAAATTCAGGGTTTTCTGCTAGGCGAGCCGCCACAGCTGCAGGATCTGTGCTACCCAAGCAAAACCCGCAGCCATAAATGGCCTGATCGATGTTTTAAATCAGTGCTCTCTGACAACAATAATAATAATCCATATAGCTCTGTCTTTGAGCCAGACCAACTCCACTGGCGCGCCCGCATTAGTTGCTCTGCTTGCATCAGCAAGAACAGTTTCTGGTGCTGAGAATGCTGAGTGTGACAAAAATAAAATGTGAGGAGAAGTGATTACAATACACATCAGCAGAGCCAAAACACAGTGAGTGATCGTGATGCAAAACAGCATCCACATCCTCTTTTAAACAAGCTTCACACATTGCACTTATTTTGCTGAGCAACTATAAAATGTTTAAGATAGTTTTTTAGTCCTGTTTGTTTTGTACTGCTGGATTATTATTATTGAAAAATTAGGCAACATTTTTATGTTGGTTGAGACAGTGTTATTTTAACACTTTATTACGGCATTGTGTCTAATAAGTTGTTCATGTATGTAAAAATCTAAAATTAAAAAGTAAGTAGGACTAAATCTCTCGGATTAATGCAGCATGGTGGAAAAGTATAATATCCCCTGTTGAAACAATAACATTATTACGTTGCATAACAAGGAAACTCTAAGGTAACTGGTAACAGATTATTCCACCTTTGGACTTGTAGTGTTTTTTTAAATAAAAATAACTCACGTTTCATTCCAGACCTGTAGTGGCATCTAGTGGATCAAAGTGTAAACTGCATGACATCTGGACATGCTGCTTTGTTTCCCCCTTGAGTTCAGTTTCATTTTTTGAATGTAATAGTAGAGAAAATATTAAATATATATTTGAGTATGTGAATATTTATTAAGCACTTAAAATATTTTAGAGCACAAAAAAAGGACACGTATACAAATAATCATAAAAGTTTGAACTACATGAAAGTGGATTTTGTGTCACATGATTTAAGTTGTATGTATTATGTATATTGTATTTATAAAGCCAAAATGTCATGAAGTGGCATCCTCTGTATCTAATCATTTAAAACATTCTTTTATATGTTATTTTAAATATATAACTGTAAAACCAAAATATCTCAGGATATAATGCAATATTACCCTTTGTCTTTTTACCATATATTCTGCTTTATTCTGAATTTTAGTCTAAAATGTATCATGTATTTGACGACCTACAATACAGACTCCGGCCTCTAGGGGTCGGTGTGCGTGCAGACACCAAACACTGTAAAGGCAAAGTAGAGGAAGTACAGAGTTTGTAAACACGCCTGAACGTTGAGTCGAGGAACTTGTCCGCGTGAACGGGCGTTAAAGTGTTGTTTACCACTGAAGTGACAATGGAAAGGAGCGCAGTGACAGTTTCCGCCATTAAAGCTTTAGGGTGAGTATCGTGTAACTGCTGTGTCGTCACCAGGACAGTTCACGCGCACCTTGTCCGCGTTACTTCCTGTGATGTTTACGCCGTTTTGACATTTCCTTGCTCGTCTGTGAAAATAAAACAGATGTGAGTAATTAATGTCCTCCTTGTCAAAGCGGAACATTCAGTGACATCCTTCTGTCCACTGTTGTCATTTCACACACGCACAACTTAATCCTTCCTCTATATATATATGTATATGTATATATATGTATATGTATATATATATATATATATATATATATATATATATGTATGTGTATATATATATATATATATATATGTAGCTTTTGACTTAACTTTTAAAGGCTTTTCTGTCTCTTGTTGCTTCACTTCCTTGTTGATTCCCGTGTAATATAAAGGAGAGGAAAATGGAGTCATGCGACACAACTGATAAAACTGATACAGGATAACGTATTTCTGTCACATGTATCTCAGCCAATATTTGTTTATATTTTTCTAGTCATGCTTAATGGTTTGACAAATACAACTGAGTAGGGGTGGGAGTCACGATACGATACTCGATACATGCTCCACGATGCCAATTATATCGCGATACAACGATTCTGTGATCGTATCTGTCTAATTAAAGAAAACGATGTCAAACAAAAATGTAGAATAGATATATATTCAAAGCCTTATTTTTACCCACCCGTAAAATACTCTTAAAATAATTGACTTACAGACATCTGTAATACAAAGTCACCAGTTGTTACCAGATCATTTATTAGCTGCATTCTGTGACGTCACCAGCAGGACAGTACCCTCACCTGTCCATGCTCCTTCCTGCGCAGGTACCTGAGCAGGTCCTGTCTGACACGGTGTAAGTGTGAAGAGCTTCCCTGTCCACTGCTCAGCTGGCTGTGTGCAGAGCTGAGGAACACATGTCCAGAGCTGCAAGGTGAGACGTTTTGTTATTATATATTATATTATAATGTAAACCTCTGGTGAGGGTGGTACAATACATACATCTAATCAGATGTTACAGCTAATCAGGTAGCGGCTGCATTTCCAGTGAGAATATTTAATACATTATGGTCCATTTTTCAAAAAAGCACATTTGTTCATTATGAGATATTCACATGACTTGATTTTCTTACTATCCAAAAGAGGGGAGAAACTGTAGAACAAAGTAGAACCTTTCCTCAGAAAAGGCAATTGGGAATGCCGAGTACTCTCGTCATGTGTGTGTTTATTTTTCCTCTGTGTTTCCATCTAAATGTGTGTGTTGCTTTTTAGCTGTGCTCTCTGTTTATTTAGAATCAAACAACTACTCAACTCAGTTCATTTCAAACAGGAAAAAAGGAATGTTTTAATGTTGTTTGTTAGTAAAGTTTGAATACCACTTGACCTCTCCTTTTTACCAGACTCGGTTGGATCATGCAAAGTGTTGCTGGTAGGAGAGCTGAGAAATTTACTGTCAGACATGTGCTCTCCGCTCACTGATCTGACGTCAGAGGTGCTGGAACCATCCATCCTCAACAAAGTCACTGGTGAGACATAAGTAAGAGTCCAGTGGGTTCTGCTGTATAGTTGTGTGTTGAAGGGAAAACAGGTTATTGTAGTGCCCATGGATTTACACATCATTTTTTTCCAGTGTTGGTTGCAATGTCCTAAAAAAATATCTACATTATCTTTTTTTAATTATTTATATTTGATGCTCCAGAATTCCTTGTGTCAGAACTACAAGCAGCTCGCATAATTAAACAGAAGGAATCGCATCCTGAGGAGGACAAGACGACAACAAGCGAGGAGTTAGAAAAAGAGCAGCGAGTTGAAGACCACAGCCATAAACTCCCTGAACTTTGTGAGGAAGATGATGATGGATATGACGTTCCAGACAAAGAGAGAAGGAACGCTGAGATGCAGGCAGAGTGGATATTACTGTTGCATGCTCTCGACATGGACACGTCCGCTAAATGTGAGGATGTGTTGAATGAGGTAATGCTGAGAGAAGAGACTGAACTGGCATGATTACACAGACACTTATCAACGAAATGTCTAACGGTACAGTATTTAAATGCAGGTGGAGTCGAGGATTGCACGTCTACCATGTGAAGGCATGATGGAGCCTCTTCTTAACACCAGCCTGAGCGCCGCACAGTGGGTATGTTGACTTGCCACAGTTCACTAAACTTAAAATGTCACTCTAAAATCAGCATTTCTTCCCGTTGCTCCTCAGGTTCAAGTCAGAAAGATCAATAAACTCTTGTCAAAGGACTATCAGTGTCGGTGGCAAATGATGGTCAAGCGCTTTCAAGTTACACTCGAGTCATTTGCATGGGGAGAAAAACAAAAGGTAGGCGTGTTAAATCACTGCAGCACTTACTCATTTTAGTAACAGTTAATGTTTAGTAACAGTTAATGTTTTATTTTTGTGTCATTTTAAGCCATTGTGAAACAGTTTTTTTTTTCTTCTGCGCATTATTTTCAGCGCAAAAAAGATGATTTCCTTCTTTATTCTAGCTATATATAATCATAATTGTATTGTAAAGCATTCCTGTGCTTCATGATAAACTAAACTTTACTTTACAGGAGCGTAGGGAAGTGCTCGCCTCAGTGCCACAGCTCTCGACCCTCTCTGGCCCTTCCCGAGTGTCTCTGCCTCTTCTGCTGGCTGCCAGACAGGATCAGTCCTTCATCACGCCAATCAAGGCCGGAACAAGCACATCTGTGTACAAGGTACGAGCGAGAACAGTTGTGATCCATGCCTGAACCTGCTCACAATGCAGGTTTCTAAGTTTTCTTTTGGTCTCGCTAGATTCGGATGGGCAGTGTGCCCGACAGAGGAGGACGACCAGGAGAAATCGAGCCACCTATGCCGGCGTGGGAAGGACGAAGAGCAAAGGGTCACCATTCAGGTCGAGGAGGTGGACAGCATCAGCGACATAAATTTCCCAATAAGAGGAAAGGGAAAAAAGAGTAGTATGAATTTCTCTTGGGCTTTATATAGAAATAAGTGATAATTAAACATTTTCCTTAATTGGCCATTGAATGCCACGTACAATTTAATTTGATATAGTTATAAATGCGAGTACAGTTTTTGTAAAATAGTTCACAGACACATCTGACTGAACACCTCAAAGATTGAGGTGGCTGTCATGTACTGTGGCTGACTCAAAACTGTAAGGATTGTTTTGTTTATCAAAAGATTAAAAAAAAATAAAGCTTAATTTTGTTTGGCATGCTGATTTTGTGCATTTATGATAAAGTTTTGTTTATTCAAGAAGGCACCCACTAAACACAAATGAATTGTAATTTAGAAATGTAATTACATGGAATATGTCATTTGTTGGGAATGTGGTGTCAGCATCTCTAATTACTGTCTTTCAGGTTTCTTCATAGTTGATATCAGATGGAAAGAGTACTGAAATATTCTACTCTGGTAAAAGTACCACCATTTTGATATAGTTTTATCTACCTGTGTGGTTGTCTCTTAGTTTGGACAACAAAATGGTGACATTGATCTAGTGGCATCCTCCTCCGTCTCCACCCAGGGATAGGTGCACGATCACGGCTTGTTCAAAGTCCGATCTATCGCTCTTGACTACCACGGTCTCATTTAGGGACCATCAACAAATTACCGTTTGAATGCCAATATTAATTTTTTTAATAATTAAAAAAAATATGTGAAGTATTAAAATGGAATAAAAGGAAGTGTGTCCTGACTAGGCAGTCTAGTACTATGTTCCTGTACTGATTTGGAGTCTAGGTCACATGACCTGCAAGCTATTGAGCTAAAATGCTAATATTTACATATTATATTTATGAAGGGCTCGCATTAATAGCTGAGATATACGTAAATATGCCATTTCTATTCACGAGAGGGAGTTAATCTGGTTAATACTGCTAGTGAACATCCGTCATGGCGGTCATTTAATATAAACAAGGGTACAAGGGTCTTGTAAAATGACAAAATGACACAGAAAAAGAAGACTCTTCACACTGGTGTTGTGTGGGTGGACACATTTATATATACACCTGCAAAACAGCACAATTAAAAAAGGCAACTCTGCCCTCGGTGACAGAAAAAGAGCTTGTTCAGTGACTTTATAACTTTAAAACCTTTATCTCTCATGAAGGTGAAAGTGAGTCATCTCTTAATTATGATTTTATAAGCTCTGGAAAATCACATGTGGAGGATAAATGTAGAATAGAACAGTAAAATAAAACAAATCACATTTGGGAAAACCGTTCACTCCCTGCACCAAAGCCCAAAGAGAAAATCATTGATTGAACGCTACGGCAAACAACAGGACGCTGATCCACTGCTGCTTCCGTGAGAACGTTCATATGTGTTCATATTTGTTTTATATGTTCGGAATTCTCTGTTTGGATTCACCACAGTGACACAAAGTGACCACACGAGGCAGCAGACAGGCAGCAGCTCCTGTGTGCCTGCGAGCTAAAAACGCTACTTTTCTCTATGGGCTTTGATGCGGGAGGAGTTTCCTGTCGGAAAAGTCTGTCTTAAGATATCATAGACTTTAGTTGGCTAAGTTTTTAGTTAGGGACTGTTTGTTGTCAGCACGGGTGCAGGTTTTATGCTAGTTTTTGGCACAGGTGATTCAGTGACTCATTAACTCCCCTCAAAACACCTGAACTACTCTTTTGTTTACCCTTAAAACACATACAATGTATGTGATGATCTGATTTGAACAGATTATCTGGCCAAATTATGCAGTCGTGTGAGGGATTAACAGACGTGGTTTTTAACGCAAGTATTGAACATGTTTGATATTTACGATATCTACGGGGGGAATCTCCTTCCTGACTCCTGGATGAATCCAGATGATGTTTGTCCCTGATCTGCTGAAGCTGCGTCACAGAGCAGGACTCGGGATGAAGATCATCTTCACTTCCATCTGTTGAGAGAAGACGACAGAGGAGAAGAGTCAGAGTCACAGCAGAGACTTCAGTCCAGGTCAAAGCTGCTTCATGTTCATCACTTTACTTTACATTCACTCATTGTTGACATGATGTCATCATAAAGTAACTGTGAGGAAAAGAATGTCTGTATTTTGGTGTGAGCGGCGCCCTCTGCCTTCAGACCAGCATCAGTTCTTCTGTAGGATTAGAGTCAGGCGTTTGATTCACCAATAAGACTGAACAGGTAGAGGATGAGCAAAAGCTAGAGTCTGTCACTTAGGTGAGGTTGTGGAAGACGTTTTCATGTCACAGGTCAAACACTATGTTGAGACTGAGATGAGCAACAAGACACAAGGTCGTTCAGCGACATCAGCAAAGTCTCTGCCAGGCAAAGACTTCACAGCAGACTGAGGTTTCAACATCTTTATGTTATGATCAAGTGTATTTTGTGTTTTCTCTCCCTTGATTTCTACAGGTGGTGAAGGAGAGCCTGATTGGTCGACCACACTTTAAGTCACTATATCTCATTGAAAAATGCATCAGGCTGAACTCAACCTGAATGAGCAATCTCTACCATTGTGTCTGTGAGCAGTATACCTTTACAGCATTCCTTCAAACAGCAAGTGACGCAACGCAAATTCACTCGTCCTCTGATGACGCATATCGCCGCGACTTTGGAAGGTAAGACTATTTTGTTGACATATTATCGTTTCAGAGTTGAAATGCAGAATTAAATGCAGAATTATGTAACGTAATTCAACAAAAATAAGTCTTATAAGAGTAAAAAATACATAAATATTTATTGTCATTATTGTTATCATAAGTGAATAAAACAAACTATTTTTCTTGGTGCATACCTTAAAGGGTTAAAAGGACTGCTGGAGATGGCCCTCACTCTCACCTCCCACCTCCCTGCAGCTTGTCACCTTTTGTTACACGTGTTTTTGGCCTAGAGATTTTCTAGTTTTGCACTTAATTTTGTTTTTTTTGTGTCGTACATGTCGTGGCCCTCGGGTCAGGGTCATAACATTTGGAAGAAGCACAAAGACACGGGCAACGTTGACCATCGTGGACTGGAAAACCACTTCACCACAGTTTCACTGTTGTCTCTCTGTGTCTCTGTGTCCAATCATGAAGCCTGTCTCTACTCTGCTCTCACAGCTTCACTGAGGAAACACTGGATCTTTGCTCTGACTGTGATAAGTACAACACTGATCAAAGTGGACACTGACTCTAACTCTACTGACCTCACAGTCTCCAGTCTGTAGTCTGAACTCTGCACAAGATCACACAGAGGCTTCACTGCTGAATCCTGCAGCTTGTTGTTGCTCAGGTCCAGTTCTCTCAGGTGGGAGGAGTGTGACTTCAGAGCTGAGACCAGAGTAGAACAGCTGATCTCTGACAAACTGCAGCCACTCAACCTGAATAAAAAATAAAAGATGAGACTTTAGACAATGACTGTGTGTGTGTGTTTCATTCATTCATCAGTGTTAAAGAATTAAATAAAATTCTGAAAATGCACGGCGGACATTCAAAATTAGATATCGTAAAAAAAAAAAATGAATCTGATGGCAAATATCGTGATAATGTCAATTATCTAAAGACTAGTTTAATGTTAATGAAATGAAAGTTTAAAAAAAACAACAACAACAGCAGCTTCAGTCAGTGAACTCACCACAGAGTCTCCAGTCTACAATGTGGACTCTCTAGTCCAGAACACAGCAGCTTCACTCCTGCATCCTTCAGACCATTCCAGCTCAGGTCCAGTTCTCTCAGGTGGGAGGGGTTGGACTTCAGAGCTGAGGCTAGTGAAAAACAGCTGATCGCTGACAATCTGCAGTCCCTCAACCTGAATAAAGAATAAAAGATGAGAAGTTGCTGCTTGAAAGCAGTCAGTGTTTGATGGTGTGTTCAGAGCTGAGACCACGACTTCACACTGAGTCTCTGAGAGTTCACAATAATCCAGTCTGTGATTGTAGAAAAATATATTTAGGTTATTAACATAACCCCTGTTCTCTGAGTAATATGACGTCATTCCAGATAAACACCTCTTCTCACTCGCACCAGCAAGAAGGGTTGTCTGGTGAGACATCTCACTCATAGTGCTCAGAGAACCGGGGTTATGTTGATAACCTAAAGTTCTCTTTCATAATATTATATACCCATGTTGGAGTCCAATCAGGTTTAGGTGGAACCAAAAAGAATCAAAGTCACATGAAGAGAAAGTTAACAATGAACCATTAACAGCAAAAGACATAATAAAGACGTTCAAAGCAAGAATCACAAGCAGCTGATAAATGTGCGTCATTTAAAATATGAAAAACAACACAGCTGACTCACAAAGTGAGAAGAATTAGAAGAATATTTGATCAACCATCACTGATTGATGATGTTATTGATCATGTCTGAACTTACTTGGCCTTCCTGCAGTTCCTCACAGCTGGAATCAGTCTGAGTTTTCCCTGGTCTGATGTCCTGTACTTGTCCAGGTTCAACTCATCCAGAACCTCCTCAGACATCTGCAGCATGTAGGCAAGAGCCGAGCAGTGGATCTCCGAGAGTTCCTGTCCTCTGTCCTCTGACTTCATGAACTCTTGGATCTCCTGATGCACTGAATGGTCGTTCATCTCTGTCAGACAGTGGAAGATGTTGATGCTTCTGTCAGGTGAGATGTTGTACGTGTTCATCTCCTTCAGGTTCTTGATGACTCTCTCACTCTTGATGATTTCTGGACTGTTCAGAGTATGACCCAGCAGACCTCCTAAGAGTCTCTGGTTGGACTCCAAATACAGTCCATGAAGGAAGCGGACAAACAGGTCCAGGTGACCATTTTTGCTTTGAAGTGATTTCTTCATGGCTGCATCCAGAGAAGCGTTATCATCATCATCATCTTCTTGTCTGAAGAAGTCTTGCAGTACCTCTGTATTCATGTAGGTGAAACAGTGGAACATGTAGACTGCAGCCAAAAACTCCTGAACACTCAGATGAACAAAGCAGTAGACTGTTTTCTGGAAGATCACACTCTCTCTTCTGAAGATCTCTGTACAAACGCCTGAGTAAACCGAGGCCTCTGTCACACTGAGACCACACCGGTCCAGGTCTTCTTGGTAGAACATGATGTCTCCTTTCTGCAGATGTTCAAAGGCCAGCCTCCCCAGCTTCAGAAGAACGTCACTGTTGGCCTCCATCAGCTCCTGTGGACTCGTCTCTCGTCCTTTCTCGTACTTGTTCTTCTTCCTCTTTGTCTGAACCACCAGGAAGTGTGAGTACAGGTCTGTCAGGGTCTTGGGCAGCTCTCCTCTCTGCTCTGTGGTCAACATGTGCTCCAGAACTGTAGCACTGATCCAGCAGAAGACAGGGATTTGACACATGATTTGGAGGCTCCTGGACGTCTTGATGTGTGAGATGATTCTTCTGGACAGATCTTCAGTTCTGCATCTCTTCCTGAAGTACTCGTCCTTCTGGTCCTCAGTGAAGCCTCGTACTTCTGTTAGCCTGTCAACACATGTAGGAGGGATCTGATTGGCCGCTGCAGGTCGAGAAGTTATCCAGATGAGAGCCGAGGAAAGCAGATTCCCCTGGATGAGGTTGGACAGCAGCACGTTGACTGATGACCTGTGTGTGACGTCAGAAACCAGCGTCCTGTTGTTGAAGTTCAGTGAGAGTCTGCTTTCATCCAGGCCGTCAAAGATGAACAAAAGTTTACAGACATCGAGCTTCTCTGCGCTGACCTTCTCTAATGTTGGATGGAAAACATGGAGCAGCGTGAGAAGACTGTGCTGCTGATCTTTGATCAGGTTCAGCTCCCTAAACGAAAGAAGAATGAGCAGATTCACATCCTGGTTTTCCAAACCCTCGGCCCAGTCCAGAGTGTACTTCTGCACCGAGAAGGTTTTTCCAACACCAGCGACGCCGTTGGTCAGTACCACTCTGATGCACCCCTGCTGGTCAGGTAAGACTTTAAAGATGTCGCAGCACTTGATGGGAGTGTCCTGGACGATTTCCTTCTTGGAGGTCATCTCCAGCTGCATCACCTCATGTTGAGTATTGACGTCTTCACTCTGTCCCTCTGTGATGTAGAGCTCAGTGAAGATCCTGTTCAGGAGGGTTCTACTTCCTCTTCCTTCAGTTCCTTCAGTCACATATTCAAATCTCCTCCTTAGACTGATCTTATGTTCATCTAGAACCTCCTGCAGATCAACATCTGCTGAAAGACATGAGACAAAGTCAGACTGAAGAAAGAATCTAAGCAGCTGAGGATTATTTTCCTGTGACATTGTTTTTTTATGTTCTCATGACTCATTCTAGGATAACTGTGATGGTTGAGAAGGAAAGAGAGTCATCTGCATACAAGAGAACAATAATGATAGAAAAGCAGGAAAATGAGTGGAAACCTTCATTTCTTCAACCTGCAAGAAGCAGCAGAGAGTTAAACTCCATAATCTTCATGATCGCATGAGTAACATTTTTAACTTTAAAAAATAAAAATTCTCCTATTTTTCCATTTCTGAATTCTGCTCGTGCTGATGGGAGCTGCTCTCCTTATGAGTCTTACTCTGTGGTCCATGTCCTGTCCTGGGTCTTTTCCCACACTGAGGACAGCAGGAGTCTCCTGGTGGATCACACTGGTCCCAGTATGAGGAGAGGCAGCGTCTGCAGAACCAGTGACCACAGCTGGTGGAGACTGGGTCCTTCAGGACATCCTGACACAGAGGACAGCAGGACGTCTGCTCGTCCACAGGAACAGCAAACTTGTCTCTGTGAAGACATTTCTTTATTACTAACATGTCAGGGACAGTTGGACATGTCTTTGTGAAGACACTTTTTTTTTAACTTCCTCTTGACATACAATATTTCTTGCTTTTATATGCACTTTTGCTTCCTCTTTTTTGTATGGTTTGAATAGAAATGTCTGTATATTGCAATTAATGCAGTCCAAAAACAAAGAATTATAAGAGAAAAAACTGTCTCTTACTTTGTCTCTGAGGTTCCAGGTCCATCATGGCTGAAGTTTACAATTCGTCCCATAGACTGGTCACTCTTCAAAGACAGACAGCTGGCTCCTGGAGACTCTGCTCTGCCCTTGTCTTCCTCCACACAATCGCTCATCTGCTGGACTTCAGTCATTCTGACTGAGAGAAAAAGACTGTGAGCTGACACTGACAGAGCTCATTTGAGCAAAAATAACTTAAATAACTAATTGTAAACCTAATATATAAAAAGCACTTTTTCTCTTTGTTGTTCTCGTTAGTTTGTGTAAATGAGCTCCTCACTTACTTCTCACTGCTCCACTGAAAGCATCATATGTAAAGCACTTTAAAGAGCAACCTCTAAAAACTCTGGAGTGGAATATCTTCTTCATGTTTCCCGTAGGACATCTGATGTGGATCTGTGTTCAGTCCAGTGACCAATCACATGAGAGGAAACTGGAATACAACAGGAGTTTTCTGTTAGAGGGCTGTTGCCTGCATTAAAGTCAGCTGAATGGAAGATAAAGTTTGTATGTGCTGATATCCAAAGATATCACAGACACATGAGCCTCTGACTTTATCACATACATCATATATCATCATTTATTATCATTATAATCACATCAACACTCACCTTTCTGTCTCTGTGCTGCGCAGTATGGCGACTGAAGCAAAGTCACAGAATAGTTTCACTTTCACTACTCCCCCCTCTTGACTTACAGGAAATGAAATGACCAGTAAGTGTAAAGTGCAGAATTTGATCTTTAGATGTGTTGCTTGATGCATCTTAGAATAATACTTACTTACACCAAACAGTTTATTTTGTCTGATTTGCGTGAAGTTTAACCTGCAGTTAAACCCTGAGCGATACAAACATCAACAATGTTAGCAAACAAAATAACGAACGTACACAAACAATGTGTACTACCGGTTAAACGAGCACAATCCGTGTATTTTAAAAACAGTTTATTGACAATTTATCAGGAGACGTGACGTGAAGATATCCCTTCCTCTCTTTGCTCAGTTTACGTATGACGCAAGTACGTTAGTGCGAGCCCCAAAATCCTCATTGAAAATGCATTGGAGAGTAAGTTTTCCAAAAAAAAAAATGTTTTAACATGAGAGTCAAAGGGAGAATGCTGGGGCGATTTTCCACGTCAATCACACCGCCCCTAAAGAGGTGGGACCATAAAACATGACTTGAATCTGACAATTCTGATTGGACAATAACAGATAATATGTCTAGAACACTGATAAAAGCAACACTAAACAAAAATATATATATATATAACGCACAAAGAAAAACTAGTAGTTATTTTTATGTGACAAAACAGAGTAACTATCCAAAAATAACAGTACAACTTTATCAATAAAGTGGCTTTAATTTACGAGCATTAGGATCAATTTCAATTCAATTCACATTTTGGTGTGCCCTTTTATTGACCAGACCAAAAGGAGTGTCTGTGTACTGGTCACGCATATTGACCACCACTCTGCCATGCGCCATGACTCTCGTGAGTTGAAATACTCAATCTGAGATGATAGTAAATAGGACTATATGACTATAGCTCCACTATATACATTATTATATAGCTACATGTCATCACAATGATATCATGTCATTGTTTTCATTTTTCTTCTCAGTATGTTGCTTTCGGACTTTATTTTGGAAACCGGAAATAGGTGTTGGTTGCGTCATACAGGAAGTTGCCCGGGAGATAAACGATGTAACACACAGAAAGTTCCGGATTTACCAAAGGTCGAATTAGCGTTACAGCAACTGAACGTTGTGTCTGTGGTTATTACTGAATATATACACTAAATAAATAGCAAACATGCCGAGAGGAAGCAGAAGCCGGACATCCAGGATGTCCCCTCCAGTCAGGTCAGTCCGTTTTTAACGTCATTTGCTGGGTAGTTGTGGCGTAATGAGGCGAGCATGCTAGTGACTTAATTTATGTTACGTTACCGCATGTTAACCTATACACAGGGACGAACAACGTCACCAAACCTGTAAATGTACGTGTTTAATTTGGCCTAACCGAGAATCATTCGTTTATGAAAAATAAAGGTCACAGTGTTCCACTGTTGGTGGCGTCACTGGTTAAATAATTTACACAATTTACAAATGAATTATCCCTCAAACTTGCTTGTAACTAGTAACGGTTGGGACTTGAATGTCCCACATAAACGTAGTTCATTGTATTTGGTATTTATTAAATGTTTTCTCGTTTAAAAAAGTGACCGCTCCATATAATAATTGTATAATTAATTACTGGATTACACCCGTTTTGCCTTCAGGTCTCAAAAGTCTTAGTCCACGTTTTTTAAACAAGTATTTTAATCACAAATTAACCACAGGAAATTTCATAACAATGACTTAAAGTGACCTCATGTGCCTCCTATTTATCCTCCTCATGAGGGTCATGGGGGCGCTGTTGTCAATCACAGCTGACATAGGGCGAAAAAACAAAAACAGACTCCAATCTGGCAGAAAGGTATCAGCACATCCACTGTCATAGTTATGTTGTGCTGTCACCACATCCATAGACTTTAATTTGTTTGAATCATCTATGAGTACTGAGGTCTCATTTTAATTGTTAAATGAAAAGAAATGCAGGTACTTTCTAGGTACTGACTGACTGACATTTGGAAGCAGCTGAAACTCTAAAAATGAAAATGTGTCTTTACAGCCGGGCACCATCACCACCACCTATGGCCCGGGCTGCACCACCTCCCTCCTACGCACCAGCTCCAATGCATGCTCCACCGTCAGCGGTGGGTGCTCCAGCTGCGGCACCCAGGCAGCCAGGAATGTTTGCGCAGATGGCAACCACAGCCGCTGGTGTGGCAGTCGGCTCTGCAGTTGGACACACCATCGGTCACGCCATGACTGGAGGCTTTGGTGGAGGACACTCGGAACCAGCCAAGCCTGATGTCACATACCAGGTAAACAAGCTGTGGTCATATGACTAGAATAGCATCAGGGCAGATTAGTCATGGTAGGTAGCTCAGTGGTAACAAACAAGCAGGTAGGTGTGTGTGTTTGAGGTTGCATCACATTTGATGCAATCCACTTGTCAGTTTATACAATCACATGTACTGAATAATGGAGTACAATGACATTTGAGCATAACTTCACCAGGTCATTTTGTTTTCAGTGAGACTGTATGAAGAGTTGGTGCTTCTTGATAAGTGATGGGTTATTTTTGCTTTGCCTTTCTGTTCACCACAGACTAATTTTCTGTAGAGGATGTCATTTTAGTTTTGTAGCAAATATATTTTCAAATAATCACCCATCTCAGCCATTCCCAAATCATGACTACCTAAAACTTAAATCACGACTCTGATCAACACATAAGACTAAGATCAATAACTTTGGGCTCCATTAAATATTTGAAAGGTTTATTGTCGCAACTAACTGCTCACTCTCAAAGTATATGATTATCCATCATCATAAATAACAATTTACTATTTATTAAAATGTATACATTAACTTTGAGTGAAAATACTGATATGTTAGGCCTGTATGTTGACTGGGATATTTACACATAAAATGTCATAATATTAAACCCAAAATCAACATGAAGAAGCCTTTTACAGACAGGAAATGTCACTTGAATGCTGACTCATGCCATTCACTTGCTTATCTTTCTATTGATAACGAGAGCGTGGCTACATTCTGGTGACAAATATGGTGACACCTGCTGAGAGAAGAAAACAACTCATAATTTAAATGCCATGGATTTGTTTTATACCTTATGCCCATATGCAGTACCACCACGACCCACTAGGGGGCACTGCTTCCAATTTGGGAATCGCTCAACCATTTGTAATAATCATTACTTGTGTTCAAACTTGATTTTATTTTATTTTTTAGACAGAATATTTAATATTTTATGTCATTGTAAAACATTCGTTTTTGGGTATACTTGATATTGTGTCTTACAAGTTGCATCAGCCTGTTCTTAAAGCTGCAGTGTGTAACTTTTAAATATAAATGAATGTCCATTACACTCAAAACATTGTAAAAGTTCACACAATGCAGTGTTTTGTGCGACATTGTGATATTTTACATCATTATGAGGGAAAGCTGGGGTATAACAGAAGTGAACTGGAGGCTCAGGAACCCCAGATCTCTAAAACACGAGTGAGACACTGAAACGGACGTTGACAAAGTGTGGTTGGAATCTGAAACTTATTTGGAGAAATCCACTTCACATCTAGATAGCCATCTGTAGATAAAGAAATAGAGAATCCATCAATAGAGAAAGAAAGGAGAAAATATGATGTTTTCAGAGTCTGGAAATTCCTCCATCAACAGGCTACACTGCAAAAAGTCTGAATAATCACAATGTGCGCCGTAATGTCTTTCAGGAACCGTACCAGCCGCAGCAGCAGCAACAGCAGCAGCCGTACATGTACCAACAGCAGGCTCCTCCTCAGCAGCAGCAGCAGGCCTGCTCCTACGAGCTAAAACAGTTCATAGAGTGTGCCCAAAACCAGAGCGACTTCAAGCTCTGCGAGGGATTCAGTGATGTACTCAAACAGTGCAAGTTTGCTAATGGTGAGTGTGACATCACTTCTATTATCTATCTCACTATCGGGCTTTTAGTGGAATGACTGTACAGTATCATGTGTCTTTAAGTTGCATCTGTTACATCATCAGTTACATCTGAAAACATAGTAAAACTAGTGCTGTGCAAAAGGTTAACGCATGACACATTTCCATGACGGCTGACTGGAAAAAGACGCGCATGACATCATGTTTACGTGCCGCGACACCGGAGTCCAGGCACCGTTTACCAGTTAGCTCCATTAGCTCCTTTTAGACCTATTAGCATGCCGACAGTCGAACTTGAGCGGCCTGTTTATTATACGAAAACAGCAGCGCTACAAATAACCAGCGTACCTGTGTACTGCGTATGTGTGCCTCTGTTTTAAAGTTTAGCTTTACTTTACAGACACCGTTGACGCGTTAACATTTGACAGCACTAATTAAAACGTGTTGTGCTTCACTTCTGTTCTCTAAATTATACTTGCTTTTTAATTGGACAAAACTTTAACAAACGTTTCTTGTCTCTGCAGGTTTGTAGTGAATTGGAGAGTGAACAGCAGTCACTGGAAATCTGCAATCAACAACCATCCTGGATAACTGAGGCTGTGATTCACAAATAAACTACAAACATGCTTTACTTTGACAGTTGATGATCGTCACACTGAAGTTGTAATCATAGTCTTATAAATAATGTTAATATGTGTTGAGTTGATATCATTTGTTATTTCTTTAGCGCTTTTGACTTCCAATTTCCTCCTGTTCTGAACTGCATTACGAGTAGCTCATCATCAACTTGTGAATTACCCAGTCTCTCTTCTGGCTTAAAGTCTGCAGTTTTATTGTAACATTCTTGCAGTTTTAAAATAATAATAAAGCACTTGGCTCATGACTGACTACACTGTGTTCTTTCACCTCTTGCCAAGACCCGCACATTGTCACACTGGACTCTTCAAGAAACATTTCTATTTTTACCTCTTGTGTCTTTAATTAGACTTTGAGTGCTGCTGCTGATCAGGAAGAGCACCTGTCATGTCACTCTGCAGCCTCTCACTGCGAAAGCACTGGCAACTCGAGGTTGGAGGTCTCCTGCAAAGCTGGTTTCTGTAATGTAATGATCGGCCGTTCTGTGTTCGACTGGACACGGGTTCATCTGAGTCTCCTGCTACGGAAGCAACTATTTATTTTTGGCGTTTGACATTAAAGTTCACCCTGTGCAAAGACCGCGGCCGGCGGCTGCGCAAACCTGAGCCAGACTGGACCTCGGTTCCTCCGCTTCTTCCTCAGACACCGTGGTCAGCGAATTCTGGTCATGGATGATAACTGAGCGGTACCGAACAGAACACGGTGAGTGAACCTGTCTGCTGTTGTGTTTTTTGTGTCATATAGTTAAATGGAGAAGTATGATGATGAGGAGACCGTGACACGTCTGCGGTATGTCTGGACACTAGCAGGTCCCAAACTGTCTGAGCTTATGCAACTGCAAAACTACACTGTTTTACTGAGAAAGACCTCATAAACCGACTATAAGAACCTTTAGAGAAGTTCAGACCAGCTGCTAACCACAGGGAACATTCTCTAGTAGAGCATGTCTGGGCATGTCATTGCTAGCCGGTACATGTGACGTTAACACCGACATGTCGTTCCCGTCATTCATGTTCCTGTCCGGTAACTCTCTCTCGCTCACACGTACACTCTCAACACAGCGCGTGTAGCCTGGATCTAACGATAACGCTCATATAACGTTCGTGTTATTTTTTTCTTCTACGAACGTCCCGGTTAAATAAGTTCGTTAGATAGCATTAGCTTGCTAGCATCCGTCTGGGCATGTTATTCCTAGCCGGCACATGTGACGTTAACACTGACATGTTGTTCCCTTCATTCATGTTCCTGTCCCGCAGTTCGCTCACGCGCACGAGCACACACACACGCGCGCTAGTATTTTTTTCTTCTACGAACGTCCCGGTTAAAAATACATTCGTTAGGTAGCATTAGCTTGCTAGCACCCGCCTCTTACAGTAGTACGTTATCTCTGAAGCGCCGTCACTCCTGTATGTGAGCACGACGTGGTGTGGTGTGTGGGGAGTAGTGGTTGTGACTAATAATTAATACTCACTACAGTAAATTTGACACGTCTGAACTTCCATACACTCTGTTTATGTCGTTCTTTTCGGTCTAATAACTATTATTATATTATTAATAATACTAAATTATATAATGTACACAGTGGCTTTTTTATCAGAAGACAGGTTCAGTTTGAATGGTGGTATAAATAGTGGTGAAGGCAACACTTGGCCGACTTTAAAGCAAAGATCAGTCGACCAACTATGCTATTAGCCTAATAGCATAGTTGCCTAATTCATATTTGAACGTTTTTCAGAAAACAAGAAAAACATGTTTTAAGCAAGCACATTGGTACAGTTATAGCAGATATCACAATTACCAAAAAAAATGACTTAGGCAATTATGCCATTATGCTAACGATATGTAAAATTAGCTTCAAATGCTCAGATCAAATCTTTGTCCTTTTATGTTTTTCTCTGCTAGTGGAAAATAAGCAGAATTAAACCGGTGAACCCTGAGAACTGTTCAAAGTTCTAAGTTCTCTTTATTATATTTGAAGGGCAAACTGAAGCGCAGCCAGTAGCAACTAAAAATAAATGAGAATAGACACAAACAACAGCTTCTTCTTCAGTCTGAAAAACTGTATAAAGGTTGATATTAATTAAATTTGATATCTAGGACTCATAGTCCAGTCAAGACAAAATAAAAAACGGGAAAAAGGGCATAATATATAAAGACATTACAGTATACAGCACAGAGAACAAACAGATCTGGTGTTGGACAGAACCAAAATGTCTGGACTTTATTGTCTACAGATGTAGAGACGTGTCTTTAGCTTCACAGGTCACTTTTATGAAAACGATGACTCGCAAAACAAACATTTATCAGTTAAAATGTGCGGTCAATTGGTCAATGATTCACAGTTTGAGCCATGAAATGTTAAATGTGACAAGAAAAGTAAAAATAGATCGATCCTTCCTTACAGCTCTGCAAGCAAAAACAGAGAATGCCTTCAAAATGATTGGTGTATTCAAACCAGCATCTAAAAACTCAGTCAGATCTGTTTACACTGATATTTAACAACAGCAAATCCTCACAATGGAGAATCAGCAGCCAAGGAATTATACATTTCTGTGCCTCTTCTTCACACTTGTTCATTTACCTCCAGCGCTTGATAAAACGAGTGTTGTTAATACTGTGTTGTCTGTCCATCAGTGAGCTGTGACAGGAGAGAGCTTTTGAGTCTCTGTGGTGGTGAATCAGCATCGCTCCGTCATGACCAAAGAGGAGGAGATCCCAGACTGGGTCGGAGCCCAGGAGTTCTACGACAAATATGAGCCCAAGGAGATTCTTGGAAGGTTTGTTTTATTCACACACAACACACGGCGTTGGTCATTATGAAACACCTCTAATGTTTGGATTGTCGTAATTGGACGGTTTTATCTCCATCCATCCATCATCTACACCAACCTTGTGGCCCCAGTTTTATCTCTTACTCTATATAATTCATTTTAAAGGAATAGTTCATGAGACTGCTGTTGCTCTTATGTTAAATATGATGCCACACACTCAACACATACTGTAAGTTTTACTAACTCTCTGTTGGTGTGGACATTAGAAGAGGGTTTTGTCCACTCACTGTGCCAGAGCCCCCTCATTGTCATTCCTCCCCGTATGTCCTATGGCGGTGCTGTTATATAACCTCACTCATGCTCGGTCTGTACAAAGGGTGCAGTGTGGAGAGCGGCCTGGGACACGGACACTGTCCAATTACCCTTCTCGTCTCACGTGCAGGTCACGGGGTCACCGGTTGTGGACATTACTGTGTTTATCTGCTCGTATTCTTCACGTGGTTCAGTCGCATTCACACTTGGGTGATGGAGATTTAGTTGAGTTTCACCTTTCGGTTTGTGTCACAAAGTTATAATGTACAGAGCAAACACAAGGATGTGAATTTAATTTACTTAAATGTCCCATATTATGCAAAATCAACCTTTTAATCATTTAAATCCTTATATTTGTGACTCTGGAGGTCCTATCAGTCGGCAAAGTGTGAAAAAAGATGACTCACTCATGTTTTTGTGGTCAAACATAACATCTTTTGTGTTTAAATAATATCAAAAGACTACCATAGATTCTCCTACTTGCTTGTAGGGGAAGGGTGAGATGAGATGTTATTCAACAGAGCAGGTGTCACTAAATCCTACACACTGTACCTTTAATGTTTTCAGCGTTTGCCTGGAATATTATAGAGGTTAGAGGAGAATGACCAGACTGGTTTGAAATGAGTATCCCGTGTCCCTAATAAAGTGGCCAATGAGTGAGTAAGAGAGAATATGACATTGGGTTTTAATTCCCCCCCAAAAATGCAATGGTTAAATTTTAAAATACACGATTAAAAGAACAGGAAAACATGTAATTCAACATGTTTTTCCCAGTTTTTTTTAAACACAAACATGTTTTGTGTTTGGACAGCTGTCAAACCTCACCCAAACACAAACCTCTGAAGTTAAAGAAGTTAGCATGTGTGTGTGTGTGTATCCTTCTCAGGGGAGTTAGCAGTGTGGTGCGCCGCTGCATCGACAAGCGCACGTCTCAGGAGTACGCGGTGAAGATCATCGACATCACCCCCTCCGACAAGACCACTCCGGAGGAGATTGAGGAGATCAAGGAGGCGACGACGAAGGAGATCGACATCCTCAAGAAAGTCTGCGGAAAGGACAACATCAGTGAGAATCATGTGCATCAGCGGCTTTAATAACACATTATATTACATAAGCATACAGATGTTGTTTGACCTTTGTCCCACGTTTTACCTGCCTGCTCAGCAGGGTCAGGACAGTTATATGATGTTTTGTCATTTGATCCCATGTGACCAACATTATCTTGGTTAAGCCCATTTGTGTTTTTGTTTTCGTGATGAAATCCTGACTGCGCTTCATTTCCCTCTCCACTTTCCAGTACAGCTTAAAGACTGCTATGAGTCCAATGTCTTCTTCTTCTTGATTTTTGACCTGTGAGTCTCCCGTTTTTTTCACGAGTAAGTTTTAAGATTGCAAAAGCAGCAGCTGTTCAAACGATGTGGCTTCCTTTACTCAGGATGAAGAGGGGGGAACTTTTTGACTACCTCACCGAGAAAGTCACTCTGAGCGAGAAGGAAACCAGGTGAGTTTGACGATTCACTGAGACAGAAAAACAAAACAAAAAACCACCAAAGAAGGTATCCTAAATGATGAAAGACTTTGGTGCGTGTTGTTTCAGGAACATTATGCGTGCTCTGCTGGAGGTGGTCCAATTTCTCCACGCTCAGAACATCGTCCACCGGGACCTGAAGCCTGAGAACATCCTTTTAGACGACTTAATGAACATCAAACTCACCGACTTTGGTTTTGCAGTGCAAATACAGCAGGAACAAAAGCTCAAAGGTTGGTTCTTGGTATTTTTCGATTTAGAAATTGATATGTATTCAGACATCCACTGCTACAACCCATGCTACACTTGCTGGTGGTCAGTGGAGAACCTGAGTCTGATTGCCTGACATGCTCAAAGGTTAAGATGCAATAGGACACTGAGCTCTTTTTGCCGTTAGCGCCACCCAGAACACACTGACCTTTCCAACCAATCTCCTCCAGAGAGAACTGGCAGACGTCAGACGTGAAACCGAGATGTGCATCATCCTATTATTTACTTTAGTTTATAAATACCCAAAAATGTGATGTTAAGTTAGAGTAAACACACATATGTACTAGGGATGTGAATCTTTGGGTAGCTCACGATTCGATTCGTACGATTCTTGATTCAAAAATTGATACAATGCATCATGTGTTAAGGCAAATTATGGCATCAAAACAATACAGTTTGTATAAGATAATGTTATCACACAAAGGCAAACTTAAAGGGACACTGTGTAGTATTTATGGGTTTATATAACCCAAAATCCACTTTTTTATACATATTATGTGATCCTGCCTTGTCTAGTCACAGTATAATATTCTTTGTTTCATTTTCGTAGTGTTTCAAAAAGTCATGTAAAACAACATGGTCACGGGCCGCTACTGCATTGCCACGACGCCATGTTTCTACCGGGGCCTGTATAGACAAACGTGAGAGAACAAATCAAGCATCGCTTTACTTGTAGCGGAAGTCCCGCCTCCACTCTCGGTAGCTCGCCCTCTCCCTCGCCTCACGAACCTCATCTGCTGACACAGAGAAAGACGACGAGGACGACATTCATTTGACCTGCTGAGGATACCGTAGCGCTCAGGGAAGGGAGGGAGTGAGCAGAGGAGTAGTTCTTTGTTGTAAATATCAGCCTCTCCTCTAGATGGCACTATAAACTACTTACTTCACCTTTAAGACAAAAGTTAACATTTATTCATTCAACACAAATTAAAACTTACTTACTGTACAAACAAATAACTTGCATAAATATAACTGGACACAAATAACACAAACTGGTGTTTTGTGTGGTTTTTCAAAATAGAAATGTAAAACAAATAAAACAGTTTTTTTTTTCAAAAATCAATTTTTGAAGTTTATGAATCATTCAGAATCGTGGATGATTAGAATAGCGATTCCTATGTGAATCGATTTTTTTCCCCCACCCCTAATATGTACAGTGCTGTCTCAATGCATAGTGAGGTGAATATGTGCAAAACGTCTTAAATATATTTGTTTAAGATGTTACAGCTGTTGGATACATTAAATGGCCATTTAATTTGGTACACAGAACGGCTAATACGTTTGAGAGAGAGAGAGAGAGAGAGAGTGTGTGTGAGATGTCCTTCCACTAGGACAATATACTATCTGACAGAGTGATGTGTTGTGTCTTACACTAAGTGAATGTTTATACATAGTCTGACTTGTCTGTGATGCAGAGGTGTGCGGGACGCCGGGTTATCTCGCGCCTGAGATCATCGAGTGCTCCATGGACACCGAACACGCAGGATATGGCACTGCTGTGGACATGTGAGTGCTGAAATGACAACGAAAAGTCAAGTGACGTCACAAATCAGTCCCATTCACTTTTATGTTTATGTTCACAGATGGAGTTCAGGAGTGATTATGTACACGTTGCTCGCTGGCTCTCCACCGTTCTGGCACAGGAAACAGATGCTGATGCTGCGTATGATCCTGGCAGGGAGTTACGACTTCTCATCTCCAGAATGGGAAGACCGCTCAGACACTGTTAAAGATTTGGTACGCTTCATTTACCCACCTCTACTTTTGCTGTAGTAAAGGAATCAGATGAAATAACTTTATGTTAAATGTGGTTTCTTTCTCAGATCACTCGGATGCTAGTGGTGGATCCGAGGCAGCGTTACACAGCCCTTGATGCTCTCAACCACCCGTTCTTTTCCCAGTACGTGGTGGATGAAGTGCGACAATTCAGCCCGTACAGGCGATTCAAGGTGAGATCTAATAAATGTTGAGAAACCTGCTTCTCTGCTCAGTTACAGGGAGTGGTTATCACCATTAATCATGCAGGCTTGATGGGAAACATAATGCAGTCAGATTTAAGACACTGGAATGTAGCTGAGCAGAGACAAAAGTTGAATGTACTCCACCGTCAGGTAAACATTACAATACGTCATTATTAATACACTACCATTCAAATGTTTGGGGTCACCTATAGAAAAGTATTTTCCTTAAAAAAAATTGGATACGCTGGCTTCTCAAAAATCAAGTGCATCAGGGCAAATGGATCATTTCGTGAATTTCAAAAATTCATTAAAATTATTCCTTAAGAGGTTTGCAAATATTTTCAACGGGTCCTTGTTCAGGGTGATGCCGACTATTATTATAAAAATTTCAAGTCATTCTAAGATACTTAGAAATGGATCATTTCCTGAATTTCAAAAATTCATTAAAATTATTCCTTAAGAGAAATGGGGTCCTTGTTCAGGGTGATGCTGACTATTATTATAGTCATTCCTGCGCTCCCCCACGACTCTCATGTGGAGGATAAAGCAGTAGAAGATGGATGTATGAATATATTGGACTGTGCATTATTTTGGGTTGCAAACTATCTTATACTACTCTTTTTTTCTCCCTGAGATCATTTCTCTGTGACCTTTTACTGAATTTTCTCTCATCAGGTCATTTGCATGACTGTGCTCGCCACAATGAGGATCTACTGCAACTACCGCCGCGCCAAGCCCGTCACCAAGGAGGTGATCCAGAGCGACCCGTACGCAGTCAAGCCCATCCGCAAGCTCATCGACGCCTGCGCGTTCAAGATCTACGGCCACTGGGTGAAGAAGGGTCAAACTCAAAACAGAGCGGCACTTTTTGAGAACACTCCAAAGGCAATCCTGCTGTCGATGTCTGTGGAGGCAGACGAGCCCATGCACCACATCTGGTAACAGTCATTTCATCTTCATGGGCACAGATCTGCCGGAGTTCAATGGTGAAACGCATGTTCTCTATTAGTGCTTTCACACTGGCAAGCACCCGCACAGTTTTCATTCGGAAACCTCGGTGCGCTCAGGCAGTGATCCAGCCTGTGTTCACACTAGTGAAGCAGAACCATCAGTGGCGTGCATCGCTCTGTGCACAACGTGAGCTAAAGAAAGCACAGCAGAGGCAACATGGCGGATCGCATTGAGCTTCTGCAAGCTTTCCTTCTGTTCAATTCTGCTGGAATTCAGGGGACGCCCCAAATCCCCATCAAGCACTTAAGTGTCTTCTGGAGACCACTGCATGTTCTTTTGTTTCCTTTGCCATTTTCACGTGTATGACGTTGTTCCTTCCTCCTCACGCCTACAGCTTACAGTGACACACCCACTGATGGTGGACGGTTCACAGGGTTGCGTCTTTTTTGGTTCTCACTGGAAACCAACTTTTCAGGTTCCGAACCATTGTACTTTCGGCGTGTATATACACGCTGACCGATGCAGTAATGTAACTGTGCCAACAGTGAAAATGTGGCCTTCTATACCTGTCTCTGTTGTATTATAGGAATAGAATAACCAACTATTGCCAGAAAAGAGCTTTTTAAGGATCTCACTGAAGTGGACAGCTAAATGAGTGATTTTTTAAAAGCCTCCTTTCAATGCTGTGATACTATTGTACCAAGTGTGGCTAAACGACTCAAGATAAATGTCTGTAATATGACATGAAGTACTTAATTTCAGCAACCCATTACTACAGTATATGCTAAGAAACTTGAGATAACTTAATATTAAGTCGGCAGCGACTATCATCCACAACACTGTTTAACTGTGAATTCATGGTGTCTAATTTTGCTTCATGAAAGACAATCTAATATCACTCATACCATGACTTGTGGTTTATTAATCAGTGAAATGCTATTCATTGTAAACATGTTTGATTAGAACTGTGAAGGCTTGTCTTAGCCACTGAAACAAAGCCAGTTTTAATAGTGGGTAGGGCAAATAAATGTGCAATAGATTGTTTATAATCTGCATACAAGCGCAACTAAGGCTAATGTAGAACTCATAACTTGTGAATGATTTTGCCTGAGATTCAAGAAGTAAAACCACAGCTAATTTTTTCAAATACATTTCGGAGCAAATATTGTTCTTTAATTGAGACATGTTATGACAGCCTTTTTGTCCATATAGCCCAGTCCTTACTTATTGTGACAGACTACGAACACTTACATCTGCATACTTGAAATTACATCGACGTTTGTGTTTATTGTGTGGCCGTTTGCTCATTATGTAGGATGTACTATAGTTTTAAACATATGCAATACAGTTATTTATTAAAACTTGTGTTTAAATTAAAGTAAAAGTCTTTGTTTTTGGAAAATTCTTTAATGCTTTTGAGTCTTAATGTTTTCTTCCAGTTACACCAACACAATTAAATCACAGTTAAACAAAAAGGTGAGAAACATCCACAACTTCCATCATCCTTGGGCAGAGAGTGTCTTTAAATTAAGGAGCTGTGGATGAAAAAGCAAACCGACCATTATAACAGATCACACTGCGACAACAACAGTGAAACATTTTATATTCCTCTTCTTACCATGAGCAAATGAGCAGACAGTTTTTCCACAGGCCCTGCTCCATCAACAAACACCAACTGCTCTGCAGAATTCAGCAAAACAGAAGACAAATCTAAACCAACACTTACTTCAAATATACAATTCATCTTCTATTTTCATCAATGTACTCATTCCTGCACTTAGATGAGGCCCAGTACAGCTCACATCCTATTATTTAGTAGAAATGAGACGAGACTTTTGCATGGTGTCTGACTGTATCCACCACAGACAGGCTGGAACAGAATTCTGCCATGCCTCAATCAGGGACAACGAAACAACAAATCAGGTCGTGTAACATACCAACTTCAGGTCACTCTTCACAGGCTGAAGGTCACAGCGGTCTCATTTGGTTGGATTAAAGTGCAATGATTAGCAGCATGTCCAAGCCTGTATCACAGCATGTCACCCCAAGTATATGTTCTGATACATGCTGAAAGGATAAGATGCTATGAGATGGATTTGTTGGCTGACGGAACACAAACACTCCACAATGTTTTAAATCTATAACAGAGTAAATATTGAACTGAGGAATGCCTTAAATCTTATCAATATCTGTGTACACGACGACGTCTGATCAATAACATTCATTCCATTGCAACCTTATGTGATCTCATCACATTCAAACCCGCTCGTTAAGACAATAACAGTTGGCTGTATTCACGGTGACTCAGTGAGGAGGACACATCACAAGCACTCCTCCCCTGTTGTTGAGTCAGTGTGTGAAAACAATAATTTAGCATGGTGTCTGACTGCGTTTACTATTTCAAGAGTAAAACAGAATTCGGCCATGCATCCGCACACATTACAACATTACGGCAATTACCTCTGCATGTTTTTCCTCTCAACAAAAGAACCGTTTAATTTGACATATTACCGATTTGACTACACAATTAAAGTGTGGGGGAAGTACAAAATATATCCATGTATGTGCAAATTATATTTTTTTTAAAAAGGTGTTGATATTTCAACTTCATATTTTGTTTACCATGTTTTCATCCAAAAACTAACTAATGGCTACAATACAAGTATTCAATGCGGCTTTTCTTCTCCCCCACTTTGCAGACTCATATTACTCCTCCTCACCTCGGCCACATTCTCCGTGTTTTTGAAGGATGAAGGTCATCACAGCTTCTCTTCCACGGCGATCTTATGGACAAGAGGAAAAAACAATACACAAGCATTAACACAAATGTGAGATTTCGCTTATCTATGTACACATTTAATAGAAAGTAGATGAGTTAACAGCACATTTCACGAGGCTTGAGGACTTGTGGCTTAAGGGGAGGTCAATCTTATCTTAAAATATATAACACGTTTCTGTGGGGAAAAAAGTAAATGTACTTCATGTAATTTATTTAAATAGCTTTTTTAAAAATCCGTACAGACTCCTGCACTCGAACCACGTGTTTCAACTTTTCCTTGGATGCGGTAACTCACCCGTCATGTTTACTCCCCAAAAACCTTTACAACGACTTTTACCCTGCTCGTTTGAGTGAGATGTGCCGACGTACAAACCTCACATTTATATTCGCATAACAGAACATAGGAGAACATACGAGGACACACTTACAACACGACCCACGCCGCCGTTATCAGTGGAGAAGTGAGCGAGGAGGACCCTCTTCCGCTTCCTTATCTGCTTCGTCATCTTTCTGTAAACGACTTCAGCCTCATTACCGCCACCGTCTGGCCTGGAGGCGAGAATAATGATTCTTCATAACCTGACAAGCGTGTGTGCAATCACATTATATATATATTTTTCACTTCTAGCAGAACGTGTACTTTGTTCTTGTCGTATTGTTTTATCTCCCCCTCTCTATTTTCAGCTTCAGTTTTCAAATAAGGTATTTTATGTAGCACCATGTTTCTACTGGGGATGGGACATACCACTTCTTTGTGTCTGATACCGACACCACAAACTTAATCTAATCTACTGATATTAATATTAGTCATTTTAGACAATTTATGAACTATTAAGCTGTTATCGACACACTTTTTCCAGTTGGAAAAGACATACTTTTCCAACTGTGTAACAAATATTGTTTTCCTAAAGAGAAGTGAGGGGTTAAAAGAAAATTGAAAATTGAATTTCAGTTGGTTGCTATTTTAAGCTAACACTAGTTAGCTGGTTAGTATAAGTGCATAAAACGTGTCGGTTTTAGCCTAGTATTTTGAACCATAGTTGATAGTATTCTTTACATTTTAGGCTCTGTAGATTTATTTATTTTCATTTTATTAATATTAATTAAATGTATTTCAGCTGTAACTCAGTTGCGTGAGACCATGAAGCGAGCAACACAGTGTTTCTGTTACAGATAAAACTGGAGCAGTTCTTTTTAAAACCATAATTAAATGTGGAAACTTAACTTGACTTGCTTAATTCTTGCCAGAATGACGTAGGACTTGTTTGTGACTTGTATTGTGTATGACTTTACTTATGTTATTGTTATTTTTTGCAACCAACGAGATTACAGAACACTCGTATTCGCACTTTGTGATTGTCCTCACTGCGAACTCGAACACAGTCGGTTTCCTTTGATAACGACTTAAAATGGCTGCTGTGTAAAACGGCCTTGAGGAGTCGCGAAAAGCGTCTCCTCACTTGAACAGTTTGAGGGAAAAACTGCGTTTATTACACAGGATAAATGAACGTGAGGTTGCCCGGTGTTGTTGTCATGGAGCCTCGGGTCAGAGTGTAGTGGGCGGTGCTTATTCTTCACCGTCTCCCTCTTCGCTCAGCAGCAGCCGGACGTCGCTTGCCTTCCTCCTCCTCCTCGTCGATGAGTTTAGCTCATGCTGCAGTCGCTGTTTGTATGTCGTTACCGCTCCGACGCTGCCCTCACCGGTAAGTTTAATTCAAAAATATTCCCCTTTTCAGCTTATGAACCTGTCCGTGCAGCGTAGTTAACCACTGTTGACAGTCGAATAGAAACAGAGACGGTGTGGAAGCTCTCAAACCGGGCGAAGCAGAGCGCAGTGAACCGGCAACATACCCGTTTAATGCTTATTTAACACAAAGAGCCGGTGTCACATTAAATAACCGTCGTCATGCTGTGCTACACAGACCGGTGTGTTTTACAGGATACGGCTTCATTTCGCCTTTACCGGCATCGGTTCATTGTATTGTGTAGCTGTGCTGGGGTGATGCAACTCAGGCAGTGGATGTCCATCCTACTCTTTTGTATGGCTTTCTCTCTGCAGCCTGCTTTATGTAACGGTTTTTGTTGTGTGATCTATGTTTTTCACAAGATGAATCACATCCATACATTTGTATTTTAAGGCTGTTGCACTGGAATGAAGACTATCACATGCAGGATTGTTTTTTTTAGAGAGAGAATCCTGTGTATTAGTGCAGCTGCAAACACCTCAGAACTGCATATTCAGCACGGGACTCTGATAATGAATCCGATTTGCACTCATGTGACATTCGACGTTGCCTCTTTTCATTGATTTCTGCATTGATTTAACAAAGTGAAAGAGCTGATCCTTAAAAAAAGAAGAAGCTTTTAAGGTTTTGTTCAGAAACTTGAGAAAGAAACTAATGGAAGTTGCAGCTTTTTGTGTGGAGCCCAGAGAAACTATTTATTAACAGCAATATCATGTCATGAGTTGTTAAGATTATTTCAAAAAGTAAGGGTTTATGATTTTTCTGATATCTCATTCAGTATTGTCTTGTTTGTTTTTGCCCAACATTTCTTTGGTGTGTGGTTAAAACGAGATATTTGTGGGTCATCATTTTGAGGTTTGGGCAACACCGGTGTGTACATTTCCCCCATTATTTTCATAGTTTTCTTAGCCTTAGTATCTTATTTTCTTAACCCTGATAACACTTATGGCACAAACACACTATGAGGTAAAAAACAAAGAAAACGTGTTCTGTTCTTTTGTTTTGTTTTTCACAATTGAATGGTTTCTCCGACTTAATGCAAGGATCGATTGTCAATATATCACAATATGTATTCATATCAAACTACTTGTGAAAAGACTGTGTTTTAATGTTCCTCTATGTCCCCAGTAATTATGAAAAATTAGTCCATGTGTTTACTTACTTTATATACTTGAAATGAGTAAAGATCGTTTCTTTAAAAAAGAGGAGAAAGAAGTGTTGAAAATCTGCTGCTGTTGTGATTGGACGATGATGATGATTGTACACTTTTCCTCCCCCTTCCTCAGCACAATGTCAACACTTTCGCAAACAAAAGAACTCTTCAGGAGAGCAGACGCCGTTTGTTTCGATGTGGACAGCACGGTCATCAAAGAGGAAGGCATCGATGAACTGGCCAAATTCTGCGGCGTGGGCGACGCAGTCACCGAGATGTAAGATCGTGTATCTGCCCCTTTGTCTTTTCAATGACCATATTTGATATTACTAGGTTTGTCTCACATGTCGCCGTCACATTTCAGGACTCGTAACGCCATGGGCGGTTCCGTGTCGTTTAAAACGGCGCTGACTGAGCGTCTCTCCATCATCAAGTGTTCTCGAGAACAAGTGAACAAACTGATCACGGACCACCCACCACAGCTGACTCCAGGCATTAGGTGAGTGTGTGAATACAGAAATATTACTTTGCACATACAACCCCCATCACTGTGTTGCCCATGTTTTAACCATTAAACATTTTTCCTGCTGGTCCCTAATTACTCACACATGTATACGTGCTCAGCTACAGTCAAGCGATGTAAAACTGCACTATAACTCCACTGGTCCAATGACATGACATCATTGAAACAGTTCATTGCATAACTGTGATGTTTGACTCTGTGCAGGGAGCTTGTGGACCGTCTGCACCAGCGCAACATTAAGGTTTTTCTCATCTCCGGTGGATTCCGCTGCATTGTTGAACACGTGGCCACCCAGCTAAACATTCCCCTGGATCACGTGTACGCAAACCGGCTCAAGTTCTACTTCAATGGTACATTTCTGTTTTTTCTCTGTTTTTATAAAGAGTGGATTGTTGTTAAAATAAATGCATGACATGTAATTAGTTTCCGAAAAAACCTGTTTTCTTCAGTTACTGACAAGAGACTGAGACATGAACCCTCAGGAAATGTATACTGATGTTGTAAATCAAGTGACATGTCGGCTCATTTCCTCCATAGACTTCCATTCTAACGATCACTGTAGGCTGATCATACATTCTGGTCGTAGTTATCAATGAAAACTTTTCTAATCTCTACTCAGTTTGTTTGTTTGTTTTTCCCCCCACACAACTTTATTTATTGATTATTATCTGGAAGTTTTGACCCTGTAAAAAAGTGGATGTAGTCTGATTGCCAAATGAGGACAACCTGGAAGTAAGAATATAATGATAGCCACCAGGGGGTGACAAAAGAACTCAGTTTGACTGAAAAAGCAATTTGACCTGTTGTTTTCTTGAAGATGTTTCACATCTCATCTAAGAAGCTTTAGTTCTGAAAGTTAGTGGTGAAAACCAGGGAATTTAGGGACCGTCAACACAGAAACAGCATTTTGGGAGCCCTGAATGCTATTTTATTGAAAATTGGTCCCAAAGTGGGAAAATCTCAAAATGCCACCCTTGCATTTTTGTGTTGACTAATAAGCTACTTTAAGCTATAGATGTCACAATCCCATCTCTCTTTTCCCCTTGCATTCACTGTCACCTATTTCCATCGCCATTGTCATATTAAATAAAGCTAGATTTAAAAGAACAAAAAGTTTTGTACACAATGCAGATGCTGTATGTGCATGCTCAAAGTCTCTGGTTTGAGTGTAGCAGCGTTACAGTGCCACGTACAGGCCTGACGTATGTACTACAAGTGTTTAGAGTTGTTTTGTGTGCATGAAGACCTTTGTTTTCCAGAAGGACAAAGAGAAAGGCTTGTGTTTTGACCCTTTTCCATGTAGATAGAGCTTTAACCTCTGTGAAAAGTGTGCATTGTGTTCTTACGGCAGTATTTGGACTGCTCCAAGGCGTGAAAAGTCGGCTACAGTCGTCATCGAACTCCAGGGTGTTGACAATAGTCATTAGAGTGACTTTGTAAAAGCTTTTATTGGCAGGCTACATACAGGTAGATAAGTGTTGTGAGGGCAGATTAGATGACTCCATAGTGTCTGCGTCACCTACAAGAAAACAATATTGTCATAATGAAACGTGCAGGTCGACAGATCGGTTGAATGAACCTGATATGTCCTCCTGTTTAAAAATACCCCCCACATGTGTTTTCCAGGAGAGTACGCTGGTTTCGATGAGAGTCAACCCACAGCCGAGAGCGGCGGCAAAGGAAAGGTCATCAGCGTGCTGAAGGAACAGTTCGGCTTCAAGACCGTGGTGATGATCGGAGACGGAGCCACGGATCTAGAGGCCTGTCCTCCCGCTGTAAGTGTTTCCTGCCGCAAAAATCAGGTGTTTGAAAACGTGGTCAATCACATCGTAACATCGCAGTGTGACCACATCGTTATGCGTTTTTCCCCGTCCCCTCAGAGTGCTTTTATTGGATTTGGCGGGAACGTGACCAGGCAGCAGGTGAAGGAGAGGAGTTCCTGGTATGTGACGAGCTTTGGGGAGCTGATGAAAGAACTGGAGAAGATCTAAAGATGGCGGAACTGTACTGTCACTAGGGCTGGGCAATAATTCAATAACAATGTACTGTATATTGCGATCGAGTTTTCTTCAATTGCAATGTAACAGAGATTCAATATATATCGATATGTTAATACATAGCGGCACACACTCACAGTGAAATGTTTCACTATTTAATCAGTGTTTGTTGTTTTTGTCCATGATTTAAAATTACAAAAAAACTCACAAACCTTTAATTATTTGACATTTATTGTGTTAGACTGACGTTTCAACATTTCAATTTGACCATATCGTTCAGCCCTAATTCTCATAAATGATGGTTTTTATACAGTGCCCAACTTTCCTTAGACTCTTATTAGATTTTTATAATGGACGATGAAGACTAATTTTACATAGTGGTATTGCCTTACTGATTTTTCTATATTAGAGGATACAGAAATAACCAAACCCAGTCACTGTGGGTGGTTATGAGAAAGGATATCAGTTTTTGTTGTTGTTTTTTTTTTGCACATTTTGCATCAAAGCCTTTTTCGTAATGCAGATACAACGCCTGGATATTATGGTCTGCATTTTGCAATGAGAACACTAGAAATGTTTTAATTCTGTATGAATGCTAAGAGCTGTCATATAGCATGTCAAAGCCTCAAGTAACTGACAGAGGACATGAACATTAAACAAACTGTTGCTGTTAAAAACCTGCTGTGTTTGTGATACTGTCCTTCCCTCCACTCCGTTCATATTAAGCACATAGATACGTATATATACATATATGTTTTTTTAATGTGTGTATATATGTGTATGTATGTATATATATGTATGTATTTCTATATATAAATATATATGTATATACGTACATATCTTTATGTCTATATATAAATAAATATGTACATATATGTATATATTTATGTGTATGTATATACAGGCATATAATATATATATACATATATATATATAAATGTATATGTAGAAACATACACATGTGTATGTCTATATATAAAATATATGTATATATAAATATATATAAATGAGATACACACTTCAATCAAGTCAATAAAAAGCTTTGATATTAGAGTTTATTTGTTTTCAGAATTTATTATAACTGAAATCATAGGTTTTTTTTAAAAACAGCATTCTGTCATCACAAGAAAAAAGAAGGTAGAGGCCATAGTTACAAACATGGCACCACGTGATATCGATATTACTGTGACAGGGAAAAGAGGAACATCCAGAAAAAACAAAATGAAAAGGACTGATTTGCCCCCAAATGATGTTTGATGTGCTGAATAATATACTGTAATTATAACATTCTAATGTTTACACTTTATTACATCAAACCTGCCACAGAGATACAGTTTCATGAATTATACAGAGACTTTCTGTCACTTCACTGAGCAAGGTCAAACCCAGGGATAGTGTAGCTATTTCTAATTTACATTTAATAAATAAATAGCCACTGCACTGTGCAGTAAACTTCAGCAGAAATATCTGGTCTTGCACATCATGCAGTCGCTCGTCTTCAAGTAACTTTGGTTGGTTCTGAAATGAGAGATGAGCTCTCTTTGTGGACCAGTTTTGAAAGTGGCACAAGACGGTGGATGTTAGAACCATCGGGAGGTTTTAAATTGACTCGCTCTGCTCCAGAACATGAACGAAAGTGTGCCTGTTCATGGGCAGTAAGTGGCTTGGGCTATTTTAAATGTGAAAACACATGGTAAACATTGCTGTCACCCGGAAGTAAAGAGAAGAAAAGTGAGTGGATGTTGTCCTGCAGCACTGGATTTTAACATTTGAGAGGGTGCCACTTGTATTTCATGGCTCTGCTTTTCACTTCAGTGGGGAGGCCTTTGTCGGGATCATGATCCTGGAGTCCATATGCTGAATGAGTGGAACTGAGGAAACATGAAACACAAAATTACTTTAAAGCTCATCGTATTTGATACCTATCAGGATCAGTAGAATCTATAGGAAATTCCTATATACTGTAACTTCAAATGTAACTTCCTAGTCACGTTATATATGTAAAGAAAACAGTTTCTTTGCAGTATTATTCTATTCAGGATTTTAGGCGTCTCTAAAAATAAGGCCTCGACTATGCACCAGAGCCACAGTGAACATAACTCCTCCTCAAACAAACCCTCCTTTAGCCAACAGTTTACCCATTCACTTGCGTAACTGCAGCAGCTCCCACACTACTGCCTTTGGTTCGCAAGCCATCTGAGATGTTTTTGTCCAGAAAATGTGTCATATGTCGAAACAAAAACACACAGAAAAGCTCTGCAGCTTCATTTCAGATTCCTACAGATTGATACCATAGACACCAAGAGCTGGACTCCTGCTGTGAGGCTAAAGACACACGGCAGCCCAAGAGGAAAGGAATTGGACTTGGTTCAATTCTGGGAAGGGCCAAGGGATTGGGCCATTGCTCCCCAACTACAGATAAGTGCTGCCCACGGCTGTTTTTGGTCCCCACTAAAGTGTGTGTGTTTGGGTCCCCCAGTAAAGAATGTTATGGACTTTAACGTGATTTGAAACCTAATATGTTCAAACAAATTTGCCCCAAATTCGTCAAGGTGGTCAGTGATACATTTTCCTATGGTGTGACAAACCCAGGAGAGATATTTATCATCTTGAAGACAAAGTACACTCACCTGTATAATACACCACCTCGTCCCAACCTTCCTGCTGCCAGGCTTTATTCCTCGTGTCTTCTCTGGACTGAAGGTCTTTGTAAGCTGAGATCGACAAGGTGAACACACAATTACAACACTGCTGCATAGTTGATGGGGGCTAAAATATCTAGTCAAGTTCTGTATAAAGTTGGTGCTGCTGTACCCCAGAGGTGATGAACCATATAGAGGTTGCCGATCTGTGAGAAAAACCCTCCCACGGCTTCGCTGTCGTGTTGGCGGTATCCTATAGCTCTGGCCCTGCAGAAAACAAAAACCAGACCATGAGATATTTGACATCGTCAAAATTAATCTACACAACTGTCTGTTGTGTCTTAACACGGTTAAGACTTGGGGGTCACTTAAAAAAATTCCTTATTTTTTCAATGAATATAACATTAAATGAATCAGAAATACACATTTTATACATTGTTAATGTGGTTAACGAATATTCTAGCTGCAAACGTCTGGTTTTTAATGGAATATGTACATAGGTGTATAGAGGCCCATTTCCAGTGTTCTAATGGTACATTGTGTTTGCTAATCGCGTTACAAGGTTATTGGATACTATACGGTTAATGTCTTGATTATATTTTCTATTCATTTTGCAACTCGTTTGATGAATAAAAGGCTTTTAATGGAAAACACAACAAAAATTGTATAGGTGACCCCAAACTTTTGAATGGTAGTGTAAATGTCCCCACAGAAACCTTGTTGTAACCTGAAGAAGTTAAAGGTGCATTATGTAATAAATCTAAAGCAACTCCTAATATGTCACAGAGACTCAGGAATAATGTTCATATAACAAACTGAACTCACCAACAACAACAGTTCAGCCAAAGTATTCGCATTAAAAAAATATTTTGCAGACTGCAAATCATGTTTATGTTTTGAAATCATGTTTCGGCATGTGGCGCCACCTACCGCCATCTACCAATCATTGCAGCCAGTAGAGTCTCAGCTGCCGAGCAACCACGGGTTGCCAGTTACGTCTGAGCTACAATGCGGAGAAAAAGAAACCTAAAAGACCTCGGTATTTTGCATTTCGAGTGTAGTAACCGTTTTGGCCACATTCTTACACATGGCGCCTTTAAAGGCCTCAAGCCACAGATTTACACGGGAATGCATGACTGCAGGCGTTAATGTAAACGCAAAGAAACTGCTTTAAAAAGGTGATTTTTGTCTGGAGGTTTTTGTTAAAACATGTGGTGTATAATTGGTTGGATTAAATTACAAGTGGAAAAAAAAATAGAAAACCCCCCACAAATCTATACAAAGCCTCATGTCTTTGATTGAATCAATGATCATCAACTGTGTTGCACAAGCTGATAATAATGTTGACCTGTTGGCCGTGTCAGATCCATGCTGTTACAGGTTCATTACACACGGCCTACGTCACTGCACACTTTGACTGAATCTTTGTTCAGGAGCACGACATCAGTCGGAGAAAACAAGGATTCTCTGTGCAGTCGCTCTAATTAATGACAGCGTGGATGGGAATGATTTGTAATTACAGTCCAGTGAATCAAGTGAATCCAGACTCTTACCAGTAATTACCCCACTCGATCATGGTTCCTGGCTGAAAGACAAAAAACACATTTTTTTTTTTTTATTACAATAAAACATAAATAAGAATCTGGGCTTTTCAGATTACAGATGTTTATCACACGTTCTTCCTCTGTCTAGACCTAAGGGATATGTTTTTGTTGTCCATACAGCCTCAACCCTACGACAGACAAAAGGTCAGGAGATTTCTGTGAATGTGAAGCCATTCTAGGTCACACAAAGTTAAGTAATGTGCAGCATGTGACCGGGAGATATTCAATTTAAGCGGGACAATGTGATCATGGAAACAACTGCTGTGCATGTGACCTTTATCCTTGAAGCCCCTTGTGGCGCAGGAGCAGCTGTTCAGAAGTTAATGCAATAAATGAACCAGCACCAAGAGATATAGAAGGACAGGAGAGTATGTAGTCATTGCTAATAGGGAAGTAATATATTGGTAATACCACATTATTTCTATGTAATCTGTAAAAGGCAATAGATTGGTAATGTGTGGGACAATGTGTAGTTATTACACTGATGGTAAACTATAGTTTTACTCTATAATACTGCACAAATACATGGTATTACTGTAATATTATCTCCTTACCGCACAATAACCAAGGTGACAACTGCATAACAAATAAGATGACAGAATTATTACCATTCCTTGTTGTTACAGCTCAGCAATGTAATGCGTCACCCGTGATCCTAGTTTATTTACTCCATTACTCCATTTTTGGCCAAAAGAGCCGATTATGATTATGTTTACTAAGTCACACTATCATCATCATCATCATCACCAACAGATCAACCCTGGCTGTGGTTCTTCTTACCCTGAGCTGGTAGGACCGGAGTTCATAGATGTTAGGACCTTCTCGGGGCACAGGCTCGTTCCAGAAGCTGAACTCCAGGAGAAGCTGGTTCCTGCGGGACAAGAGCATCTCGCCTCGCGCCTTCCTGTACTCTGTGAACTCCTGCCGATCGATCGATAAGCTTTACTCGAGAGAAAACGATGGCGATCGCACAACTAATGCGTTACAATATCGCGATATACAAACGAGATGCTTGAGTTTTTTTACCTTGTTCTGTCTGAGCTTGTTCATCACCTCTGTCAGAGCAGGGTATCCACCTCTGTAACGCCACAGATGAACTGAGGAGAAAATGAGGCAAATGCATTAATGTTTACGGTCATTAAATAAAGATTTTGTTTTTCTGTATTTGTCTTTGTGAAAGTAATCCCACATCGAGAAAACTGAAGATCAATATCTGGTGAGACAAGAGAAAATTCACAAGAATTGTACTCAAGTCTGAACAGGTTATGCTATCATTGTTTATTTGAACATTATCAAGCCCATAATTCGACACTGAACTATTGATTAATTTGCTAACTCAAAATGTCGACATCCATGTGTCTTGTGTTGTACAAAAGTGAAAGATATTAAGTTGAATGTCATAGAGGAACAAAGAAAACAAGACATATTCATATTTCTGAAGCTGAAATGCAGAACTTGCTTTTGTTTAAACAAAAAAAAAAATTAGATTATGAAAATAGTCTTCACGAGTCATTTTCAAAGCCCTAGGAATTCCAATTCCTTGCTTAACCCTCAATCTCAAAAATGCACGCTCCCGCTAGTGCAAGTGCTGTCCCGATTCTCAGAAAAATTAAGTTGAGGGGCAAGTTTAAGGGCTGCATCGCCCTCAAAGTTGAGATTTTCTGAGACCACCCTTGGGAGCAAGGGCTTTTGACAAAACAAAGATGGCGCCGAAAGCAGTGAAACGAGTACGCTACAAATGAAGTATTTTCTTTGTTAATAGAGATATAAAAATGATGAAAACCATTGTATTATCTTAGTTTAGGCCCATTTTATGGATTACTGACGTCATTGTTGCGTAACATTTATTTTTTATTTTACGATCTTTTGTCAATAGCTGGCCGGTGCGGACAAGCGATCGTTTACTTTTCAATAAGTCGTGGTGTGTGGTAACTGTCAGCTGAATATGTCCGTGGTTGTGGTATTTGTATGAGCATCATCTTATAACTAACTGACAAACTAATAACTTGACTGACAAACGGATCGTAATAAATAATCGTGACGTAAATGTGTTCTTCTTCTTCTTCTTTTTTGGAGTTGACAGACTGGACGCAGCTTTCGCGTTATTCTGCCCCCCACAGTCTGAAGACGTATCTGCATTTAAGGGGTGTCCCATTTCTAAGTGACAAAATAACCCTCAACACTTGGTTTTGGGGGCCAGTTAAGATTAAGGGTTGAGCTTGAGGGTTAAGATTGAGGGTTAAGATAGGAATTGGAATTGGCCCCTAGTGTTGTGCACCAGATGTCTGTGTGTTGACATTAATAATAATAATCCTACCAGCTTGGTCCTGTTCTCCATACCAGGTATTCCAGGTTCCCACCAGCTCACATGGGTAGTACTTATCAGCATGGATGGAGGGCAGAACATCCTCACTGTGATGAATGAGAAACTCATTTTACTTAAGCAAACACTGGCTTACATTGTTCATTTAATCACGTGTCTGCCTTTGAGTCTCATTCTCAAACAACCCATCACATGTTTCCTGGTCACATGTCCTCCGGTCTACTGTTACAAGCCTTAATTTAGTCGCCACACTACCGCGACGGCCTCCAAGCATCTCAGGTATGAGCAGTGTTGGTCTGTGGAGGACTGAGCACCTCACAGGAATAGACTACTCAAGACTATTTTTACTCAGCTGCACACTTCACTTCACTTGACTTACAGTGTCTCGTAGTACAACGGTCAAAGACGACAACTTCTGCTGTAGTACACTTTGTGACTTACCACAACTTGTTATACGCATCCAGGCACTCTGGCTTCACATTATGAACTGAAAAAACACAAGTGTACATTTAAAAACAACCCCTTAATATCATTATTATTATTATTATTATGGTGCAAGTGTGCAAACGTGCAACTTACACTGAATCTTGTAGAGATTACTTTCCTCATTTTTGGTCAGCAGGTTGGCGTGTGCGTCTTTGCGTGGATCGACTTTCCTCACAAACAGAGACTTGAACCAGCTGTCCTCTCTGTTTCTGCTATTCGATGTCGCAAACCCCCTCCTAACACACACACACACACACGTGGTTAATATGACTTCAGGGGACATTGACATTGACTTACATTCATTTCCTGGAGACTTACTCTAACCTTAACCATAATTACCACCGGCCTAATCCTAACCCTGACCCTCAACCTAACCGTAAAATATTTTTTCACCTTAAAATATAGTCATTTACATTATGGGGACTTGCTCTTTGTTCACACAAGGAAGACAAGTCCTCGTAATGTGACTGTGTAAGCAGATTTACAACATTAGTAATACACGGGCACACATCACACACACGTCACAATGAATAAGTCAAAAGCAAATGTTTAACCCATGAAACAAAATAGTTTGTAAGGTGTTGACAGAAGTCTTTATTATTCTCCCCCATCTTTGTCATTGGAACCTCAAACGCCCTTCAAACAAATGAAATGCCCTTAAGGGAAAGAAAAGGGAAAGGTCGAGGTGACATTATGGATACCAACTGCTGTAAAACAACCCATCCAAAAGGAGAGGAAGAAAGAAAAGAGGAGGGGGAGGCTGTAGTGCAACATAACTGATGCCCACTGCCATAAAAACACCAAAGAAGGAGAAAAAAGAGGTGAGGAAAGGAAAAGAAGGAGGCAGTAATACATTACAGGTGCCAACTGTTGTTGAACACCAAAGCAGAGGAAGGCAGTAGTGCAACATGAGGACTGCTGCAAACTACCAGAGAAGAAGAAGAAGAAAAACAGGGTAATAATAAAAAGGAAAGACAAGAAAGAGAAGTAAGCAAGAGGGGGGGAAAAAAGATGAATTTCATCACAAATGTCCTCATGATCTCATCCCAATCCTTCAATCCAGATTATATGTGCACACACATGTCTATGCATGGGATTAACATGCTACACAGCTGTGTAAACAAGCTGGAAGGCATGATTTAACGACAACACAATTCGACTTTGGCATGTCAATGCCAACACATTTGGTGCAAACACTTAAAGTGATGCATAATCAGCGCAGGAGCGCAGGTTTACACAGAGTTCTCGTATTGATTAGAGGGAGGAGGCTACAAGTCAACAGATAGATAATCATTGACCTTGAGCAGTCGAGATGCTCGGGAACGAGAGATGACAGGAATATGTTGTTCTTCCCGCTTTCACACGCGAAAAAACACACGTAACGTCCACGTTGAATCGAACCAGAATAAAACAATGTCGCGCTGCAGCTTCTGAATCAACTTAGAGCTGAAGGCCACAGTGGCTAACAGTCACCGGGCTAGCTTACCCCCTCCCAGCCTCACTGCAGCCGCTCCACATAAACACTGATAAAAAAAACACATTTAACACTCACACAAGCGTAAAACGGCTCAGAGACAAAGCAGCGGACACTGCACTGACCTGCTCCAGAGGACGAGCTGTCCGCAGCCGCGGGCCCTGCTGCCTGTAGCCCGGGCCAAACCTCCGCTGACTCTCTGAAGGACTCCTCCAGTCGCCATCTTCAACCCGGCTCATGTACACAGAGCTCACGCAGTAGCCACCTCTGACCACCAGGTGGAGCTGCAGCCCCGCAGCGCTCACAGCAGGAGGATATTGAGAATTTTTTTCTTTATTCTTTTTGGGACAATGAATGAAGTATATTATTATAATAATAAGAAGCCACTACTACGTCTGCTTTTAAAACACAATAAAATCATACAGTCAGAGAAATTGCTCATATTTCTTGTTTAGAAACAACAACAACACAAAAACCTGTTGTGTCATCTTATAAATTAAAGGTGTCATATGAAAGAATGTGGCCAAAAACAGTTACTACATTCAAATTAAAAATACTAAGGTATTTTAGGTTTCGTTTTCCGACGTAACTGGCAACCCATGGTTGCTCGGCAGCTGAGACTCTACTGACTGCAATGAATGGTAGACGGTGGTAGGTGGAGCCACATGCAAAAAAATGTGATTTCAAAACATAAACATAATTTGCAGTCTGCAAAATATTTTGGCTGTACTGTTGTTGTTGGTGAGTTCAGTTTGTTATATGAACATTATTCCTGAGTCTCTGTGACATATTAGGAGGATTTTATGGCCACTTGCTTTAGATTTATTACATAATGCACCTTTAAATGTTCAAAATAAAAGTATGGTAATTTTTTAAAATCTGTTTTCAAAGTGCATGAATAATTACAAACTGTAACAGACAATAATAGGTTGTACATTAAAGGTATTGGATTATTCTCTCACATGAAAGTAGTACATACCAAGGGCAGCATCAGTGAGGAAGAAAAAAAAACACACACATTCAAGTTGGTGTCATTGTTTTTATACAGATGGTTTTAACTTGTCAAAATGAAGAAACTCCAGGCCTAACTAATAAAAAATAATGATGGCTCTGTTTAATTTAAATGAATCATAGAGTCATGCCAAGGAGCCAGTACTGTGAAAGGACCCTGGAGCTAGAGCACATAGCTTTTATTACAGTTATTAATTACATGTGTGGTTTCCCTGCAATGACATGTGAAGATGTCTGCAGGCAGGGATAAGGTAGTGTCTCTTCCAGTGGATAGCAGCCCTGAATCAGACATCAGAGTATGTCTGCGGCACATCATATCCAAAACATTTTCGAGACAGAAATAAGGAAGACCAGACAGATGGGAACTGAAGACAAAGGTCACAGAGGCTACAAAGGTGTATATGAGGAAGCTGCAGACCAAACCTCAGCAAAACAACATGCAGGAAAACCAGGGGTCTGAAAACCATCACTGGTTTCAGACCATCTGGTAGCGGAGGAATCACAGGCGTGCGGACTGAATGAGATGAATCTGTTTTTTGATAGATTTTATCCAGATCTTCCAGCCCCTGCCTCATCTGTTATCACCCTCCAATCAAAGCCATCTTCCACTCATAATCTCCCACCATCACAAAGCGAGACAACACCACCTCCCTGACTGTCACCTCTGCTGTGAACACCTGGAAATATCTACAGCTGATGAGACTTCATTCAGGGTAAGGAGCTCAAAGAATGTGCTATCAAGCTGTGAATTTCCTCCAGAAGGTCCCTGAGATGAGGAAGACCTCCCATACCTTGCATCTGTGCCAAATACGTCTTTTCCTGTGGACTCCAAGGACTACAGGCGAGTGGAACTGACCTCCCACATCATGAGGACCCTTGAGATCAGCAGGTCCTGGAGCAGCAGCTCTAACCCCTGGTGGGATCCTGGGCCTCCTCCAGTTTGCCTATACCAGCCACAACTACACTCTTAGGAATAAGGGTTCCAAAATTGTTCTTCTGCAAGGGCTGCGGTTCTGCCTGGAACCATTTGTTTTTCAAGGGTTCTTGGTAACACTCATCCAGAGAACCCTTTAAAATCCCTTTCCTGAATAAAGGGTTTTAAAAGGGTTCTTGGTGGTTCTACCTGGAACCAAAAAGGGTTCTCCTATGAGGACAAGCCGAAGAACCTTATATGGTTCTACTTAGCACTTTTATAAGAGTGAAGGAGTTCAGGACAATGTCATTAACTGGACAAGCCTGTGAGAGTCAAGTCAGACTTCAGCTATCAGACAAGAGTCTTGGCACCTTCAGAAGGTTTCTGATGAAGGGTCAGAGGAGGTTGCAGTCCTTCAACATCTGCACAAGCATCTTCAGGGTGTTTTATGAGTCCTCCTTGCTGTTGCATGCTGGGGCAGCAGGTTGAGGGTATAGCTCAAACGCTCAGTAAACTGATCCGAAGGGTGGGTGACACTGTAAGGGTGGAACTGGACTCTTTGGAGACGTGTCTGACAGGAGGATGCTTGCTAAGATAGCAGGTGTAATCACATTTTTTTAAAAGTCTGTTTCATTTGATTTATTATTCAGCCATATTTATTGTCATAGAACTTAGAGGACGCATCACTTAATAAGCACAAACTTATGTCATATATGTAGTTCATGTTAAGTGATGGATTTTATCTGGTGATAATTGTGTTTTCTTAATCGTTCCTCCTAAGTCTTATTTGTGCAAATGTAATGAACCCATTTTCCCTGTGGTAATTAATAAAGTATTCTGATTGTGTTTCTTTTGGCTTCTCCCTTTAGGGGTCGCAGCATCTGCCTCCATCTTGTCCTCTCCCTTGCGTCCTCTTCTGTTACACCAACTGTCCTCATCATGTTCCTCCTTGACAACACCCATGAACCCTCTCTGTGGTCTGCCTCTTTTCCTTCTGCGCAGCAGCTCCATCTGCAACATCTTTTGTCCGATATCATCATCGTCCCTCCTCTGCACGTGGGACCCACGGTTGGTGTAGTGGTTAGCACTCTTGCCTTTGCAAGCAAGAAGACCCGGGTTTCTGGGTACGAGCCCTGTTTGGAACAACTTCGGAACAAGGGCCTTTCTGCAAGGAGTTTGCATGTTCTCCCCGTGTGTGCGTAGGTTTTCTCTGGGTTCTCCGGCTTCCTCCCACAGTCCAAAAACATGTGATATGGAGATTAGGTGAATTTGTGACTCTAAATTGACCGTAGGTGTGAGAGTGTGAGTGAATGGTTGTTTGTCTCTATATGAAGCCCTGTGATGGACTGGCGAACTGTCCAGGGTGTACCCCGCCTATTGCCCAATGTCAGCTGAGAAAGGCACAGCACCCCCCCGCGACGCTCTGGTGGAGGATAAAGCAGTTGATAATGGATGGATTATCATCCCTCCTCTTCACATGACCAAATCTCTTACTATGTTTCCAAACTGTTCAACCAAGAATATGCATACATCTGGTCTCACTGCCATCTTGTATTCCCCTTCCCTTTCACGTTCACGGCCAAAAATACTGGCCTTTATTATCCTCAGCTGGTATCCCAGGATAAACATGTGGGTCTCAGATGGATGTGGGAACCCTTTATGTGACAAGTGGGATTTGTGTTCAGAGCAACAGAAGCTGCACTGTACAAACGACACTATGATTACACCTCAGTCATTCAGAGCACTGCTTTAGAAATAAAACAACACAATAACAACAATATATGAAATATCAGATAGATATGACATATAAAATAGCCTAAGATGTTACATTAAATTTGTTTGGTTGTGCAAGTATATGCAAGTTTATGCACAACCAAACAAGATTCATAAACATTAAGGTAAGAAGTGTAGACTTGAATAAATACCTCCCAAAACATATTACATTTGTTGAACAGGTGAGGGCGCTACACTTCAACTCATGGACTCTATTAAGTGTATACATGCACAGTACACTTGTGTGATGGATCAGCTCAGATGCATCATCTGCAAGATGAATGATGAAAAGAGTGATGGGATTGTAGCCACGAAGGAATTTAGTCCAGGTGAGAGTGATTTCTTATTTGAAAGAGTGACGATGTGTCTAACAGGGACCACATTTTCCAGAGTCTTCTCAAACTGTGGGAGAAAACGGCACTTACCAACAGAGGAATTTAGAAACAATGGAGGGATTTGATATGAGTTCAAAGACATTAATCACACGAATAGTTTCTCCTTTCAAACGTTTTTGATTAACAAATGCCAAATTGTGGATCATTCTGAGAATTCAAAAGACGACGAAGGCTCCCCGTTGGAGATTTGCAATTTTTAAAGGTGGCTGATTTTGAGTAAGACGTATTTTATTCACTGTCATTATTGTTTTTATACGTTATTTTAAAAGGCATCTCACAGTGAACATAGGTGGCAACCAGTTGTCCAGTAGAGCTGTTGTCCTTTGGAGGACACTCGAGCGTTCTCTGATGTAAGTGTTAATCTGAGTGTGGATGTGGAATATTTTCCTTTCACAAAAGACCACATTTTATTGATAGAATTTAAATCAGAACTGCATTCTCCCTGCTCCCCATACGATATGATCGGTTTGACCTCTGACAACCTCTCATCCAGGAAACGTCATAGTTGAAACCGCACTTATATGGATCCTCACCAACACACCTGCCAACTTTTAAGTTGGCTTGTCAAGAAAATCACGCAAGTCCAACAAGCACGCAATCATATCTGTTGATAAATGAATGGGACTACTTTAAAAAAAAAAAAATCTATATGTCCTATACATGTCCTGGTTTGTTGCTTCCCTGTAGCTCCAAAATCACTCATCGTTGACTAGATTTCACTTTTAGATTCAATGCATTTCAGTAATCTGAGGCTCTGAGAAATACAGCTGTGAAAACAGCTGACATGAAGCCGTGTAATGCAATAATATATAAAAAAAGAAGCATGGATGACATTAATCCGGGAGTTTAAAATATATAAAAAGCTTTTTGCCTAACCACAAGGATTAATCTTCCAAGCCAACCTCTCGTATACAGTATGTCCTCGGTGGATATTCAGCAAACTGAACATCTCCAATTCAAATGATTAACCGGCAGTTTCTTTGCAGTTTCCCGTCCACGTCTGCTTATTGTCTTTGGCTTTATCGCGTACATGCTTGCTCTTTAAGAAATGTTGCTGGACTTGTGAGAAAGTATTCTGGACATGGGACGTGGAAAAAGTACTTAAATATTGTACTCAAGTAAAAGTACCAATACTTTGATGAAATATTACTCAAGTAGAAGTAAAAGTAGTCATCTGAAAATGTACTCAAGTAGAAGTTAAAAGTAGCTAATTTGAAATGTACTTTAAAGGGGAAATAAGTAGTTTATAGTGCCATCTAGAGGAGAGGCTGAAATTTACAACAAAGACCTGCTGCTCTGCTCACCCCCTCCCTTCCCTGAGCGCTACGGTATCCTCAGCTGGTCAAATGTCGTCCTCGTCGTCTTTCTCCGTGTCAGCAGATGAGGTTCGTGAGGCGAGGGAGAGGGCGAGCTACCGCGGCCGTAGCAGACGAAGCGGAGAGAGAGGAGGCGGGACTTCTGCTACAAGTAAAGAGACGCTTGATTTGTTCTCTCGCGTTTGTCCTTACAGGCTCCGGGAGAAACATGGCGTCTCGCTGCTAACAGTGGCTATGCAACCGCGGTCCGCGGTCATGTTATTTAACATGACTTTTTGAAACACTACGAAAATGAAACAAAAACTATTATACAGCGACTAGACAATGCAGGAGCACATAATATGTATAAAAAAGTGGATTTTGGGTTATATAAACCCATAAATACTACATATTGTACCTTTAAGTAAAAGTTACTTTTGATAAGGGGTCAGAAATCCAACTATTTTGGAGCTCACAGGATATTACGTCACTTTTGATGCACGCCCTCTTTGTTCACGCGCTGCTGTATAATTTCCCTCTGTAGGTCTTCATTGTGCTGAATTTTTTAATTTTTACTCAGTAATGGATAGGATTTATAAAGTAACTAAGTACAATACTTAAGTCAATATTTACACAAGTAAAATACAAAATCCTGATTTTAAATTGTACTTAAAAAATACAAAATTCACAAAAAAAAGTATTCAATACAGTAACTTGAGAAAATGTATTTCGTTACTTTCCACCTCTGATTTACAGTCACCGCTCCTTGTGTAATATTCATGACAATATAAAGTCACAATAAATTCAGATCAAATGACACTGTAAGCAAAATTGAACCAGATAAAAAGATATAATTAAAAAGTGATTAAGAACTGCACAGTACTTTGACTTTTCCAAGGTCAGCTCTACAAAATTCCAACCTTTCACAGCCATTGTGATCCCTTAGTGAAAGAATGATGGTATTATTTACACAACCTAATAACTGAGGAAAAGTGCCATTACTTATCAAGGTAGTGCCTGAATGGGCGACACAAAGGAAAAGTCACTTTAATACACAAACTGGGACAAACCCAACACCAAAGCACAGAGTTGGAACACTTCACATAATACAAAAGAAGAGATTAATGACTGGAGCCCACTTATTTTAGCTGACCTTCATCATTTGTCTTGTAGATTGTAAAGAAATGCTGATTCATCAGATTAGATTAGACGTATTTACATATGGCTAAGCGGGTCAGCGGTAGACAAGCGACAAAATATTAATAGAATAAGGATAAAAAATATTTAAAAACAAAATATACTGTATATATATATATATATATGTATGTATATGTATACACACAGGAACACACAACATAATAAAAACAAAGATAGATTAAAATAGACAATAATTTAATAACAGGAGTCTCAAACTCAAATGACCTGGGGGCCAATGCGCATCTATTGTGGTCAAGAGGGGGCCCGGCCTAGAGAACAAAAAGTTCAACTGTTCACAATATTGCACCATGATATCACACTTATACTTAATAATACTATTTATGATGTAAAATTAATGTATTAATATCTAAAACAGATATTTATTTTAAATTACATAAATAATAGTGTGGACAACTGTAATTAAAATTCATACCACGAGCCGTTTCGGCCACTTCCATTCGTAACAAGTGTATTTATATATGTAATTGAATGTTGTATACCAGGGGTGTCAAACTCTTTTTCACTGAGGGCCTCATCAGCATAATGGTTACCCTCAAAGGGCCAGATGTAACTGTCATACAGAATAAATGTAACTAAATGTAACCAAATATAATGTAAAATAAAGGTAACTACTCTATTTATTAGTTATTCAAGTTACAAATATGATGCATTATAGATGTAACCCGGTCGGCGATGGAGTTTCTTGACAAACTAACATTCTGCTGTGATCACAGTCTCAATCTCAATTTCGCTCGTCAAATACATGATGCAAATACAATGATACACTGCGATGTGGATCATTGTGGCAGGATGCCGTCACTTTGCTGGTAACGCAATCGCCATGCATTGTAGGAAATGTAGTTTATGGTCAACGCACGCCTTAAAGCAAGAGCAATTTTTAAGACCAATTAATCACTCGCGGGCCACATAAAATGACATGGTGGGCCACATCTGGCCCCCGGGCCTTGAGTTTGACACGTGTGTTGTAGATGATACATTTAATAATGGTTTAATTATAACCAAATAATATTACTGTTATCATAAACATTGCTAGCAAACATATATTATATTCTATCACTTCCCTGGCAGCTGTGCCTCAGCTACACAAATAAAATAATCATTAAAATATCAAAATAAGAAAAAAAACACTTAAATAAAATATAAGACAGGGTATTAAATAAGTAATATATCGCTTTCATTATGGAAAGAGCTGCAAATTTTCCCGGTTATACTGATACAGTGAGGAAAAGGACATTTCAAAAGTAAACACAACAATACCATAATATATTATTTTAAATAATACTATATTTAATTATTTTTTCTTTAGGCTTCGCCCTATATTTGTCACAATTATTATGAAAAAGACTCTGGCTTGTGCGATGTGTTCTAGTGAGTCGATTCCTTGGAAAGAGAAGGGAAAGGTCTTGATTGGTCTTTCAGAATGGCCAGAGAGTTATTTCATAACATCGGACTCTAGACTCCGTCTAGCTTCCCAGTCTCAGGCAACTGCTGCGGCGCTGCACTCCCTCTCAGACATAAGGTCAGAGGTGCACGATGAAAAATGAAGTGAGCAGTATCGAGGGCCAAGAATACGATTTTTTAAGAGAGTGAGAACAAACTTCTCGAGCGTGTTCTTCTTTCACCTGGTTTGTCTGGAATCCATTTAGCCTTTACATCACCTCCTAAGAAAAATGTATCCACCGATTACCCTTACTAAAAAAAAAAAAAAAATCATACATTACAGGAACCGAGCTCCATGATCCACTGATTTTAATTATTGAAAGAGATGACAGAAAAACCATGGGCTGTCTTCCCACTGCTCAACATTGGGCATGTGTGAGAGAACGTGCTTTAGGGGATTTGATGGATGAATGGTAGGCCTAAATATTTTCTCTCTTTTGTCCTCATGTGGTATTTCAGACCACATGTTTTCTCATGATTTTCTTGGGAGAGGCAGATACTTTGCTATAATTAAATCAATCATTATACCATCTGGCCCACTGCATTTGGAAAAACAAAACTAGTATCTGTTAGGGAATATTTTAATAATTCTTGCCAACAGGGGCGTTGTAGTTGGGGGGGAAAGTGGGATTAAACTACTGAGAGTTCCAGTGAGGGGAATCCCTGGAAAAGCCTGGCATGAAGGGCTTGTTTTTAGTTTACCTTTTTTTTATATACATTTCTAAATTATTTGTGTCTAAATTAATTAAAAATATTTGGGACTGAATTTCGCATAAAACATGAATACCATTATGGACGCTCTTTAAGTTTTTGTTTTTTTTCTCTCACACCCCCTACAAAAGGTGCAAAATGGTTCAGTCCGGTCCGCCACACCTGCAGCTAATGCAGCTAAGCATCACTGATGGCAGGCACCTGCAAAGATTTATGTTTTTCATCCAAGCAAAACAACAGAAATTAGGATACCAAATGTTTATTTTAATTGAACCATTATTTAACCAGAACATTTTCTCCTTTTCACGGGAGATATGACAGAGACAGGCAGCAGCACAAATGAAACACAAAACAGCAGAACACCAACAAAAATTACATTAGAACGAGTGCGCAGCGGCCATTTTATAGAGCACAGGTGTAGCTTCAGACAATAACACGTTATTAATGAATGAGTGGCCATGAGTTATGTATATGGCGTGATTTGGTGAGATTAAATTCATCTGCTGTTGATTCTGTGTCAAAGTTGCAGAAAGAAACGGAGAGAAATGAGGGATTACAGCTAACCAGCTAGCACAACGATGAGCACAGATTCATGCTGCCTTCACATGTTTTCGGAGTTTTGGGTTCCCGATGTGCAACACGAGTTCCCGAGTGGAGATGAACGTTGACATTTCAAGATGGCGGAGAGCAAAACAACATTCGTCACGAATGGTAAGTAGTTATTTTATTATAATTATTAAGGGTGAACATGTGTGTCAGCCATTTTTCATCTCGTTCCAACAACAAAAGCACTTGAACAATGGCAAGTTTCATATTTCCGTTAGCACGTTAAGGCATCATTTAAGAAGCTAATGTATTGGTTTTAGCTGATGTTAGCAGCTGTTTTCAAGTCCTAGCAAATTAGCATCTTGAAACATGGTTGAAAATGGGCCCTTCGGTTGTTCCCAAGGATAGAGGAAAAGCTTAATCCATAAAGAGGCAACGAAAATGTTTTATTAAAAGGAGTAATTTTACACTCATGTGAATATTGCAGTGAAAACACTTCTGCTTTGTGACGTGTAGCTTCTGTCCTTTCTTAGCCAGTCAGGCTATTTTCATTATCAGTTTGATCTGTCGGTTATTTTCTCACTTCGTTGATCCAAAAACCAAATGTATTCAGTTTTGTGCCATAGAAGAGCAAAGAAACAAGCAAACACTTTTAGAAGCTGAACTCATAGAAGTTGTTGTGACTGTGTGTTTTTTTTAATGCATAACATAGTAAATCAATTTATCTGTTTTCAATATAGTTGGCAATAACTTTTGTTGCAGCTCTATTAGCGAGAACAACGTGTTCCCGTCTTCTGCAGTGAAACTGTTAGGCCCATTAAATCTGTTTGTGTGAAGTACAATTGAATAGGACAATGGAATTTGGGATCTTTCTTAACCGAGATGAATGACACTGATGTGGAGAAATATGTATTAGTCAGTTTTACATGAAATGGACAGTATAATATCTGTCTGATTACACTTTTCCCTCACTAAATCTGCTGGGTCGAGGGGATTTCTGGAACTGAGAAATTTCAGAACCACATTTGCAAATGATTAACCCACAAATTTTTGTGACGTTAATAGAAATAAATATGTTTATTCCTACAGTACATCCATTGAAGAACATGATGACATAATTTTACAGAAGGATGAGTACATTGAGGGTCCAGTGCCAGTGTTATTTAGTTTGTTTGCAGTCAGTCAGGAAAGCTGTGGACATCTTCATCCACTGGCATGGCAAGGAATGGCACCCAGTGTGGTTTTCTGCTACTGTAGGCCATCTGATCCGAGGTTTGCCCATTGTCTCTGACCTGTGGCGTCAACAACCAGAGAACTCCCACTCACTGGACATGTACTCTTCTTTTTTGGACCGTGCTCTAAAGATGGTTGTGCATGAAAATCCCAGTAGATCAGCAATTTCTGAAAGACTAGCCCATCTGGCACCATCTACACTGCCACATGTTTGAACTTGAGGGGGTCGTTTTCATCATGTTTATATCCTAAAATGCACTGAGTTGCCACCATGCAATTGGCTGAGTAGATATTTACGTCATTGTGCAGTTTAAAGGCGGACCTAATAATAAAGTGATTGGTGAGTTTATTGTTGTATAAAATGGGAATCAATCCATGTCTAAGCCACAATGCCATGTGTAACATTATCTACCAGTATTACTTTTCTTAACATTGATGTTGGGCAGGTAGCCAGGGCTTTCATCATCTTAAATAATCTCATGTATCATAGTGGAAACATTATACTAAGCAAACATTTGTAACGGTTTCATGTGAAAGGAAACCTAAACAACACTAATAAATGAAGAAGTCTGTGAAATGGTTAAAGAGACAACTCTTAATGCTTGTTGACAGGTCTGGCCTTGTAGTAGTTAGTGAGCAAGAGGATGCATTAGAGTACGATGGAAATGAAGAGAGTAACGAAAATGAAATTTGCTTTGAGGGCAGCAAGAGGGATGAGAAGTGTTTGCCAGAGAATTTAGGACTATGGCCAAAGACGTTAACAAATAAACAGAGAGACACAATTGTGAATAATTAGAAATGAACAAAATAATGTTGTCTTTGCACGCTACAGTTACCAGTTACTTTTACACGAGCCAAAGCCTGAAAAACAAAAGTGGTCTTCAATAGCGAGTCGCTAGAAGACATGCCCTGATTCCTCAACAGACAAGAAAAATACCATGGATTTTATGTTTTATATCGCAAGATTAACTGACAGCAACAGAATAGACGTGAATGGGTCACAGCTTTGTAAATTGCAGTGATCGGTTTGAGTTTGTGTTTTTTAATTGGGTGTGGTCTGTTTTATCTCACAAAAATCTACAGCAGAGCCACTTTGACCTGTAGCAGTGAAGGCCAGATGCGAGAGCTCTCTGTATGACTTTATTCTGAGGTAAGAGACCCAGTGCTTCATCACACACAACACAGATGTGACGTGACAAACAGAATGTGAGACTTCTTTCCTTTTTACAAAGTAGCGGGGAAAGAAGAAATGACACTTTGCATTGCAGCTACCAACGCAGAGCAAACCTGGCACATGGGAGAGTCAAAGAAAACATACAAAAGGTTGGATTTATTGTTATTCATGAAAGCTATTTAGAAAATATATTAATCTTGCTAAATTTTCAGACCTTTGGCTTCCAAGGTTTTGCTTCAATAAACAGATATCTGATGAGATAGTGAGTGAGATAGTGGGAAGAGGTGATGTAAAAACAGTTTTGTAATGTTGGCTGAAAAAAGCACCTTCAAATTGGACCGGACAACAGACGTTTGTTAAGCTCAGTTGAAAAACTATATGGTCTTGGATTTTCTTTGTTAAAACTAAAGCAGGAATCAGGTTTTCAAGCTTATAGTGTCGCCATGGTAAGCCCTTTTCAGACTGCATATTTGGCACACTGCCTTCATCTCGTCACACAGCTGAGGTCTAAGGCATTTTTTTTCTTCTGCAAAGCGAACGGGGAACTGAAAAACACGAATTACCCAATAAACAAATCATCAAATGCTCGGCAGATAATTGCAACGGAGAATTAGCTAATCATTAATTATAAACAAACTAATGACTACATCCATCCATCCATCCATTTCCCAGAAGTTCCTATTAAAAACAATATGATGACTGACTCTGCTATGAAAATGAACAATATATACATACATATTTTGCTGTATGAGTAACACATTTAAAGGCCACTAAAATATAATGATTTGATTGTTCATCTAAGACGAGAAAGCCAAGGAACATGACTCATTATTTATGCTTTTACAGTACATATAATTTTTGAACAAAACCTAAAGAAGGAAAATGATGTCTTTAATTGAGTAATAATCCAGCTGCAAAAGAGTAATGCGATCGTGTGTGACTCCCACATGTAATGGTGGCAATATCTCTGGAGAGGAGCAGAGTTGTCGTACCATATGTGAGCGTAAATATCAATAACAAACAGCTCAGAGTAATTAGCATAAAAAAGCTCAAACCTGCATCTGTGATGTAACTGTGTAAATGCACGGCTTGACACATTGTGAAACACCACCACAGCTGAACAGGCACATCCCAGTTATAGTACATTTAATGTATATTAATGAACATTGTGTGTGTGTATTAGCTGTTTTTTGTAATTCCCATCTACATTCAATGCAGTGTTTGGTAACATGCAACCGTTTTATCGCATACACCATATCTGTAAATTCAATTAAAATGTATAGGCATAGATGATGATTGTATTTTTACTGTAAAACAAGTTAAACTTATTTCTCCACACATCACCAATAAAAAGCGATGTTTTGGGCATAGGAATGTCTGACAAAATAATGTGCTCAAAATATTGTATGTCAAAAGACGATGTCTCGATTTAAGCATTCGGAAGATGTGAGATTGCAACACATGTCAGTAATGTAAGGCATTAGATACAAGGCTGTTGTAAGAAGTTCAGTTCACCGTGGAAGACAACAACACATGGTTCTACTTGAAGAGGAAATCCTGTCGGGTTTATTTTTCAATGGCTTTTGCTTGTTCGATAATATTCTCATGGTGGTTTAAGTGTTTATTATGCAGAAACACGCATCTCCAAACGGGCAGGGTGTTCCCGTAAGATTATGAGAAGGTCCTCCAAGAGAGATGATGCCGTCAGTATCATGGAAAGATATTCTGACAGAACGTGGCAAACATTGCTTCCATGTGAGAGTAATTTCCTGCCTGTGCTTTAAGACGGCGGCGTCAGGAAGGAAAAATGCCCCGTAAAGTCAACATGCATGTTTTTTCCTTTTCTGCCGCAGCCTAGATTGATAGATATACGTCAAATTATGGTGTCTGGTTTTATGCAGGTATGAAAAAACACTGATGACTTTCTCTATAAAATAAACAGACTTTATTGGACTCAAGCTTATGTGAAACAAACAAACAAAAACTTTGTAGTCAAAATATCAAAATATTGCTTAATCCTGCTTAAGTCCTCAGTGCAAAATCAAAGCGTACATTATCTCAAGGCATTTTAAAGCGGAGACTTTACAATATTAGAATAGACCGAAGCAATAAAACGTGATGTGTACGACATATCCAAGAGCCTGTAGGCCATGTTCATAACTTTGTAACCGTAAACCCATCCATGATCATTTTTCTTCTGGTTTTAACGTTTTATTAGGAAACCTATTATATCACAAATTAACTCATCGTTCAGCAGCTATATTCACGGCTTATTCTTCCCGAGCAGTATTAAACAATAATTCAGTGTTAGTGTATGCTGGGAAAGATGAAACTTTGATGATGATGATCTGTAGCATGTGTGAAATTTCTTCACCATTTGGCCTTTGTCATAAATCAACAGCGCGAAAACTTGGAAAAGTGAACTGAAGTGGGAGTTTATAGCCTTTTATGGCTGCAGTTGGGGGGGAAATTATCTTACTCCTGTCCTCAAAGCTGCACCTTTCATTTTTTTCCAAAATTTAAATTTATTGTGGAAGGTTAGCAGCACTGCTTTTACTTCGTGAATTGCATATCCTCCCAAAACATGATGAATTGTAGCACTTACCAAGGGGATGTTTTTTCTACTGTTTTCTCTTCTTCTTAAACCAGAAAAAACTGTAACTAACCAGAGTGGGTTGTCCAGCGACAGGGAGTTAACACTCACCAGCCACTATAATATAGAGTGGTACCCAGTGTGGTCTTCTACTAGTGCAGCCCATCTGCTTCAATGTTGGACTGAACAGAACTGGTCTTCTGCATACCTTTGCTGTAACCATTTGTGATTTGAGTTACTGTTGCTTTTCTATCATGTTGTTGCAACCTGGTCATTCTCCCTCTGACTTCTGGCACCAACAAGGGATTTTCAACCAGACAACTGCAGCTCACTGGATATTTTCACTTTTTTTTTTTGGACCAGTCTCTGTAAACAATGGAGATGGGTGTATGTGACAAAATCCCAGTAAATCAGCAGTTTCTGAAATACTCAGACCAGCCTGTCTGCCACCAAGAACAATACCATGTTCAAAGTAATTTAAATCATTCACAAAAGACTTGTACTGTCTTCTACGAAGATACTTGAGCTTAAGTCTCGTTCAATCAGACAGAAGAGTACTTTTTTTTTTTTATTACCTTGACACGTGATGTTACATGTGACATGTCTTGCGTCCTGTTTTATCCAGGTTTGTCTGGCGTCCTGTTGAGGACAGACAGCGTCCCAGGTGTGTGATCGGATGACCATTGCAAAAGGTAAATCACATCATGGACTGGGGGAAAAAGTCACAAGTAAACAAACACCACCGCTGTATTAGCCATCAAGGTCTGGAGGAGAGATCTTGGAAGCAAAACATGCCACAGGAAGACCACAGGAAGTGGTTGAAACATGTCAAGGTAAACCATCCTTATTTTTCTGTCTCACTGAACAAAACTTATTAATTAATTTAAAGGGGACATATTATGCAAAATCAACTTTTAAATAATTTTAATACTATTTGGGACTCTGGAGGCCCTATGAGTAGGCAAAGTGTGAAAAAAGATGACTCACTCATGTTTTTGTGGTCCTCCTCAGTCTAAGTACAGGAGATAAAACACGCAATGTTGACTTCTGCACACAATCTGACGTCACATTGTGCAAATCCCTGGAATTGTTGTCTCGCAGAGCTCCGCTTTGTCCCTAAAAAAGCAAGAGAGTGCAGGCGAGGGCAATAGTATCCGGAAGAGAGGAAGTCTGCAAAGTCTTCTATTCTTGGCTGCACAGTGCAGCACAGAGTTCTACACAAACTTCCAGCCTCAGAGGATAGTCCAGTGGATACATTTCATATATGATGGCAATGTGCCGGCTAGAGTCAACAAATGATGGCTTTTCCAAATGCTAACTGTTGTTAGCTGCCTGAGCTTCAGTGACGCTGACATAGTTTCCTGTGTCCCATTTGCATTTAAAGAGACAGGCACTCAAAAGCGAGTGTTCTGAACAGGGCTGTTTTGGCAGGGTGATTGAACTGCTATGGTGATTCATCCTTAAGGTATTTTGACCAAAGCATGTCACAGACATGTTCATTAGGACACCCGGGCACTAGGTTAGCTTAAATACTTATAGGGTATAATATGTCTCCTTTAAATCATAGTTTCGTCCCCGTTCTGATGCTTAGTTTCAGGTGTACCCAATAAAGTGGCTGGTAAGTTTATTATAAACTATTCTGATTTCTCGACACCAATCATCACAGCTGGTTATGAAGCATGTGTAGCGTTGCTCATGTTGAGCTGTAACACTATCTCGCTGTAATCTTACCAAGTTTTTCCACAACTGCAATCACGAGTACAACGTTGCAGTCTGATTTGTCAACACAGTACATTCTTCAGCAATACTGTTGCTGGATGTTATTTGACCGTGCACTGGGCATTAGACTCTGCCAATGCGGCTTTGATGTCTCCAATGCAATTTCAGAGTCTGAGAAGCCAAACACTCCAGCAGATGTAATCATTTGGTTCACTTTGTGCCAACACGGTCGTACATTAAGGGGGATTGATTCAGTCTTTTTGGATTTTGATGCTCCCCAGATGGGAATCATTTGATTGTTAACAGCATCTGAGTCGTCACTGGAAAACCCAGTTTGACATGAGCATGTTTGTCGATTCCGCCATAAACACGATTAATGGGGTGTTTTGTGTTAACGTGAGGGGTGTCATTAAGGTTAGCTCGAGCGCTATTACCGGTAGTGTTGTCCGGCGAACGCGGTTTTTCACACGGCTTATGGATTAATTGTAAATATTGATGTATTTTGAAAATAGTTTTATTCATTGTCCTTGGATTTGAATCCTCTTGAGCTGTTGAAATGGTTGAGAGATGTAGCTATCGTCATGTCTTACCTCAGATTGATTGCCGTTTCATATTTTCTCCAAAGCATAACATTTTCTAAAAGCATCAGTCTACAGGCACTTCACCTGACACTGTTTAAATTCAGTTGTCGAATACGAAAAACAGGCAGCTTCTATATATACACACACACACACACACACACACACAATTCAGACTTACTAATTAACTGTCTCGTCTTGAATCAATAACCCGAGGCCCAGGAGTTCGAATACCTTTTGTCATGTGTTTGGGAGTGTTGAATTGATGGTAAACTACTGATGATTTGTATGACTGAAATTTACAGAACACTTGATTCCTTCATGTTATCCCACACACTTTTACACCTGAAGCAACAAATGGAAGCCTTGGCAGACCGTCAGGACGCTCATCAATTAATACGTGAAGCAGTTGAACCTCCCTCTGTCCTCAAAGCAGTATGTTGGTTGATAAACTGCGAGACCTCTGTGCGTTGAACTGTTATGTAGAGGAAATGGAACAATTTGATCCATATGAAGAAAAAGGTTTTGTTCACTCCTATTGTGATGAAGAGGAAAGAAGGTGCTTGGTAATGCTATAGTGAACCTGAAGTTAACGTTAGATTTGCAAACGTCACATACAACCAGGCAACTGTTGGATAATACCAGATATCAGTCACACTGGAGTCCACTTATCATCATCTAAATGGGAACATCATTTACAACCCTGACATCATTTGTTATTACAGAAGACCTGAAACCAGGAATTGATACCACGATCTTCATGGGAAAATGTTCCCTGACGTCGTGAGAAGTAGGCTCGTTCTCCCGTATATATTTATCTCTGGGTTGTTCTCATCCGGCAAAACCCGAATATTACATCCAGTCTATGGTTGTACGTCTACGTACTGGGGAGTAACATTAATACCACATTCTGTGTCTGCAGTCACCCATGTGATTGCCAGTGAGACATAATATAAATGATGAACTGTTGCTGCCGTGAAAGATTAAATGTTGATAATATTTAGCACAGCAGATTGCGTGTTCTTGCGTGCCACTCGTTTTTGCCAATACCCAATGTCTGGTGTTTAAATGTTGACTCAATAGCTGAGCTGTGAGCAGAACCCAAAGTTTGTCCAACTGATGATGAAAAGACGGAAAACAGGTGGAAAACTGCAAACCTTTCATAAAGTATTAAGAGGCCAGACATAAGAATGACCAACTTTAACAAAGCATGCTTTCTCTTTCCAGGGATGCTTTTGTCACAAGGGAATAATCTCACACTTGTTTTTCTCCTGCTAAATCTGACATACAGGATTGTATCCAGTCCAGTGAATAATGAGCCTCATTCTTTCTTCTTTTGCTTTTAAAGCCATACACTTGTCGCCGGTCACAATACAACTTTACAGATGTTGCCATTTTTGAATTGAAAATTACAATTGTTGAATTGCAATTACAACAATATCCTCTCTTAATTTACTGTGTAATGTCGGAGGACATTGTTCAAGTTTGCACGTAAGGTTTGTTTCTTGAGTTAAAACTCAAATATTTATGTTTTTAGTAACTTGCACTGCCATTCAAAAGTTTGGGGTCACATAGAAATGTCCTTATTTTTGAAGGAAAAGCACTTTTTTCAATGAATATAACATGAAATGAATCAGAAATACACTCTATACATTGTTAATGTGGTAAATGACTATTCTAGCTGCAAACATCTGGTTTTTAATGGAATATGTGTATAGAGGCCCATTTCCAGCAACCATCTCTCCAGTGTTCTAATGGCACATTGTGTTTGCTAATCGCATTAGAAGGCTATTGGATGATTAGAAAACCCCTGTGCAATGACGTTAGCACAGCTGAAAACAGTTTTGCTGGTTCTTTGACGAAAGCAAAGTTATTTTGAATAAAAATCATTATTTCTAATCTTGTCAATGTCTTTGACTTTATTTTCTATTCATTTTGCAACTCTTTATGGATAAAAGTGAGCTTTTATTGTAAACACACAAAAAAATGTGTAGGTGACCCCAAACCTTTGAACGGTAGTGTAAATGTTAAACACTTAGTCAAAGGATGGTTTTGAATATTTCAGACTACTTAAAATGTAGATTTCCTCACAGTTTAATGTCTAACTTGACAACAATAAAGTACCACACTGCTTCCTGTTCACCATATACTGCTGCCCTCTGATTGAACACTTAAACACAGTATTCAGAGTCGTTGACTTTGGATAATTTCTATTTTATGTGCATTTAGCATTTCAACTCTTATTTAAATTTCTATTTTGCTCTTTCTCATAGACCAGCAGTTTTTTTTTTTTTGCAAAACACAGAAGGGCAGTGGTTCGTAGCAGAAACCACCTGCACAAGTGCGAGCTCTTATGTCATAAAGGTAATTAAGACCATGTCGTTCAGGTCTGCACGCGCGCTCAATGCAGCAGAGTTCTTAGCCAGGTGTTAGCCATTATGTCATCAGGTTCATTGAGTTTATCAGACTTAAATACTCACTGATGACTGCGAAGCGATACTGAGATTCTACTGATTCGAAGTAATCTCACAGCGTGTTGCTTTATCGTAATAACATGAAAATCATATAAAATGTACAAAATAATTACAAATGATGGAATTATGACCCATAGTTTGCTTATTAGTTAAAGCGTTGTACTCTTGTTTCATTGACACAGGTTTGACTCCCATGTTAGGCTTTTACATATGCCAATTTACTTTTTTATATAATTGTCTGTATTTTACAGCCTTGCCCTGTCTTTTTTGCCCTAACCCTAACATCACTTCAGCCTGTCCTCAATTAGAAGACACACACGTTTCTGCAGCTATTCTTTTCGGACACAACATTCAGTTTCATTCTTTTGGTCAGCCTTAACAAAGCGTCGTCCCCAACATTAACCCTAACCAGTTAATGTGTAACCCAAACCACAATTCAAATCGTAGCCCTACATTTAACCAGTTCCAAAGAGATGATGGATCAGGTTTTGGTCTTTATGAGGACTACTGGTCCTGACAGAGTCCATGTTTATGTGCCAGAAAAGGTTCTAAAGAGGTAACAAATACCAGTACACACATGCATGCACGCACAGAGCTAAGGGATTATGTCATCACCTGATGAGTCTTATTATGGTCTATTTGGTTGCAAACTCTGAATTCCATAACTCATACTGTAGATATCAGTAGACACTCTTGAAGTCAATCTGGTTTTACTCACTGACGATCATTGGGTTACATACTTCTCAGAGTGTTCCGATCAGCTCAGCAGACTCGCAGAGTGGGAATCGAAGGGGCTTCAGTCTGCCAATGACAGCTGTTATTTTTGAGCAAATAAGCAAATGCCCTCAAATACACCTAAAGCTGCTGTAGGCGCAATGACAAGAGAAAGTGTCATTATCTCTCTTGGATTGCTTGATTTGCATTATGCTGAAAGGTTATTGAGGATTTAGTGATTCATAACATAAAGCAGTATTGCGTGCTGTACCGTGTAATGCTAAAATGCACAGTAAAGCACAAGACAAAGATGTTTCCCTACATTTCTTCCTCATTTGTACCACGTAGTACAGCTTGTCAAAAGTTGTAAAGTTTACCAAGAAGACACACTGCAGTCTCCTGATTGGTAGATATACATGCATTAACCCTTTAGAGCACAGAGCATTTAGGCTGCTTTTTTCCTATGACTATATTAAAGCTCCCATAGAGTGGTCCTATCGCACATATATGTGAATTATGGAGGTCTACTTACATACATTAACTTGTTTTTATGGTCAAAAACCTCCTATGCTGAAAACGAGCGGATAGAAATATCTCCTCACTGAAGCTCTTGTCAGCTGCGCTGTTTCAGACTGAAATCTCACCCCCAGCAGACAGACTGTGTTGTGATTAGCCAGCCAGTGAGGGCTTTCCCCAACTGTCTTGCGATTGGCCTATACCTGGAAGTGACGTAATCAGCACACTAGCTCTCAGAAGCGCAGCTCCCCATCTGGAACGGTGGATGAACTGCTACTCATTATTAAAACATTGTTTTAAAATAGCTTCGCCACGACTCCCCGCCGCTGTACCTTTCACAACTTTGACCCGGACCCAGAGTCAGAAGACACTGTCGCAAGCGAAACACTTCCACAACGGACGTTCTTCTTCTGCGGTTCAATGTACGCAACCAGATGTGCCCGGACTAGTGCCCGGAGCAGGAGGGTCAGCTGTTCAGGAGAAATGCTGTTTATGTAACCGGACCAGGTTTTTTCAGAGATCTCGCTGAGCCCGAGATTACAATAAAACACAGCGTTCTCAGCCGTGGCTGAACTGTTTGTTTTGAACCTTCAGGGCTTCATAAACGAGGTAATGGTGCAGATGCGCACCAAAAAAACAGTGTTAATTGGTACATCCGTTCTATGGGAGCTTTAAAACGTTATAAGAATGTGCAATAAAGTGTCTTATATCCTTTTTTCAGCATACACTGTAGAAACACACCTGCTCACACAATGTTGAGCTCATCTGCACCGTCCTGCTTGATGGAAATGGGGCTTTACTCCTCTTCAGAATACACCTCTCAATAAAATGTACACACGGCAACGTGTTTCTTGTTACCAATACCCCTTAAGTTTACCACCATCACCATGTGCCTGCATCGGTACACTCTACAAATACCAACTGTAAGCCACTCTGCCAGCATGGTGACAGACAGGATACACTGCTGCACAGCTAAATGCTTATCGCTTTAATGTTTTTACTGGGTTTGGCTTTCCCAGGATTGCCCAATTCCACCGAAGGTGATTAATTACTGCTAAACCAGGGGTCATGTGAAATGATTTGCCTGCTGCCACCTTGCATTTTCTTTCTCATTCATTTGAGGTAAAGGAAATGTGAAATTATTTGAATGAAAATAGAATAAGAATTAATACTTGTATACACTCATTTTCAACAGTAAGAATTTTAATACTGAATAGATTTGGGATTTTTATTCCGAGCTGTACTGCTATAGCTTTTATCGCTGCACTTTTAAACACGGTTCATTCTAATTTGACATCAAATTAAGTAGCACAAATGTCAGGGTGCGAGTTGGACTAGTTGTCTTCATAGTCATTTTCTGTTTTTTAGATTGGGTACAAACATCGTAGTCCACGGTTTCTGCTTGATTCCTGGAAATGGAATATCTCTTTTTTGGATATTGTGAAGTCATTTTGATCAGGATACCATAAACATCAGTATTTGCAATTTGCTTTTCTGTTCTTGTTTGTGAAAAGGTAAATCAAGCAGCAGCAGTTTATGATTACACTTGTGGGATTTTCAAGGAAACAAGGACATATTTAAATACAGGGATTGTAACGGCATCTTTGCTTCTTCTGCAGTGAGGTCAGGTTGGCTACAGCTCGCTCTCATCATCCATCACACCTCTCAAATATCCACTGGCCTCATTTTTTGTTATATTGCACTGATGGAAAAGCACATATTTCTAATAACCACGGCTTTGTTCAGTTCATGTCGTCAGGACAGTGTGGCAGTGAGCCAGCATGTACCTTGTAACTGAGGAACGCTATATGGAACTGCCTTTCCACTATAGTGCAAAATTACTCCACGGCTATGGAAGGTGTAGGATATTAGGTTCCTCGCTGCATTGTTGCAAAGTGCATTATTTTAATGGTGCAGTCCATTGAGGGCGAGTGGCTTGCATCACTTTATTCCTGACATACAGTAGATGCACACAGGAAACAGAGGATTGAGGAAAGTATTAAAAACAGAACATCCAAACTCATCATTATTATTATTTCTATAGGACTGGATTTTGATTCACATTCACATTCATTCAAGTACAGCACTCTGCTGCTTTGAGATACGTGTCCATTTTTATGTTATGTTGTCATGAGTGACTGATTGATAACAGATATTCCACATGCCTTGTTACATTAGGTAAGCTATAGATGAGCTCAGGACAGCAGGAGGACTGCATGCTTGGTTGATCTTTCAGGTCGCAGATGCTGACCTAAAAAGAAAGCTGCTAACTTCCAACAATAATTTATGTGTAAAATTGCTGAAATTTCCACAACATACCACTTCAGTGCCTTTACAGAAAGCCAGAGCAGAATGTTTTGCTTGCCAATTATGCAATGCTTTATATTATTTTTCTTTTTTAAATTAGATTTCACTGCAGATTTCCATAATTTGATATGGTTTCTTTAATTCCAGTAAGAAACATTGTGAGCGTCACAGCGGTGACAGTTTTGCATCGTTGTGGAGGTCCAGAGATTTGACATGTGCTTTGTTTTAGATTTTTTTATTAAAAGTAAAAACATATTAGATCAGTCACTGCTAACGCTAATACTAACTGTTATGTTGTGGCTCCTCAAACTTAAGGCCACATTATACTTCTCCGACTGCGTATGCGTTATCCGTCTGCGTCACCACGGAGATGCCTCGAGCCTTTATACTTCTGCGTCGTGGTGACGGACACGCGCTGCAATTTCCCGCCCGATCAGTAGGGGTCGCTGCGCAAGGTTGTTGTGCTTCTGGCTACAGTGAGCAATGGCGTCGAGAGAGAAAGACTGTTGTTGAAACAGTAGCCGTTTCTCACTTTTCTGTGTCACGGAACGCAGTTTTAAGATCATTTGAGGCGAGAAATTGTCTTTGTTTAGAGTCTAAACATGTGTTGTGTGTGTTAAGATATGACGTATTTATAGTTTGGCAGCGGCGTTATCGGCGGGGATCAGCTCCGCCTCTGTGGACGGTCGGGTGCCCACTGTGAGCCGGCACAGAGCAGCTTCGCTCGGCCTGTCCTGAGGACCAATCGCAGCTCTTGCCGTCTCCGTAGTCCCTTGACGGAGTGACGGACACTTAAAAAATATTTTGTGCAGTCGGAGACTACGTAGAGGCTCTTCGACAGGCTCTTCTTCGACAGGCTCTGCGTCGACGCAGAGTCTCTGCGTAACCTACGCAGAGCACTTTACGCAGAAGTATAAATTGGGCTTTAGGTAGATAATTGTGCTTTTAGATACGAATAGCTCATGCTCAAATATATTGTCTTTTTTTGGTCCGTTGTCTCTGGATATGTATCTCAGTTTAATGTTACAAAGAAGAACATCTATCAGTAACCCCCCCGATCCCGAGAATAACGTTATATTCTGACAAATGCAACAAGACACTTCATGGTGCATCAGGATTTCTTATTTATGCCAAGTCTCGTCAAACCTTAGTGCCAGGAGTTTGATCTAACAAAGGGCCCATTAGGAAAGTGCCATACTGTAGTTGCACCGAAAGCATTTTTCTGTTATTTTCCTGGCAAATTCAGTGGAAAAACGTCTGTTCTGGGCTTTTTCTGCTTTCTCTCAGTCAGACAGTTTGTCCCACCTGTCAAAACGCTTGACCAGTCGTTCAGTTCTGACAATTTATGAGCCAATGACACGAAATCTTGACAAAGTAGTGGTCGTAATGTTTTGTTTCTATTTCGACCCCATTTTATATCAAAACAAGGTAAACTGATTAATGATTAGATTGAATTGATCCTATAGAAAACACTATGTACAGTGACTTTCTGTATTTTTAATTTGTCAGGCTAGTTCAGTATATCCCCACACATGATTAATTAGCAGTTGCTGTTTCTTTTACAGTATATACACGCAGTATATCATGAAACTGAAAACGCTGTTTAATTTTCTGCATCAATGACATTTTAATAGATTTTTTTTTATGATCGTATTAACAAAACAAAAGCAGTTTATGTTAGACAGCTTGTATTTTCCCTCGCTGTAAATACTAGCGGTTGAGCCAACCGGCTGTTATAAAGGGTGCTCCATGTGCAGTCAGCTGTCAGCCAACAATCCTTCGTGTTGTCATGAGCTTCCACCGCCTCAGAGCTGAGCGCTGCTGACAGATCGAGCTCCAGAGGCTGAGGGCATTGAAGAGAAGCAGTCAGGCTGCATCACCGATACAGTAACATCACAGCTATGAGTAGAGAAATCGCTGGAGAAGCAGCAGAGCAGGCCATGAAAAAGAAAGATCTGTTTAATCAATCATGTTGACGGCTTCGACTGGAAAAGTAGACAATGAGCCATTTTATAGAGGCCTTACACACACACAAGTTTATTTATGCATTTTTTTCCCTGTATGCATTAATTCAGACACACACGGCACGTGAAATTAAGCCTATAATACATTTCTGACAATGTTTTAGTCCAATATGTGAGTTTGATTTGTAATTTTCTCTTTGGTTTCTTCGCCAGCGTAGCCTGAAAAAAGAGGCAAAAGAGGGGTTGAGTCCCACAATGGCTTATAAAGTTACATTTATTTACTAGTGACGTTGTTAAATATTATGACTGAACTCACTGTCACACTAATATTGTCTGTCTTCATTAATAATGACTTGGTCACATACCATTTCTTAAGCGGCGTGCTTATGACACTCATTTCACTCCAAATAAATTTGGACACCAGGTTCAAAGTTTGGACAAGAGGAGGAATCGGAGGAATCAAGCAAACCATTCCTAGACCTGTTTAAAAGAGCATATGATTCAAATACAGATAAAGGTATTACTCTCAGGCCCCTTTAAAAGCCTTACACAACCCCTATATGTTTAATCAAAGTGGGGAATTGGGGAAGGAGGAATTCAAATATCAGAGGAAGAGTGAACAATGATGGTCACATCAGTGGAAATGCAGTAGGCAAGGCAAGCTTATTTGTATAGCACCATTCTTACACAAGGCAATTCATAGTGCTTTACAGGCAAGGAAATACATTTGAAAAAATTATTGAAATTAAACAATTTAAAATCAAGCAGAAATGAATGCAATTAAAAAGGAAAGTCCATCCATCCATTTTCTACCGCTTATCCAAGGTCGGGTCGCGGGGGTAGTAGTTTGAGCAGAGAAACCCAGACTTCCTGGATGACCGAGCTTCTCACCCTATCTCTAAGGGAGAGCCCAGACACCCTGCAGAGGATAAAAAGGAAAGTTAAAGTGGTTAAAACTGGCAATGTCAGAAAGCTGCAGTAAACAATGTTTTCAACCCTGATTTAAACAAGCTGATTGACAGTAGTTCACAGAGTTGGAGGGAGTTTGGCTGGAGAAGTATGATCAGCTATATTTTATCACGCCTTTATCACATTGTTTCTGTGTTAACTTTTATATCTCAACAGTGTGTTTTTGTCATCTGCATCAAGTTCATCTCAACGCTGGGGGAAATTCTTTTTCGACCGTCAGAAGTGCAACAACAACATTGTGTTCTCTTTTTGTTTGGAACTATTGATTCCCGAATAGTTAAGCAGTTGCATCCTTTTATTACACGCAACAATGGTCTCATGAGTTTTCTTTAAGGTTTGTTTCACAGCATGCCAGCAAAGACTTTATTTTATCCATAATATGCCTGTCACACAGTATTTGTTGAGGGAGGCAGTGCCAGGGAATGAGTCATTTGTGTTCCGTCAGTGACTTTGAGACGAGCTATTATGTGATTTACTGGCCCTCTGGTAGATATTAAGCTGACATTAAATCCCTATGTTCTTATTTCCCCAAAAAAAATGGCACTGCGCAAGAAACATGAATATATTCTCGAGAACCGAGGACGCACAATATCTCAGCCTTAGACTCACTTAGCAGGGGGTGTTGAATGTTCCTGATGCATATCCATCTGACATAAAAAAAACAAAAATAAAGTGAGTCCAAGCTTGTAAAACTTTCCTTTTAGTTGATGTTTCCATTTACTGCAGTCATGATAAATAAAATAACAATGTTAAATAGATTTGCTCCCGACCAACCTGTTGAACCGATCTTTACTGCTACATCAGGTGCTCTGAGGTAAAGAATTTGTAAAAAAGAGTGTGTATAAATAGCTCTGACATTAACCCTTTAAAGTACGCACCAAGAAAAAAGCAAAGGAAATGTTTTTTCTTTGCATTTTCTATTATTTATTTTATTTACTTATGATAACCATAATAACAATCCATTTTTTATTTTTTTATTTTTAAATTAGACCCTACAGTATTTCAGATACAGGCCTCTACAAACGGTTGAGACGTCTGTTCATAATAAACCTGGTTTAAGTACAACAATTGCAACATTCACAAGTCACATTAAGTGGTATTGAGTTCAGCTTGATGCATTTTTCAATGAGATTTAGTGACTTAAAGTGTGGTCGACCAAATGGTTTGAGTATTACATTAAAGGGTTAATAAAGGCAAAGTTGTATTATGACCAGAGGCAACATGTGCAGGCAATTATTAATTTAATTAATCCCGTCCACGAGACAGAAGGTACACACACAGTTTTTTGTTTATTTTTGTAAATGAGTAGATTCAAAGATGAAGATCATGGACAAAGGTATATATATTTCCATCCTTTATGATCCTGTTTAAACTGTGCTCATGTGACGCGACCTCATGCGGTCACTCGTCATAGTCCTGTAGCACTCGTTCACCGTTTTCCTCTGCCTGTAAATATCTGCTACCAATTAGGTAAACAAGAAGCTGCCCGCCTTTGCCCCATGGGTTTGGCTTGGTTCAGGGAGGAGGAGGAGGACGTGCAGTGTGTCATGCAAATGTCAAAGCCCGAAAGATGTTCTCCTTGTTTTTTTGTCCCATTTTTAGACTCTCACTGGCACTAAAAGATTTATTGGTGCCAGGCCATGCCTGCTCATCCTACATTATCTTAACTTATATACAGTTATTCTGTTTTAAATCCTTGGAAGTAGCATTAATGGGTGCAGCTAACTCTCCTGACAGTGACCCTTTACATGTGAGAATATCCAGACTCAGGCCTACAGGCCCTGCACTGCTCCAGGCCACCCTGCACTTGTTAGATAAGATAAAAAGAACAGAAGCAGCGACGAACTGCAGAGGTGATGTGCCCGACTCAAGCTTTTCTTCAAGTGCAGATATCAATCCATGCACCTACAGATAATAGGCGATCCGAAAAAGCTGGTGAGCATTAATATTGCATTCTTGTTGCTTTCTCGGCTTGGTCCCGATTGGCTGAGGGTGATGTCAAACAGGACTAATGCCAGTTGTCAAAAAACGCAGACAGGAATAGCATCCAGCTGGAGAGACCGTGATGACAAGAATAATCACATGTCCACTGAAGACCCAACGTCTTGATTCCTGGATACCGTTTTAGAAATGACTTAAGTTAGCGTGATGCTACTACAGCGTATTAAACAATGAGGCCTATTTAATGACACATCTTGTGTAACGCACTGCTAAACTTATGCAGACGTCTGGTGTTGGAGTCATTGTCTTTTAGGTCAGGAGTTGTAAAGTAACAAACTATTTAAATATGTTGTTTCTTTTGAAATGGTACCAGTTTTCTCAAATGAAGTGGAAATCCACATCTATTCATCCCTCCACGTCTTTAATCACACCGGGGTGGGGTAGCGTTCAGTTTTTTATCTCGACTGAAAACAGAATTATAAAATGAGTCCCTGATGTAGCGGTCTCCAAATTATATTTATTTGCAAATAAAAAAACTAATCTGAACGCTATGAAGTTCCTATAAATACCAAAACTCTGAGCAGCAAACACATTCCCAGTGAAACACCTGCAAAAGGCCTCAAGATACAAGTCTTTTTTTAAGGAAAGAAGCCGTTCCTGGATGCCATTCCTGGACCCACTGAGTCTCCTGAGACGACCTGACCTCGCTGTTGCTGTTTGACGTAGTACGAAGACAAGTTATGCTTTTTCTTTTGGCAAAATCCGCAGACGTTGAAGAGCACAGTTCCTAAATCAGAGAGGGAAAAATGTTCGGTTTCAGGTGTCAGTGCGAGAAAACACTTCAGAGGGTAGAATATAAAGATTGCTGCAGAGTCCTTGTATGTTTCTTTTTAGCGTCTTAGTTTTTCTTTATTTCTTATGTTGGCGGAGAGATTCTTTTTCATGAGAAACATGAATATTCATACTTATGGATAGTGTATTGCAGCGATTCCCAAGGCGTGGGCTGCAGCCCCACTAGTGGACCGTGACTGTTACTGCAGGTGGGCTGTGACCAGAGCTGGACAGGATGGATGGATGTACATTGAGTACAGTACTTTTAAAGTACAATTTTGAGGGATCTGTACTTTACTCAAGTTTAATTTTTGGGGAGTACTCATGACTTTACTAAAGTACATTTGAGAGGCAAATATTGTACTCTTTACTCCAATACATTTCTATCCATAACCGTGAGTACCCATTACTAAAAAAAACAACTCAACTCCATGGTCAGATTTAGTTGAGACAATGGATAAAGACCTTGCCAGACTATTTAAATTTTCTGAACAAGTTAATGATAGTGTTCGCTTCAAGTGTTTGCTGTGTTTATCAAAACAAAACTGCATCACCGCCTACAAAAATTAATCTTCCAACTTGAGGAAGCATGTCAAGGTGTGTACATTGAAATAAACTTCCTTACATTTCTAAACAAGAGCGTTGCCATTGTGCTATTGCGTTGTGGAAATGGAAATGGAAGTGAGAAATGTTAAATAAAGCAACATAATAGGTCAAAAGATGAAAATGACTTCATTTTACTTTCAATTCCTTTTACATTTTTCAAGGTATTAACATTAACATTTATCATAACTCCATGTGGGACGTTTCTATACGTAAATGTAAGAACTGTGGCAGTAGTAATGCAATATTTAGAAAATTTACTCTTGTACTCATGATACTCAAGTACTTTTAAAAACAAGTACTTCGGTACTTTTACTTAAGTAGACATCTGACTGTAGTACTTTTATTTGTACTTGAGTAAAATTTAGCAAGGAGTATCTGTTCTTTTACTCAAGTAATGAAGCTGTGTACTCTGTCCGCCTCTGGTCGTGACCTTATTTATAGAATAAAAAAAAAAAAAAAAAAGGATTTTAAGAAATACTTATTAGGAATAAAACAAATCTATGCCCTTTTAAATACCTGTTATTTATCTTCTTTCTGACCTCGTGTAGCAGGTGTCACCATATTTAACGCCAGAAAGTAGCCTAACTCTAAAGTGAGTGCCGTGAGTCAACGTTCAAGTGATACTTTCTGCCTGCTAAAGGCTTCTTTACGTCTTCTTATGCTGATGTATATTTACGCACTTTGAGTGAGAGCGAGCACTTTATTGTGACGCTTAACCTTTGAAATATTTAATGGAGCCCAGCTGTGATAACCACATGCACGTGTTGAAAGACTATTGATCCTATCTCGTGTGTTGATCAGAGTGGTGATTTAAGGTTTCGGCCTCAGAGGATTCTTTTTTAAGATTTCAATGTGGACCCCGGCACTCTTAAGTTTTGGAATGACTGGTGTATTCAGTTTCTGCCTATAAAACCTTCAAAATGTCACACATTGGACCTTTTAAATACTTTCGAAATATATAAATAATAAGGATAGTATGTGACTGAATTTGGTCAGAGCAGGTCATTAATTACTCGGTCACACTGACACGCAAATGTACCAAAAAAAAGAAGGAAAAAAAGTATATACAGCTGCTGTTTAATAATGTAATGAATGCCACCTGTTCATCAGTCTGTGGCGGTGCTTACAAACAGTGACACGCTTTTTAAAACATGGGGGACTGCAACAACAGACATTAGTTGCTCCAAAAAACAAAGAGGGGGGAAAAAAAAAAACCCACGACACATCCTGGGCACATCTTAGTTCACATTTTCCTTTCGTCATTCCCTCCCAGGCGAGCGCAGCTGCTGCAAAACAAGAGAACAAGAGCCACTTCAGGAGAGCTGAAGTAACTCTGGTGCCTTCACTCTGTCTGACCAAACTAGCAGCGCTTCATTAGCTCACATACAAAACAATAATGCCAAACCCTTCCAAAGCATGTGGATACATCACAGACATTACACAATGGATTTGCCCCATTAAGCACCTTATATTTTCATGCCAAGAACTACATCCACAAATGAACAGGCCACCTTATAGTTGAATACATGTGGCACAATTACAACAATGTGGCAAAGGGATTGTCAGGAAAAGGCCTCCACTACGGGATAATGCATCCGTTTCTTGAGGAAACGTTCACTCTAAAGTCTTTTCTCCCAGTGCCACCACTACTGAACAGAACCTGTGCCTGTCAAAACAGCACCGCCATAAAGCACTGGCTGGGTTGTGTGCTTGGAAAAGAAATTCATGTGAAATAAATAAATACAGAAGTCTGGAATGCTTAAGTTTGTGAAATCAGTGGAAAATGTGACTTGAGGTGAGCGAAACAGCACTTAACACAATTACAGTAGCTGTAAATAATGGAAACAGAAAGAATAAATGCTGTTGATGAAATGAAATGTAGTTGATTGGTGCGATCCCGTTTCATAATCAGCCTTCGATTTCACATGTCAAGAGAATTACCCGCTTAAAGATGATAATGCTACCCTACAAGGGTAGGCTAACGTCCCATTTCCACCGAAATGAAGTAAGCACAGCTTAGCCCAGTTCGTTGGAAGTGGGACTTTAGCCTACCTGTCACTCATTGGTGTTTCCATCGTCAAATGTTGAGATAACTGAATGGTACCGTCCCGGTTTTTGGAACCCTTCTCTTGGGGGACCAAGCAGAGTGGCCTGGCTCCTGCAGGTGGAGCTAGACACACTGCAGTCTGTTGATTTTATCAACAGCGAATCAACGCGTACATGCGATGGTTGGTGGAAAAACAGCAGTGTTTTTCCATGCAGCCTGCAGCCTCCTCTCAAACAAAGCTTGTCTTCATCTTGTGATGAACCAACGCACGCCAAGAAGAAACAACATGGAATGCTGGATGTCCTCCATTGTTGCTCTTAGTTTTCTGTGTCTCGCTCTTCTTCGTGGAATTGTTTGGCGAGCGGCGCAGTGTTGCACTGGTATGACGTTATTGGTTATTATGAAGCTTACGCATTTTATGTAAATAGCTCTGTAATTTACATCTGGCCCGCACGCCCAATGGTGGAACGCAAGTCAGATCACGGTGTATTGTTCCAAACCACACCATGGAAAGAAGTGCACTCTACAGCGCGGTGGAAATGAGGTTTTAGTCTAGTCTCAACTCGAGCAAAGCTCACGGTCAGCGCCTACGTAGAGTTAAATAATCAGGTGAAAATTGTGCTGGAGATTCGGATCACTACAGGGGAATGTCTGGGGTTAGGGTAAGCCTGTGCCTATGGGTCTGGAAAGCCCAAAAGAAGAGTTAAGAGTATGTTTAGTTCCACTGAGTTCAGCCCTGGTGCATTTAAGCCACTTTTGTGGTTAGTGCAGAAACGGTCATAAAGTTTCTGATGAGGAAACTTTCTTTAAGAGGACTCTTAAAATAGGTGGTATTGGACTGCATGTTCATCAGCTCTGGAGCAGTTAATCGCTGTCGTGAACATCATCTCATCCTCACTGATGACAGGAAGTGTTGCATTTGCAGCATTCTCGTCCACTGGAGGAAATAGGATAACTGGTGTTCAGTCAGCTGAGGACAGAGAATTATCATCTGGGTGAATAATGCTATAATGGAAATGGAACATCAGGGATGAAGATGATCTAACCTCACCTGTGTTTCTCTCCGTTTGTTCAAGCAGTCACTCTTTTTACTGTATATGGTGATTTTTCCATTCATATTCTATCTTTCACTCTTCCTCCAGTTAGATCACACAAACAACTCATAAATAGTTTACACACACACTCTTCCCACAACCTAACATCCTCTCTTTTCTATATTAGACAGATAAGACACTGAATTGATCGTTCCATAAAAGTTAGAGTGATGGTGTGGTACGACTTGACAGTTGTTTAAATGTCGAATTAGTGACCCCTCTTCCCTTCATTTTTATTTGATACCAGTGGATAGATGTGACTATGACACATGTTTGTGCTTAAACCATTTAAAAAAGTGTAATGGAGTCCAGTGCAGTAAAAATATGGCACACGATAGCTCTCTGTAATGACCGAAACAGGGTGATAAACGGTTATTGAATAAAGTTCAGCGATTACACGTACATGTTTACACTGAGAGCGAGGACCTCAGCTTTTAATGTGGCTCTGGTAGCAGTAATACAGGATTAAGTGCTGTAATTCACTCTACTTATAATGCTCATCTCTTATAAAAGAGACAGGAGGGAGAAGAAAATACATACTTTAAGACTGAATCTGTGTGCCACAACTAGACAAAAATGATTAGATTACATTTTTTTTTTTGAGAGCGCCCGAAAGCCCCATAATAAATGCTCTAATGAAGTCTTTTGACTGTACGAATCAGCTGGTTGTGATTGTGGTGCATGGTAATTCAGATACTCGGCACGTTCGATGATGTTTAGCACACGGATGCAAATTATCCACAGTGTCTCCATGGAGATTTGTGTCATAATTAACAACAGGGCTGCAGAGTGATACTCTTTTATCTTTTATCATAAAAATATAATTTGAAAAAGACAATAGTTTCCTGTTTAATTGCCAGTAGACATGTGAAGGTTTTTTTTCCCTGCTGTGTCGCGTTCAAAATGACAAATGCATCCGAATGAGAAGCGTTGATTAACAACAGAAATCAAAAGACACCATTGACACCATATGTTAAAGCAGTTGATTTATTATTTAGATGGACTGTAGGATGACAGTCGACGTGTTTATATGATGCTACGAAAAGACTAATGCAATTACTAATTACTGTAATTATTGTAATTACTAATGAATGCTCCACAGTTTATTCTTTATTCTTCTTCCAATAATAGAATAATCTGCTACAGAGGAGAAGAAAATAGGAAGAAACCATATTCAGAGCAGTGCAGAGACCGTATTTTTGTTCTGTAAGCATAAACAATTAAAGACAATATACTGCATATCTAAAATCTGCAATTCAAAACACCATTTCTTTCCTTAAACACGAAAAGACACGTATACCCAATGTTATGCTGTGCTCATTCAAATACACGTGTAACTGTGCCATTGTCTGTTTTGTTTTTAGAATTTTATCTGGCACATATTTGGTTAATTTTAGCTTTTTAAGTGTCAGCAGCAAAAGTGTGTCTGTAGCAGAGAATTCATTTGTCCATGAGAGGAAGTGGCGACAATAAAGGACCATATATAGACATTATATACAGTATGTTTAATATCAATTGACAAAGTGTATACAAGAAAGTGAGAGGAAAGGTGTTGCTGTTTAGTTCCTTGTCATGTCTGTCCTCATCTTTCTGTCCATTGCAGACCCTTGTTTTTCTTCTTGAGATGATTTGGAGAGAGGTAGTGAGGGTCTATAGTTTGGTCATGTTGTGACTGCTCACTAACAGACCTAAACATGGATGGTAGAAGAAGTATCCTCCAGCTAAAACTGTTGTCGTCTGTGATCTGTCAACAAGGAAATGCCTCTTACTAAGGGGAAATATCGCTACCTAGTGTAAAGGAGATGGACACGCTTCCTTTGAGAAATAGATTCCATTCAGTTGCTTATACACTGGGACAAGGACAGTAGTCCAATTGATCTGCATTGTTAATTTACAACTGCACTTAACTATAATATGTTGACACTGACTGAACCGCTGTTGCAGTGCATGTTGTTTAAAACTTTGAGTAACAACTAGAATGTCGATGACTGCCATTGTTATAGTGTTAATGGGAATCGTTAAGAGTTCACATAAAGAGAGTTTATGGAGGAAACACATGACTGTGCGCAGCAGGTTTGGTTTTATAGTTCCCATGAGTATTTTATAAAGTAATATAGAGCAGTATACGGTATGAAGAATGTCGAATAAAGCTGTGAAAACGTTGTTTAGTGGATGAAAGAGCCCTTTTGACATTAATAGGGTTACAGATAGCGATGATGAATTCCAAGTGATTTTCGATCAAACTTCGATCAATGCAACAACGCAGTAACGGTGCGGAAAAAAATTAAGGACAATTACTGTAGGCCCATAAAATAAAAGAAATTACAATTTATATATACATATATAATACAAAAAAGTTAATATTTAGGGTATGTATAATAATGTCTTGTACTGAAGGAGCTTCTCAGAGCTATAACTGTGTGGTGCAGGGAGTGGGAGTGAGGTGTTGTCCATTATATATGAATATATACTATACTATACATATATGTATGTGTATGTGTATATATATATATATATGTGTATGTATGTGTATGTGTATATATATATATATATATGTGTATGTATGTATATATATGTATGTGTATATATACATATATACGTGTATATGTATATATGTATGCATGTGTATATATGTGTATATTTGTGTATATATGCATGTGTATATGTATGTATGTATGTATGTATGTATACATCTCCACAATCCCCTCAGTTTGCACCTTTGATGCCCCCTCAATTTTCAATGTTATTGCTCCAAAGCATAAGCCAGGCACTTTATAGTTAATTTAATGATGTGTAAGTACACTCTCATCACTCGTCAGTAAAATATGAAAGTGTTTCATCGTGACCACGCGTACTGGAGACATTGACAGCTTTCATAAAACATCTGAATTACACAATACCTATATTTCTGACCTCGGTGCAGCACTTATTCTGCAGTCTGTGTTTGCCTATAAAGATTAAACCTAGATTCTCTCCCAAACAATACATTACAATTAACAATCCAACGTTTTGGAGAGCATATGTGTAAATTTATAACGTTTTGCAAGCCAGAGATGAATTAGGATAATGATCATTTGGGGGTTTGTAGAGCTGAAGCGCAAGATATTTGTCAAAATTGACATTTATACTCGTTGTTAATTAAACGTCTTTGCTAGGGTAATGATACTCTGCACTTCAGCATTTGGAGTTCTTGGGTTTAATCTAATGTGATCTCACTCTAGGTAAACATCCGCCCTGGCATGGAAGCTCTAGCAGCTGCACAAGGAATGTAATGACTTTTCTACAGAATTACTCTGTGTGTATTGTGTGTATATGGCCAAAGCAGTTTTAATTAAAAAACAAATAAAAAGCAGTGCAGTGAGGGAAATATAATACCAGGGCCAGAATATTACTAAACACCAAAATATGAAATGGTTTTGCACTGTAACCACTACTTGTACTGATACAACAATAGTTCCATAAATAAATAACATACACATCATTTATGTACTAACCCTGTTTTTACTTCATAGCGATCGAGGATATATTTTTCTCGACAAAGCACTTTGTCTGTCTGTGTGGTCAGAATAAGCAAAGCCAAACAAATTCCTTTTTATTTATTTTTCTACGTCGTCTATTTTTTTAAGCAATCTGCTTCAAACCTGTTTCATGTGACTCCACGTTTCTGCTTTGTTACTGTTGGTTTTCAACTCATTAGTGAAAAGCAGCAGATCCTCTTTGCGGTGCACAAACAAAAAGCCAGAAGCAGACAAAGGTCAATGGACTGACGTCTTCCAGCAACAGCATCTGCACCTGACGGCTTCCATTTTACTGTCAGTAAGCAATGTTGCTTAAGTTTGGCTTTTGTCAAAGTAAATCTCAAACCTCACTACTGATTATTACATTGTTGATTGGTACAGTTTTGAGAACTTCTTGAAGCCCTCTGTACGCGGGGTTAACTGCGTAAACATTTCAAGCGATACATTTTATTCTTTTCAAATAATATTAATGAATATTTATGTACATGGACTGTAAACGTAGCCAGTGACACCAGAGAATTCTGTCATTCTAGTCTCCTAGCGTTCAGTCATTATTCAACCCTCTACTGATTTATGTGCAATGCAGTTACTGGCCCAGAATGCAGTATTTACAACAGAGATGTATCAGTTACACAATTATTCAAAAGCACCAGCGATTCCAGCAGTTATTCACGTCTCATGACTCTTTCTGCCAGTTTGAAAGAAGCCTCATTAAGCAAACATGGAATTTAGATTTCGCGAGATCCGCGTTTTGAGCCAAAACAAAGTCCAGAGACATGCTCTCCTGTCTTTGTTGGACAGTTTGTTTTTCAGAGACGGAGCGCGCTGCGGTCTGAGCTGTCACTTCAAGTGTCCGTTACGTTTCTAGGGATTTGCTTAACACCTGACTTTGCTGAAGCTTAAATCTCCTAATGTTTCACAATGCAAGAACCTCAAAGGTTTCACACGGTGCCTCTGTTTGGTTTTCCTGAACAGAAACAATGTTAAACATTAATTGTTTGCCGTGTCCTTCATCTGAAAACGGTCAAGCATCTCTGTCAGATGTGACTGAAGGAGAGTTCGATGATGATGATGATGCTGAGTGTGTTATTTGACACACATTAAATTTTTGATGTTTTCAGTTTCCAAGCGCTTTTCAAAGTCTCACTTTACTTGCTCAATGTCGTCTTGACATAAAACAACTCATTCGACACATACCTTGTGTCACTGGGTGACACGAGATCTAAACATTGCTGTCCTGAGAAATAAAGACAGAGTTGTGTTGGCTTATTCAGCATTTACTAAAAATAATTTCAATATAACTGGCATTTGCTTATAAAAGCTGAGCCCTACAGTTTCTCTATAAAGCACACTCTTCTCCGCTTGCACAATAAACAATCTACATGGCAATTATTTCAAACAGAGTAAACAAGCAATCAACGTTTGATTGGCGTTTTATAAAAACTAATTTCACTGTAAACCATATATAGTTTTGAACCTGTCTTCAACAGGTCTTGGTCTTATTCAAGATTTTATAGACCATATAAGGAGTCCACAATTGAGCTTTCTAAACCAAAATAGTACAGTATTTATCTATTACTCATGTCAGTATTGCTTCTTTAAAAAAATCATAGCCAACATTTATTATGTTGATATTGCAATCTGGCTGTCACAATTCAGTATCCTGTTATCTCTCATTAAGTGCTATCATTAAGTTATTAAGTTATTTTTGCTTGGATCGGAGCATCTTTCACGACGATGATGATTTATTACAGCGCAGAGCAATGTTCAACAAGGTCTCGTTGTGAGGTTTGCTCAAAAACTAAAGTAAAATGACCCAAATCTGTCTATTATTTCAGTAATTTAGGCCTAAATAAAGGCACAGTGTGTAAGGTGTAGTGACAGTTAATGGTGAAGTTACATGTTGCAGCTGAATATCCCTCACCTCACTCTTCCCCCGCCAAGTCTGTTGGAACATATGTTGTCTCCAGTTAGCTTCAAAACTTATAATATGTTTTTAGTTAGTATTTTGTTGGCTATTCTGAAAACTGCTACACATTTAAACAGCAACATTCTGGGGTAATACAAATCAGCAATTGATACAAGCACGTGATTGTACAATTTTTTGATCTTCAATTTATGCTCAATGAAAATATTTTCACCTAAATGATCTTTAAATATGACACCACATTTTGTAAGTGTTTACAGGCTCAGTTTAATTGAGCTAAGGCCATAGTCCGACTAAGTCCGAGTAGAGGAGAACATCAATTTATTGGCTGTGTCGATCTGACCCCGCCTCCATAGGTGGCGCTGTATCTCTCTATAAGCTATTACATTATTGAATCAGTTTCCTGTTGACCTTTACGTCACAGAAAAATAAGCCGTGAACAGCGAGATGGATGGTGCTGTGGTTCTGTATGTTTTGAAAATTCTGGTGCATATGCAGAACGCCAAGTCCAATTCCGGTCCGATTCCAGTCCAACTTCACTCCGAATCCAGTCCGACTCCAGTCCAACTAAGCATGCAGGAGTAATCGGACTATGAATCCAATCAAAGTATGTTAGTCCAACTAAGACTAGCTCGATTTTAGTCGGACTACTGTGTTTACATGACATTAAGAAAACCGAATCATTGTCTTAGTCCGACTAAAATCTGACTTTAAATGCATGTAAACCCACAGACTGATTGTGAGGATCAAAGTTGTTGAGATTAACTAACTGAAACCACTAAGGATGTGGATGATTATGGCAAAGCTATTTGTTGCTGTTTAGATGAAAACACACACACATGCACAGAGAATAGGGCACACATTCACACACTAACAAAAAATTCTTTAAAAGTCACTTAATCATTAGCAACTGGAGTTGAGACATTTCACCTCTCACCCATAAGAATGCTTTAGTTTCTGTTGGAGCTTCTTGGACTTTTGACATTTACTTACAGCTTTAGTTATTTGATTCTGTATGTATGTGTTTGTTCATATTAAGTTTGTTGGATTTTGTTTGTTTGGTCAATGAGGCTGCCCTCCATATCCAGTAATGTTCTTAGTAAAAACAGCAGATTATTATAATAATATTACTCTATTTAAATAAAGATTAAAGCCTAATTCCTGAAGTTGATGTCACTTTTTCTTTGGCTTGTTTTCATTAACCGCATTTTTTGGGAAGTGTCTCCGCTGTGGGTGTGACCCAGTTTGACTTGGTGAGAAAACACGCAGCCTTATCTGTGGATTGGGTCAGTGTTTTTTCTCTCTCCTGCATCGTTAGTAAATGACCGTGGATTCTTGTTCACACAGTAGGAGCACCTCTCACTTAGCTCGCACTTATCAGATGAGGACAACTCCCTCCTGTTGGCCGTAGAGCTTGTCCCGATGCTTCCGTTATGGGGACATAGGGAAGGTAAAACAATGTTAAGGAAGTGTGTTAGTGTGGCTGTCGGAAATGACTTTCACTGCACTTAATTGAGCTATGAAAATGAAGTGAAACTAAAAGCAGCTGCAGAGATATTTTATAAGTTTGTAACTTTGATCTTTAGTAGCAGGGAAACATTCCCCTTTGGTGATCTCAGGGTTGGCTTTTGTAGTTGTGAAAAGTTGATGAAATGCATGAGAATGCCTCACTGAATCACTTTTCCCATGTCTTGGGTACAACCGCAACTCTGTGTTGTTAACAACTCACTTGATGTTTACGGAGTCTCAAGCTTGTCAGTCGGTGGACACCATCTGATATGATGAAAGGTTGTTTCATCAGCGCTTTTTTTTAATGCCTGTGCTTTCTACTGCCTACACTCTTTCTCACTGTGTGGTGGCCAGAATTTCCTGCTGTGGAGTCCCGAAGCGAGCCTGAGAAACCCTCTGATAAGCCGAAAAATCAAACATTGCCCACTACAAATGTAAACAGTACCTTTCACTGTAACGTGTCATTTGCCCACACTGCGAACTCGACTTTTTTCTTTTAGATAGTGGCAAAAGTAGGAGCTTTTTCTCTTGTGAATGTGTCACCTCAGTGAAAACCAACTTGCAGCTTCTTTTCAAGTTACTTTTTTCTAAGTGACAGATTCAAAATGATCACCTGTCACTAAGAAAGAGCCGAAACGGCATAACCCTACTGTTACTCATGATCGTTACTGACCAAATATATGGCATTGACCCTCTCACTACAGGTAGGATACACCGCAAAGTTGGTTTATGCTCGACTCTGGCTCTCAAGGACAGACTGAGAATAACTCTAAACTGAGTTAAACTGAGAATAAACTGAGAACAACTCGCCCACAAAAACGGCCAAAACCTGCACATGAACAACAACGAAAACACAGATTTTATTGCAGTACTCCTCCCAAATAACTAATAATGGAAAAAAAAAACTGGCTCAGTGCTTAAGGGTGGTGTGATGAATCCCTGTTCTATTCTTAATCCCTCAATTTGATCTTTTAACTGATAAAACAATTTAATCCATGAAACTGAAAAGCTAGGATAATCTCAGTGATGACATGTCTACTTTTCGACTTTATGTTTGACTAAATGTAACCCATGACATTCACGTACAATCGCGATCACAATGGCAAGAGACTTGAACATTTTCACTTGAATGCATTCAAACCTTTACTTTCTTTCATTTTTTTTTTGTTAAAGTCAGACTCTGAAACATTTTAATGCCAAATATGAGTCACCCAGCTGCCTAGTCTGGCTCTTACCAGAACTCATCAGTTTTCCCTGGGCGCCTGGGCTTGGATCTGATGTTCACTGGGACCTGCCTCATACAGAGCGATGTTAACTGCAGCAAAACCACATCTGGAGTGTGGTCTGGATGTGTGTATCACACTTTGGAGGCAGGCCAGTCTACTTGTCTGTGTGTGCTGGTGACACCACAGGCCACTGAAGGAATGATGTTTGCACTGCAGCAGGGTTCTCCACATGCACCATGTCTGTTATAGCCTTCACTCTGCAGAGTCTTACTGTTCAAAGATGAAGACAGTAGGCAGGCTGGAAGAATAACTTCTAATCTGTGGTCAAGTGTGACCACGATGGTTTTCTTCTCGCATGTTCTGTGTTAGTTTAAAATATTGTGGATGGGCTTCGATCCAGCCTGTGTAGTTTCAGCTGTAGAAAAAGAAGATCCAAAAAATATTGGCATGCCCGCCTGTCCGTTATGCCAGAACCACCCAACATGGCTGACCAACTTCATTCTGTGATCACTGCATGATAATGATCTCTGAGCTGATCCAGTGCAGCACCCCATAGCAAGATGTAAACACTTACCCAGTAAACAAAGGTTCATTGTATCAATAGTAGTCCATGTGTAGAGTGTTAAACCATAATCTCCCCTCATGCTACAAGAAAATACACATTGCAACAACACCATCTGGAGCAGCGTGCCAGTTGTTTGAAACTTAAGATAGTCACAGGCAGCCAAATCAGTTTCCCATGCACACCACCAGAAGAGGTAAAACATTTTCTGCTCTGAAAACAGATCTTTATCATATAATTTATCACATGTGACATCATCTCCATGTGATATAGGTGAGATGTAAAGGGGCGAGTGACTGCATTTGTGCCAAACCAGGTGATTTTATGGCCATTTCATGGCTGGTTTTAAATTGGTAGCTGAACCGTTTAAACTTGGTCATTAGGTTATATAGTTTGTCTGTTATAAAATGAACATCCTGCTGCCTTGAAGTTTAATGCACTTCAACCTTACTGAGTTGATATGGTGTCTGGCACAAACCTCAAAAGTTGTCTTTATAGACTTAATTTTTCTTCTGCTAAAGCCAAAAGTGCTTGGAAGTTTGCAGCGGCTTATATTGTGATGTTCTGCCAACTATGCCTGCAGATGCAGAGCCATTATAGCAGGGGTTTTTTGTAATCCTTGTTTGTCTCCAGGAGAGCTGCTTCTAGTACAAAAAATGTCATGGCATGTCGGGCATTGTAATGTGACAAAAAAGTTAAATAAGGGCGAAACTCTAGGAGAAATTGACTTGTGCGAAGCAAGCCAAACCCCTGAGCTCAGTCTCAGTCTCGTAATATGATTAACTTGGGACCCGATGGTGAAGGAATTTATTAAAGCTTATCCACTATCTTCGAACCACACTCTGAAACATCTGCTTAAATAATCTGATAGTAGACAGACACCACCACTGGCAGGAATAACGCCTTAATTCTAAAGTAAAGATATAAAGTGCCTTTCGGGTTGTGTTGTAATTCAAATGGATTATGATGAACACAGACAGAGAAGAAAAACCATGTTTTGTTCAGTGCCACAGTGTTAAAGCTGCAGTAGGCAGGGTGACTGGAAAAATATTGATTGTTGGTTTTATTAAAGCTCGTCTGTCTGCCCTGAGCCCCTGTCATCAGGTGGTGTGGTTAAAAAATATAAAAAAAATGACACCATTGAACTGAAGAATTGATGAATACCAGACATTAGCTCACATAAATGTTGTTGTCTCCAATCTAGAATACACTTGTGTCCAAACATCAAAATAATCTTAAGTAACTATCAATTAAGGAATGATTTATTGTTAACATAATAGCTGAGAAATCACAGTTCAGATGTGTTTCTTGTCATTGGCTTGAGAAGATGTTTGGACTTATGTAGAATGTGTGTGTTTTGTTTTTTTTCATGTATCTGATATCATCGCTAAACCATTTATTGATCTTATGCGCAAACCTTTTCCCATGGATTCTTAATTTGGCAGCTTATTTACTTGCTGGGACACTAGGTATGTTTACATGTGACGGATATATGAACATATTGTTGCCTCACCCAAGACCTTTTTGAGATTGAGAGATTAGTGTGTAAACTGTGTCTCCTATGGACTATAATTCAGTCTGTAATAATGTTTGGCGTGTAAATATATACATATGTAAATCCATCCATCCATCCATATTCTCTACTGCTTAATCCTCGACAGGAGGGTCATGGAGGGTGCTGTGCCAATCTCAGCTGACCCCCTGGACAGATCGCCAGTCCATCACAGGGCCACATATGGAGACAAACAAACATTCACTCTCACATTCATTTCAATTTAAGAGTGACCAATTTACCTAATCCCCATATCGCATGTTTTTGGACTGTGGGAGGAAACTGGAGAACCCAGAGAAAACCCACACACACACAGGGAGAACATGGAAACTCCATGCAGAAAGGCCCTTGTTCCATCCGGGGCTCAAACCCAGGTCTTTTTGCTGTAAAGGCAAGAGTGCTAACCACTACACCAACCGTGTGGCCTGTATGTTAATCGCAACCTATATTTAATAATTCTGCAGTTAAAGGGGATGCAAAATCAACTTTAGAATCATTTTAATACTTATATTTGGGACTCTGGAGGCCCTATGAGTAGGCAAAGTGTGTAAAAAGATGTTTTTGTGGTCCGCCTCAGTCTAAGTACAGGAGATGCAATCTGACGTCACATTGTGCAAATTCTTGGAATTGTTGTCTCGTGGAGCTCCGCTTTGTCCCTAAAAACCGCGAGAGTGCAGACGAGGGCAATAGTATCCGGAAGAGCGGAATTCCGCGAAGTGTTGTATTCTTGGCTGCACAGTGCAGCACAGAGTTCTACACAAACTTCCGAGGATTTACGTGTCCAGTGGATACATTTTATATATGACGTCAATGTGCCGGCTAGAGTCTGCAAATGATGGCTTTTCCAAATGCTAACTGCTGTTAGCTGCTGGAGCCTAAGTGACGCTGATTTAGTTTCCTGTGTCTCATTTACATTTAAAGAGACAGGCACTCAAAACCGAACGTTCTGGGCTGTTTTGGCAGAGTGATGAACTGCTGTGGTGCTTCATCCTTAAGGTATTTTGACCAAAGCATGTCACAGACATGTTCATTATGACACCAGGTTACTAGGTTAACTTGTAGAAATAGGGTATAATATGTCTGCTTTAAAGCAGAATTAGTACCCGAGTAAAGAAATGTACCTGTACAACTGTATCTCAGTATAGGTCAAGTGAAAACATGCTGTGCATTTATTCTGAAGTAACATCTAACAACTGATAATAGCTTTTTTTGTCTGGCCTATTTAAAAGAAATCAGCATTATGGGATATGAAAACAATGTTGGATGTCACCAACATAAAAGATGCTGTTTGTCTTGGAAAGCCGAAGCCATTAGCATGCGTGCAACAGCCTGTCAATCCGCGTGTTGCGTTTGTGTCTGAGAGAATAATGACTTTGGCTGCAGCTCCTGCCAGTGAAAAAGTGCTGCTGCTCAACCTTGTCAAGTGGAAATCTCAGATACTTGTCCCAGTGTGGAAAAAGAAAAGGACAGAGATGGCCAACACCTCAGAGTTGAGGTGTTTCCTAAGTAATGGCCCCATATGTTGAGCCAAACTGAATGTGCACACCAGGTGTCTGGAGAGGATATGTCGTGTTAGTAATACATCTACAGTGCAAATATTCTATCAATGTGACATTTGTGAGCAAAATTGCGAAATATTTTTTTGTTTATTGATGAACCAGTGAATTAAAAGGAATTTGCCAAATGACCCTCTGTCCTAGAAAGAAAGTTATATTTGGCAAATGTCATTTTCAGAGGTTATTTTTTTTGTTTTGTTTGTTGTTTTTTTGTGACTGAATGGAACACATCGGCACTGCCAGATGAATATGATATGGGTCAAAACGACGGGACAGGAGTCTGATGGTCATATTCACAGTCCCATCTGTGTTTGGGTTGAGGCAACAAAAGCCCTTTGGTTTATAGGAAAGTTTTTTTTTTTTGTGGAAGTCACTGATAGATTGTCCTCTAATAAACTATGCTATGATGTTTCTTTAACCCTAAACACATGCTTTAAACATAAAAAATAATTTCAAAAGAATATTGTACTGAAAGACTGGACCGTGTAGCAGGAAAAACAAATCTACTGCCCGTGAACATATTACTAATAGATTCAATATCAACATATTTTCATCTTGGCATGCAGGCAACATCATGTTCTTATTACATTCACCAGACAATCTATGAGGTGCACCTGTTGACGCAAAACTCTATATTCAGCCTATCACATGGCAGCAGTACCTTTAGGCATGTACATGTGGTCAAGACAACCTGCTGAGTTTCAAACTGCACATCAGAAAGGAGAAGAAATGTGATTTAAATGATTTTAAACATGGCGTGATTGTTGGTGCCAGACGAGCTGGACGGACTATTTCAGACACTGCTGATTTTTTACCGGGATCTCCACACAATGAGTGGTAGTAACCAATTACACAATCACCCAGTGATAACAACCAAAATGTGGGGAATCAACAGCTCTGAACAAGTGTCATGTTGACCCTTGAAGCGGATGGGGCTATAGCAGCAGATGACCTGTGTACCTAATAAAGTGGCCGGTGAATGTACGTCAGCACAACTTACACTAAGTTGAATATTTGTGGTGTGTAAACCTGATTTGTGGGAGACAAATGTGACAGAAATTGAAAATTGCTGTGACAAGGAAGTTAAAGGTAATATTTACAGCTTTCGGTGATTTCTGCTGTTGATGATCTAATCATCCAGCCTATTTGGTCTTTGTGAACTGTATCTATGGTGCATCCCTCATCAGAAAAAGGACTCTGTCAAGCAAAACTATCAGACCTGACTGAGGGAGTGTTTGTCTTTACCCTCAATCTACTGAACAACCAGGTTTTCCTGGTTTGTCTTTAGTAGCGCAGCGTTGCGTCGGCCTATGTCTGTCATGACATGGTACAAATCACTTCCTGTGTGAAGCGCAGGAATGTCACAGTGCAGCATGAAGCCTAAACACTGTTATACTGAGGAATAAAAGTTACGTACTACAGTTTTAAACCATGCATATGCAGCTATCGAGTGTGGGGGCGACTGATGAGCCAGTAGTGACGTGAATCAACTCCCGATCACAACAGCTACTGTTGAGAACAGAATAACGAGCTTGGTCCTTTGCTCTTCTTCTAATGGCTTTTAACAGGACTGATAAGTGCAGTAATAATCCCAGTGAAGTGGCTAAAAGACTGCAGACGAGCAGGCTTATGTTTCTTGGGTTCATCCGTGTCATCTGCGTGTGATGCCAACCCTTCTCTCATTTCTTAACCCGGTGACTGACACCCGCACACATGCGCTGCCAGACACTCGGCACTGTTATTTCCCTCTTATCCGTGCTGCCAGTGACTTTGTAGTGTCTTGTTTTGATGCGTGGCGCTCGCATGCCGATAGTTTTACCGTTTTACCATTGGATTACTATCTGAAGAGGAACAGTGAAACTGATGTTTCAAACTAACCAGCTCACTGTTGGAGCCACAGAGAAAAGGTAATTATCTGGGTATGTGGTTAGCTTTTTCTCAGTCTCTCTCTTTCTCCGTCTCTTGACTCTAACAGATAATATGGACCATGTCCATGCAAATGCTTGGCAGACAGTTCAATTCCTTCTGGATGAGAGTGGGGGGGGGGTCTCTCCCTCTCTCTCTTTCTGTGTTCTTGTCTGTGTGCTGTTCCCTCTCTCTCTCTCTCTCTCTCTCTCTCTTTCCTTGTTGGCAGTAGCGTCTGTGCTGTTGGCAGGAGTGACCAGAACAAAAACAGCAACACCAGACAGGGGAGGAAAAAAAGCAAAGTGATCCATTGAACCATTGAGTCTTTGCCCTCTCCTAATTACGTAGAGTCTCGTATCTTTTCCCTTTTTTTTCTCTTCACCTTTTTCCTCACACTGCATGACTTTGGGCTCAGGGTAATTAGCTTGAAGAGAATAAAACCAGCTGATCGGGAGAGAGGTGGTGCATTTTGAAGCGAGATGGCTAACAGAAACACTCTGTTGCTCTTCTGTGGACTCTTCCTCTTAGCACTGCTTCAGCCCTCTCTTCAAGGAGGTAAGTGCATGCTCCAGGTGAGCTGAGCCATGATCTATATGCATCAATCACAGACGAAGGGCAATTTATTTTTGTCTGTGCATTTTCTCCTGCAGACTTGATATTTGTTTTGTTTTTTTGATTAAAGTGTTTGCAGATGCTCACCATATATCACAAAGTACTATAAATTATTTCTTTATAACTTTTGGTCTGCTGCAGTGTAACGTCATTTAAATTGGTGCAAAACTGAATGCATGTGTTTCTTGATACCTTTGATTGATGATTGTTTCTTTTGGTTTTGCTCCTTCGCTGCTGCAACTTAACTTTGCTCTCCTGTGTCATTTCTTTGGTTTGGTGATTTAAATAAATTCATATTTACAAAGCCACGATCTACAGTCATAGTTTAATCTGGTTGAGCTGTTGCACCTGCACTCAATCTCTGAACAAACAATAAAGAGAAGTTGTACTTTGTGTTATATCTGATGTAAGATTTGTCCATATTCATTCAGATTAAAAGCATAGATTATAACCTTAAAATAAAGTTAACTGCTAATGTGCAAATTAAAATTGAGCAAAACGCTATAATAGTTTCTCATGAATGTGCATTTTACTGGTATTTCAGACAACGACACTGTCCTGCACACACAGTGATAGCGTTAAGCTGCAGAACATATTCTATAACATCTCAGGAAGTGAAGTTTGCAGCCGTCCCCACTCTGGAAAACCACTGTCTAAATTCACCCCTGATGAACTCCCACAGGGAGTGGGAGTGTACATGTCACTGTCACAACTTTGACCGGCTCTTCTGTTGAGGTTCAAGCGGCAACACGCGGGTTCACGGGGGGATAGTTTGAAAACAGCGTCTTATCTGTTTCAGACAGACAGAAAGTGAGAACGAGGTTCCGATTATTCCCATTCAGCCCTTTGTGTTTGTTTTCTCTTTTCTCTCCGCGTAGCTCCGACTCGGTTCTCTGTGATCCGTGTTTTGGCTGAGATGCTCTTGCGGTATTCAGCCCCACAACTGGAAAACATGTTAAGCATCTGGGGCTTGATATGCTGGAGTCAAGTACATTCTCTGCTGTATTGATTGGCTTAAGTCTCACGGCTATTTATTTTCCTTATCTTACAGTGTCCAAGTGTCCTTTCAGAAGCATCATGTTTATGCTATTTGTTAGATTCCTAAAACCACTATTTTGTCCATAAAAAGGTTCATTCTCCCCGCATCTGCTAACTTGCCTTGTCAAACTTGATCATGCTGACAAATGTCAGGCACTGTATCATCCAAGAAAATAACTTTACCTTTATTCTCTCTGTCTCAGAACAAGAATAAATCCTTCTTCTAGGATCTGTGACAGCCACACTTCAAGGTGCATTCAAGCAAAAATATAGAGCAAGTGAAAGAGCCAGCAAATATCAACACCGACATAGCAACTTTGATCTCAACTGAGTTTTGAAGCCGTCCATATTTAACATTTTCTTTGAGGCTCAAAGAACTTCTATGTGTTCTTACGAAGAAAAAAAAAAAAAAACAGGCTGCCTCGTTCCAGAGGTTAATTAACTGTGAGTAACATGAGCCTCATTAACACCCAACAGTTCATTTCATGTTTCCGCACCAAAAACACATTCAACAACTTGTAAAATTCTCCCCTTAAATTATGACGGTGCATAAGACCAGTTTGACACTTTAATGGCCCCAGAGGAAACATCTGTGACGGAGTTAGGTAACACATGTTCCCCCTGTCCTGTTGCTCTGTGACCATGTGCAGGTTATTTTTGTTGTTTATACCTCACGCTGTATGTTCAATTAAATGAAACGAACACAGCCTGTCACACAAAGGCAATGAAGTGAATGTTATTCCAAAATTATATGGCGTTTTTTTTTTTTTTTTTGCCCCTGTAGGCAGCCTTTATGGGCAGTTTTGTGGGCGAAAAAGAATGGGCCTCATTCATGGCCTCTGTTTTCTTATTGCTAAATTAAATAACTGAATCAAAGCCAGGTCTAAACGGATGATAAAATTCCATGACTAGATTAATCAAGTTAGGAATTTAATCAGTCTCTTTCTTCGCTACAGGGAAAAATGCACAGTTCATGAGGGTCATACAATCACCATCACCACCAACAACACACACAAAAAAAGCTTTGAGAATGTATCAAGTGTCACATCACTCTTACCGTGACATACTGTATGTCACAATTCCCCAAACAACCTGAGCAACTAAACGGCCAAGTTAGTACTTTGCCTTTTTATGACATGACACAGTTAATGGTCGAGTTCTTGACGGGGGAAGAGACCGATGGGAGATGGTAGAAGGAAAAAGAGTTGCTCTGTTCTTTCAGCATCTCCACAGAATTAAACATGTTGTGTGTGATGTTTTTCTTCAGAGCGGGCTGGAAGGCAGTGTGCCTCGTTTGGCATGGGCCAGGTTCAACCGCAAAGACCTCAGAGGAATTTCGCACATGAATCGGTGGCATTCGCTCGTCAAGAAGTGAAGTCGATTTGAAATAATATCGGTGCATATTGGCTGTCACGATGAATGCGTGATGAATGATGAAGCGTAGCGTTACCACAGCATTACTGGTCGATACCCAACCTGGTCGTCTCAGGTCCCAAAAGACGTGTGGCTTCAGGCTTTTATTGGTTGCATATGTTGAGAGAACCTTTTTTTTTGGCTGTTATTCCTCTTCTGGCAGGGTTGAGTGAGTAATGTGTGTAGTCATCCAAGCAGTTAACACCGTTCTACACTGCAATTAAAAGATTCGGCCATTTTTTAAGTGGTTTTCGTTTAGACATGTTTTTGTTCAGCTCTTTAATGCTTGGATCTACAAAGGCATTTCAGTCTGTTAGTGTTGAACGCTTTGGTGTCATTTTGCAAGAGAGGTGACCTCAGTCATTTCTCATTTGGGTAGGGACATTTCGGTTACAAGCAGTGAATGACCAGGGTTTGCGATTGAGAAAGAGCTATTCGTTATTCCATGCGTTCTTGTCCTGCTCTGGCTTAAATCAAGGCAAAGTGTGAGGAGATTGTCCGTTTCATCCATGGTTTTCAGCTATGTATCACAGCATGTTATACGGCCGGGAAGCCCCTCTGTGCATTAAAGATTCTAGCCAGAAATTATGTGATTACTACGAGATTTTGGCCAATAGATTTTTCCATCTTATATTTAGGGCCTGAGCATGAATGTGCCACGGCCAACAGCTCCTAGCACAAAGTGCGAGGAACCTATAGTCATTATTATATTGCTCCGACATTACGCTAATTTTTGAGGCGGTCGACGTGCATAAAATCTCATGAAATTTTGTCGCACATAGTTGTTCTGATTTTAACCAAGCTTGGCACACTTGATTAAAAGTTGATTTTATCTGTGTCAAAAGGCGTGGCCTCAGCGCCTCGACAAGAAAAACACATAAAATTGCAGGAAAACTAATTTAAAATTCCACTTTTTGAAAACTTCAACATAAACAGAACTACATGAAATTTTTGTTGCGTCGTGCGAGGGCCCTATCATGTATCATGTCGTTTTTATTGTGACTACTGTTAGAGTGTTTTTGGGCCCAGAGGTCTGGAATGGAGAGGTTGTTTTATTCAATGTAATGTAATTTTAAAGGGTGGAACTCCCAAGCAATACACACGTCATTTTACTTGTCTACGATTTGATAAGATGATTGTTTAAATCAATTCCGTTCCATCGTAAATGAATGACTTACGTCAAGATTTTGCAGTCCAAAATCCAAAAGCTACATTCCACATGCATGTGGACAGTTAGTGTGAATATGTGAATTATGTTCCCTCAGAAGTGAGTCCTCCACCATTGTTTAAGACCCATATTAATTAATAATTTGTTTAGCTCTTTCTCTGTTGTAGATTAAATTTAAGTCCTATCCTCTTGAAGTTTGGTGTGCTCGACTAGTGCCAGCTTTTCAACAAAGACGCACATTAACTCAGATGATTCATTCCAGCCACTCTGTAAGCAGACCTCACCAGGCTGTGAGCCCTTTCACTGGGCCAGAAATCTGAAATGGCTCCTGACACGAATGTTTTCATCTTAACCCGCCACTGACTACTGTCCAAGCTTTTCTAGGGTTTGCAAACAACATGACAGCATGAGCACAACATTGATATAACAACTGCGTTATTCATAAATCCCCATCACTGATGACAAAAGATGGTAATAAAGTGAACTTCTGATTAAACACATTACGTCAATTTAAGCGGAGCCCTCTAGCATGAAAACATAGTGTGCTGTGTTGCATCAGTTTCAGTGCACTTTCGTATGGGAGTGGCTAGATGTTAATATGGCACCTTTAAGTCGTTTGCTTCGACTACTTGGTCCAAACCAAACAAAACTGCGTTTTTTGTTGGTGTTTTCTCAGATTTTAGCAGCATGACTATTCCAGAAGGTCTTGAAAGCTCACATATACTTTATAAAATGTCTGCAGAGGCTGATTGTAAATCTTCTTCCCTCATAGAATGATACTTTCCCGGTTCAACTATGTAAATGTACTCGCAGGATAAAAGTGAAAAGAGAAAGTCACTATCGTCGGTCATAAATATGATTGATTCTTCACTCATTTCCTTCGCCGCAAGTCAGATCTATTTCATTCCAAAACGCAGCTTGGTTTGAAAACAAAAACTTGCTTTATGTCCTACACATTCAGTCATAATTCTTCATATTTTGACATGTCACGTCGGATCATTTCACTCGTATGTTAAAGGAAAAATGAAACGGTAGGTTGGATTTTCTCTGACATGTCACATTTTACAAAGGATTAAAGTAATGTACGGCAAATGGAAAAAAATTCAGGGTGAACAATTCTTTATGGCCTTACAATCTTAACTGCGTAAGTTCTATTTGCCTAAATTGCTGTCTGTAATTAGTGGATAATTCCGTATTTACTTAAGCGACATCTATTAGTAATACATTATTATTTGAAAAAAACATTTGATTTGCATCCACAAGAGCGTGAAAAATCTGTGTCCATACTAACACACCTGCAATTGTATATCACATGAGCGTTCACAGCACATCTCAGTGTAAACAGGAGGCAGATTCTCTCATCAGCATTTGTTTGCTTAGTTTCAGATAAGAACTAAAAGTGAACGCAGTTTTCAGGGTTAAAAAATGTCGGGTTATAGTGTGGGTGGCAGCAGGAACCTGAGTAGAATATGTGTTTTTAAGATGCTGTGTAGAGTGGATGTTGCCTTAGTCATGTTTAGGTTTCAAATACCTCAGCAGCTCTTCCACACCCCTTTCAAAGTCTAGTTTCAAAGTCATGTTTTAATGACTTCCCTTTTAGCTTCCAATGACAACCAGTGGTGCTGATCTGTGCGCCTGTTTTCCAGCTGCATGTTGTGAAACAGGCTCACAGATCACCAATGGGTGCCGATCTGTGGTCTGTGAGCCTCTTTTCCAGCTGCCCATTGTACCTTTCTCACACAGATTCCCTCAGACAATGTAGGAATGTAAGAGAAAGATAAGGTGAAATCGGGTTACAAAAATAAAGCACATTCTTTCATTTAAGCTTTAATGTTCTGTCCGTCTGAAACATTTTTCCTCCTCCGACCTGCAACCTTGACCGTCCAACGTACTCTGGAAAATGGACAGAGTAATATGGTGATAGTAGGCTGATAGTAAACCAGCTGTCACGTGTCTGATAACCAGACATGTAAGGGTGCCAGGAACCGCAGTGTTTACTTCGCTTCACTGTAGCTCTCTGTGTTGCAGCAAAAGACTTTTCCATGAAGACAGAATCAAACTCTCTCATCTGGGACAGTGGTTTTTTGGACAGAACCGAGTGCAGCAAACAGTTTGCCAGACTATTTTCGCATATTAAAATAGTGGTGCAGAACTGTGTATAGATCAGAAGACTCAAGTGGGACAAACACATTTTTAGAGTTTTCCTTTTTGAATGCTATGTGGATTTTATCATGTTTGTTCTCCAAGGCATTTAATTATTTAGCTAAATATCAATTAAAACAACCACAGAAATGGGTTGTGGAAATATCACATTACTCACTTTCTTGTTGTAAATGAGGTGAAGCTAAACTCCTTCAAGCCTCAAAGAGGAAATATCATTAACACGGAAAGGACTATGGAAAAACCTGTCATTGGTTTTCCTAACTTAACCCCTACGTTTCCTCACTCGTCTGCAACTGAGTCAATATTTGTGTGTGCGTAATGTTGGCCATAAAACGAGGCGTCGTAAGCCAGGATAATGTTTCCACTTTGACTGTACATTGTAGATAAATTCACAAATCCCACACTTTCTCCGGAGACTGTATCATCATTGTTGATGCTGAGGCAAAAATATCAAATAAATCATCGCGCCAGGTAAACAGTTGATAAACATGTCACTTCCTACTTTCCAAGCCAACGCTCAAACATAATACAAAGCTAAACATACAAGGGGCTGGATACAATCCTTTTCACCTGGTGGCCTGCGCTTGATGAATTACTTGCGTCATTTGATCAACATTCATATTATCGAGGCGAGTCGAGATACCAAAACATGTGTTGTGTATAAAATGATTGTTATCTCAGCCTTTGAACTTCTCTCACAGTGAACTTTTGTGAATAGAGGTTTGAGTCCTCATTCTGAGAGGCTTTATCTGTGGGTGTTAACTGGTGGGATTGTCCCAACTGTATCGTGCTAAATCATTTTAAATGATAAAGAAACCTCAAATCTCAGTGGTATGGTTGTTTCGTGCAGTAATGTATTTATATGGCCCTTATAGAAATGTAGACTATAAGCTACATAGATGATGCATATCTGCCAAAACACTAAGGTCTTTCTTTTTCAATCTTCACTTGAAGTTTTAATGCTTCGAATTCAAAATGTTCATCTCTTTACCCATCTACTCTACCGTTCAAAAGTTTGGGGTCGCTTAGAAATGTCCTGATTTTTGAAGGAATATAAGATTAAATGAATCAGAAATGCACTCTATACATTGTTAATGTGGTAAACGACTATTCTAGCTGCAAACGTCTGGTTTTTAATGGAGTACGTACATAGGTCTATAGAGGCCCATTTCCAGCAACCATCTCTCCAACGGTACATTGTTTGCTAAACGCGTTAGAAGGCTATTGGATGATTAGAAAACCGTTCAAAACCCTTGTGCAATGATATTAGCACAGCTGAAAACAGTTTTAGTAGAGTCTCAGCTGCCGAGCAACCACGTCTGAGCTACAATGGCGGAGAAAACGAAACCTAAAAGACCTCAGTATTTTGAATTTGAGTGTAGTAACTGTTTTTGGCCACATTCTTACATATGGTGCCTTTAATTTTGCATCTCTTTTGATGAATAAAAGTGTGACTTTTAATGGAAAACACAAACAAATTGTATAGGTGACCCCAAACTTTTGACCTGTAAAAAAAAAAAAAAAAAAACTGCACACTAAGTTCTTTCTTTTTCAATCTTTACTTCAAGATTCAATGCTTTGAATTCAAAATTTTCATCTCTTTACCCATTTTCTTTCATGACCTTGTACCTGAACACGTGTGGTGGGATGGGAATAGGAAACACAAATGGGAAAATAAGAAAATGTTCACTAGCCATAGCAACAAATAGATATTGCACTTGGAACTGACATCACATGACGTTACTCCAATGTAAACCCACCGGTGTTGCATTTAGATGCGAGAATGAGGTTAGGGTTCATGACCAGGATAGGACTGAAGTTAAGGATTAGGGTCAAGAAAAGGACTGAGGTTAAGGTTATATTCACACAAACATTCAGACAGGTGTTTATTTAATTCATATTATCAGCATTTCCATGACCAATAATATTATATCGCAATATATTTTCCTTGTCCTATGATAGGGTTGAAGTTGCACAATTAGGGTTAGGCATTGAAAACATTTCAAACACGTGTCAGCGTCTCACATATTTCACCCTTATTTCCAAGTTACTGATGACTGGTTGCGTTCATAGCATACTGACACTACTGTCAGTAAGTAGTCTGTGCTGTGAGTGATTCTGCCAGGATTCCTGTGAATGCATGCCATGTACAGATCATCATCATCCTCGCAACGCGCTGACAGCAACTCTCTGCTCAATCAACAGCGGTGCAAAGTTCACTTCGCAGCCTTGTCGCTCTGCTTAACAGGCAGCGGGAAACAACAAGGGTTTAGATGACGACAACTGGACTTGCTCTCGTTAAGCTGATTGTGACAGAACTGAAGAAGCTCCTCTGATGACAAACATCTTCGAATGAAACATCTTCAGCTTTAACTGAAACAAGTCCACTCGCTTGTATCTGAAGTCTTGAAATACGACGACACTTCACAGATCACCAATAAAAGTCACAACGTCGTAATAAATGATTAGGATTTTTTTTTTCTTTAAATCATCAAGCAACTCCGGGCAATCATTTGACTGGAGTCAACTGTCCAATGAAAAAGGACCCTGTTGACTCTCTTGAGGTCTGCACGTCAATCTTGTCCTTTCTACGCATTCCAGCACATTCCCCAAACCTGGCGGAGTTCACAAGGAGCGTCAGTGCATGATGATGATGACGATAATAATGGCAATCATGAATAAATCTTCAGATTTATGGGGGGGTAGTTCAGGTCACTTGGCAGACATCAAGTGTGTGCCTTTTTGGGATGCACAGTCGCAGTGAACTTGATGCACTCTGTTAAAGAAAAAATGGTACAGTAGCATAATGTGATTCTAAGCAAAAAGGAAAAGTGGAGAAAAAGCACACTCCCTCTCAGACAGGAAATCCTCCTTTTGATTATGAACCGAAGGAGCAAAGTTAAGAACAATCGCTCCACCTCTGTCGTGTCTTGCCTGCACCTCGAGTCACTGCCACAGAGGCAGCGCTGTGTGGGCACCGTGACAGAATCGCAGAAACAGAGACACATATTTCTTGCATTGGCTTCGATAATCAAATACTGAGAACCCTGAACATTATTCATTCTTATTCGAGCCTGCAGGACTTGGGTTGCAAGTATCACAAAACTCAAGAAATCTGTTCACTTATATCACTTATAACCTCGTCCAGCTCCGGCTCACAGACTCGTAGAGAAAAACAATAGGTTGTTTTACGGTGGCTTTGGAAAAATAAAAACAGAGATGCGTCGCAGATGACAATTTTTAGTCAGGAAAAAACAGAAATCAGTTTTTTTTCCACCCTCATTCCAGTCAGATTTGCAGAGCAGTCTCGAATAGGTTTATATGACAATGTTGTCTTTATTAACTTGAACAAAAACAAATTCCGCTTATATCAACACTGAGAAATTCTGCAGAGTGTACTCGATGCATTTGCTCGATTTTCACAATGTTTTGACCAAAATGAAGTCATGCCTGTTGCACTTCACTGGTTTCCCTCAATGACTGGCACTGGCTGCTCATTTTCGTAACCTCAGCTTTGCAGTACACAACATATTAATGTAATTATGGCTCAGACCCAATAAATGTGTCACAACTTGTTGGTGAAAAGGCTAAAGCTGTCCTTCAACCGGATCGTATGGTAATACAATGTAATGTTCTTCCCTAATGGCCGCCCTCAGTGGACAGAACTCAAAGTGCCGTGTTCACACACTTTTTAACTAATAAACACATGAATGCATCGGACATGTGGTTTGAATTAATTTGCCTCCCAACACATGTAAGAGCCATTAAACATAATCATTGTGCTTGTGCAGCCTCGATCTCTCATTTTACTGATACAAACCAGGTTTTGCCCTCCAAAAAATATAACTGCAATTTTTTGCCTTAGATCACCGCTCCCACTGGAATTAGCTGTTAGTCGTCCCAGAACAACTGGAGTCGCCCCTTTTACTTTTTCTATCTGTTATTCCGTGCACACACACATACGAGGCCACCGTGTCTGGGATGGAGCTCGACCATCTCAGGAGTGCAGATGTAGGTGTTCATCGTGCTACGGCAGCTTTGTGACAGAGGATTTCCAAATGTAATACATCATCAGAATGGAAACGGTTGGAATTGTGTTGTGAATGAAGCCAACAATGTGCTGTTTTTTTTGGTTTTTCGGTGTCACTCTGGCTCTGGTTGGAGCTGCTGTGTTTACATTACATTATGAACCCCATCACTGTTCTGACCTGATCTAGGGAGTACAGATTTCAGTTGTGTTGCACGGGTCACAGATGATTAATGCAGAGTCGGTGTTTTGAAATGGCGTCACGAATGTTGCCATAAAAACACTTATGGTTGAAAACCCTTTTGGCATGTCGAAGGTGACCTTTTGCTTTCTTTTTGCCATTGCGTCTTTCAGGTGTCTATGTGCCACCTGGTGCTGGGATCGGGCCAGGAGGAGCTGGAGCAGGAACTGGATTCTTTCCAGGTATGACGGTCTGGACAGTTTGAATAAAAAAATAATCCAGAATGTAGCCACAACAAAGTCTGTTTATGATTAGCAGATGTACAACAGTCCAATTGCACTGCAGACCAGAGGTTTTATTAAAACAAAACATGAGCACAAAAACACTTTGACTTGATGTGAATCTCAGGTTGAACTTAAAGTAAAGACACTTTACTGACATATTTTGACTTGATAGACTGTAACTCGAATGAAAAGGAGAATTACTACACGTCTACTCGTGTTTGCTCCTCATTGTCTGCGGTGTAAGTTATGCTGCACTGTTACTGTTGTGCTTATTGCATTTTATCAACAATGACACAATGTGAAAATGTTATCGAAACAAATGAATGTGGGGCTTATCTTTTATTTACAACAGTATAACAATTTGGAACAACTTGCACACAGTGCATATTATACAGGATATGACATGTCCTGAGTAAAAAGCCACAAAATGGTTTATCATATCAGCATTGTTTTTGTTTCAACAGGTGCTGGTGGAGGAGGAGTCCCCGCAGGCTACAAACCGGCTAAAGCTGCAGGTGAGTAAAAGAGACATTTGATGTATGATTTTGTTTATATATATGTATACATGTATACTATATATGTATGTATATATACATGTGTGTATATATGTATGTGTATATGTGTATCTATCTATGTATGTATGTATGTATGTATATGTGTATATATATGTATTTGTATAGGTATATATGTATGTGTATATAGGTATGTGTATACATGTGTATATATATGTATGTATGTATATATGTATTTATACATGTGCGTATATATGTATATATGTATGTGTATAGGTATATGTGTATATGTATATATGTATGTGTATATATTGTCGTTTTCACAATGCTAAAACTATAATTTCTTTTTCACTTTTCTGGAACACATCCAGAAAATATGTATACAGTTTTTTGTTGTTTAAAAAAATTTAAAAAATAAAATACAGGTGTCAAGTATTTAGCGTGATGTACCCTTACACTTGAACAATAACACATCTCTGTTAATACTGGAGTGGACCCTGAATCCTGTGTTTGTCCTACTATTTCATTTAAAGAAATATCTGCTGTTAAAAACGTCTGTTACGCCAGGTTTATTCAAGACATGCTTGAGCATTACATATATAATAATATATAAGAGCAGCTTTAAGTCGCATCACTTCATTCCACATTCCAATTATCACAGAATTTGACAGACAGAAAAAACAACAGAGCTGATGGTGCCTGAAACTTATGAACAGTACTGTACATATATATATTCACTAAGTCTTGTGTCGCCACCAACTTCGTTGTTTTCACGTCTGTCAAATTGTGTGATCATTGGCATTTGGATTTGACTGATGTGACGGAAAGTTGGTCTTATTATAGTAACAAGCTGTCAATGAGTTTGACTGCTGTGAGCAGTTAATGAGCACAACACGTGTGTGTGTGTAATGTTCAAGCATGTCTGGAATGTAATGGACCATTTAGGGCAAACACAGGTTTTGCCAATAATATTAATTAGCGTTTTATCAAAGTTAAAGACTCCCCCCCCCCCCCCCCCCCGAAAAAATAAAACATTTGAAACTGCATACACGTTTACCGTATTTTCTGGATGTGTTACTGGGGTGTCTGTTTTCTGGGATCTGCCCTTCTCAGAGAACTTAAGCCGTGATTGCAGGAATAATTTACATATAAGACATTTGAACGGTACTGGTTGCGCCCAACGTTTTTTAATGTTAAAATAAAAATCAAGGAGAATCACGTTGCTTTTTGAAGGACAAATTAAAGTCCCTGTCAACACTCGGTTTCGGTGCAGTCAGATCTGGGGGAAACACACACTGAGACTTCCTTGGCACACCACCACAAATGAGAATAGTTAAACTCAGGATATTGCTGCGGCAATAAACAATTTGTTCCAGGCCAACCGCTATTATTACAGCGGTTTATTGGAAGACATTACAAGGCTGAGGTTTGGAAATTAGGGGTCTGTTACGCATTTCTCCAATACAACCTGATGAACCATGATGCCGGTTAAAATTGACTATATATGACTGTATTATGATGGCTTTATTAAGTGCAATCATCATGTTTTTATCCCCACTCTAGGAGGCTATGGAGGCGGTGGAGGCCAAGGTTTGGTTCCAGGTGGTTTGGTGCCAGGAGGTGTTGGACCTGGCGGTTTGGGCATTGCAGGTATGAAGCTTCAAAGTGCGTTAGTTACTGTTAATCAGTGCCTTTTGCCTGGAAGTCACACATTTAAAGGCACCATATGTAAGAATGTGGCGAAAAACGGTTACTACACTCAAATTCAAAATACCGAGGTCTTTTAGGTTTCGTTTTCTCCGCCATTGTAGCTCAGACGTACTGTAACTGGCAACCCGTGGTTGCTCGGCAGCTGAGACTCTACTGACTGCAATGATTGGTAGACGGTGGTTGGTGGCGCCACATGCCAAAACATGATTACAAAACATAAACCAGATTTTCAGTCTGCAAAAGATTTTTTTAGTGCGAATATTTTGTCTGTACTGTTGTTGTTGGTGAGTTCAGTTTGTTATATGAACATTATTCCTGAGTCTCTGTGACATATTAGGAGGATTTTACGATCAGTTGCTTTAAATTTATTACGTAATGCACCTTTAAGCTGCATGCCATAAAACTATGATTTGATTCTGTCAGGGAGACTTTTGCTGCATGTCTAAATCCCCCCCCCCTTCCTTAAGAAAATGTAAAAACTGTCTAACTGTAGTTTATGGCACGTTTAAATAACAGGAAAATCCTCATATACATGTTGTTTTCACCCAACAGGACAAGGTGGAAAGGCCCCTAAACCAGGTAAGTTAGAACATTCATAAATGCTGTAAGACGCGCCGTGATAAAGGGAAACCTATTTCTCTTGTTGGGGGGGGATATTAAAAAGGAAACGTACCAGGCAATGACTTCAGACAAACTGGTTTTTGAGAGCTTTTTTCTTATCACCCCCTCAAGTTGGTTTACACTGGCTGGCTGCAGCTGTGCGCAGGCGTCATTTGTCCGTGTGGGACTGTGCAAAGATTCCACCACTCCTTCCCTCTCAGCTGTATTCAGGAGTGATGATTGGCAGAGTGCAAACAGCCATCAACGCCAGCCAAACAATGGTGCCAGAGCACTGATTAATGTTATTGTAATGTTAGAACCCTACAATATCTGGAAACCTCCTCTGACATTTACCACAGCCTTTCTCTCAGATATCTTACAGTAAATATTTTTCTTTCGCTGTGATTCAGTTAAGCACCGCATTAGTGATTTAGCGATGTTTAGCCGTCGTTTAATTTCCGTACGTACTGCTGATACCATCTCGGCTTACCTCGATGTGTGTTTACGAAGATAAGGAACCAAGCGATTGTCTTATGGTCGCGATAAGTCCAGGGAGCCTTGTTGCAGAGGGGGTTCCCTATGGACGACCACACCCCTGCTGTCACAAGAGTTGCTGGGGAGCCATGTTTTTGCGAAAATTACCTAATTTCCAGTATTTTGCGAAAGTTGATGTTGGCTTGGATCAATAGAGTTTCACAGGGGAAATATTGCATCAACTTTTCACAAGGTGTTCCTTTTCCGCACAAGAGCTGCATGGCAGAAATTACGTTAATGAGAAGAAAGGGGAAGCAGCAAGTGTTAAAGGCAGCTTCATGGGGTTGGGTGTAGGTGCTGCTTTCTCCACATTCCATTCCAAACCTCTGTTGTATTGAGAAAATGAAAACCTTTAACGCAGACTGCAGATCTGGGGTCAGCTAAGGTTTTTTTTGGGGGGGGGATTTAAATTCACAGTAGGGTTGTAATATATTTCGCTTCATGACTGTGACTGTGTTCAGTAATCTCTTAATGTTCCGAACGTTTCCATCATCCGTGACTTTTCATATCGGTTTCCTTCTGAAGAAAAAGTGCCTGAGGAAATTTGGACTTAATGCGTTAGTTTAAGTATGAAATTTTTCATGACCACACAAATGAACACCTTACAGTTCACCGGTACGTAACCCTCACACACTGGCAGATTCACCGTAAAAAGAAAAAAAACGGCACATAAAAAAAGTCATTTAATCATTTTTCATTCACCACAAATGATGTATGGAGCAGGATTCGGTTGCTGAAATCTCTCCTCATACAAAAATGTCAAGCTGCCATTCATCCTTACATGGAAGCCAAGCAGTGACACTGCATCCCCAGATATGCACCTTGCCTGGCCAGTAATGAAGAACAGCAGCTGGCAATGTGAGTAGCGTGACTGGAGTGAATTGCAGTGTAGCTCATGCAAGACCTTGTAAATGTTACACTAATTGTGAAGCCTGTCAGCATCCAACATTGACAATGCACTATAAAACGGGAGTGAGGGCTTTCTTTTTATGAACAGCTGTTGGACAACATCTCCTTTCCTGTGCCCCCCCCCCCAAGCAAAGGTGGATGCAAGCGTCAGCTTTGTGATTCTCTAAAAAAATCAAAAACTTGGCTCTCATTGTCTCGCCTCTTGTCACTTTTAGGCAAGTGTGAAGGGAGTTAACAAGAAACACAGGGGCTCACTGTTTTTCGCTGTTGGTGTAGCTTTATTGTACCATTACAAAAAGTCTAGTTTATGTTTTTTTTTTTTTTTAAAAACAAAGCACGTCTGGATGGGATATAGTCAGTGCGTGTGCATGCTTAGCTTTCCAGTTGACCCCGAGTGAGCAAATTGAAGACAACACGCTGTCTGCTCCACCTTCCTCTCCCCGTCTGACGACTGACAAAGAGACGTTGCACAACGCTGCGGTCATTTCACAACAATGAAACATCAAATCAGCTCGTCTGTAGGTAACTACATTTAGCACTTCCTCTTAGACAATGCTAAAACTGGTAGCCACTGCAGTTTTTAATATTGAATCCGTCCCTTTTATTAGTGAGAGTCTACATGACTGCTATTAGAAATCACCTCTTTGATGTTGTCAAGGTTATTACTTATTATTATTATTTTTATTCATTACATTTCTGGAGCGTTTTTCTCGACACCCAAAGCGCTTTACAAATTACCCATATTAATTAACACATTCTCACTGGTGGTGGTAAGCTACGTGTAGCCTCAGCTGCTCTGGAGCAGACTGACGGAAGCGTGACTGCCAGTGTGCGCCAAACGGCCCCTCCGACTACCACACATCATTCATACATAACATTGCATGTTTTTTCGAACTGTGGGAGGAAGCCGGGGAGAAACCGGAGAAAACCCCCACACACACACGGAGAGAACATGCAAACTCCTTGCAGAAAGGCCCTTGTTCCAACGGGGCTCGAAGTTGTTCCAACCCGGGGTTTGAACCCAGAGAGTGCAAGAGTGATAACCACTACACCAACCATGGGCCCAAATAATACTTGATAGTACATGGAAAAGTGAGTGTGATAGAACACAGCAATGACTAAAGAAACTGAGAGCTGGTTATGGTGTTTTCTCTAGGACAGGGATTCCCAGAGTATGGGCTGCGGCCCCCTGGTGGGACATGAAGCTAGTGCAGGTGGGCTATAGCAGGTCATCGAAAAATAAACACATTTAGCACTAAATAGGGGTTTAGATTTTCAGTTTTTGAATACATTTTGAAATAACCATCAAATATTCACAATCGATTTTGATCATCAGAATGGAAACAAACTATATATGGTTTATATAAAGGTGTCACCAGATTTGTTGACCCCTTCCATTCGCGATCATAGTTGATAGTAGAGAAAGGGACGCGCATTGTTGTGATGATTGTTGGAGCACCAAGGTTTTTATGAGACTAAAATGGGTCATGGCGTTTATACGTTTTGGAACGGGCTTCCCTTGAGATGGCGTTATTAAAGTGACACATCCAAACACTTCTTAGATATCCTTCGTTTCATCACTTGTGGTTGATGCAAAAAATAAAATCTAATCAGATTCATATTGTCGCAGGTTAATATTAGCCTATTACTCAACGTCACATTATATACAGTAGTAATGCAACTCGACATCGCCATCCATAGCTTCCAAAATACGTAGCTTAATGACTGTGGGATTTATTTCAGGGCTGTTGTGTTGCATTAGTCTTACACAGTAACTGATAGCCGAGTGGAACTAGTCCTAACTCCTTACTCTACTTTAACTTTGGCTCGACATCACTTCCACTGAATAAATATAACAAGCTGAAGTAATTGAGAAATAACATAAAATAGTTCGGACTATGAGGTGAAAGATAACATCACGGTTGGACAAACACGCATAATTCGAATGATGGATTGCGCTGGTCAGTGCAGTGACATGGCCGTGGCCAGACTGCTGTAAAACTGAGCCCATTCAAAGCAGACGTTACATGTTTGGATGTTTGGTTTTCATTGCCTGAACACTTGACTTTGTTTTGACATTGGAACTTAAAAGCTGTTGCAATCGGTTTTGCTCGTATGAGGTGATTATCCACCCAGTCATTATGAAGCAACAAAACTCTGGATCATTTGAAAGATTAGATCATGTGTAACTTTCTATGCGGTCTGTACACCTGCTTCTTTTGGTTCGTCTTCAAAGCCTCTGGTTCATATCAGGATATTTGACTAAGTGTGTGTGTGTCTGCTTCATGACAGGCAACGTAAAGTGGACGAGTAGATGTGGTTGGCTGTCCGGTCTTTCGCCACCGATACCCAGATCATTCATGCGTGCAGCACACATTCTTAGAGAGCTCGCCAAAATAAAAGAGAAGGATAGATGGAGGTGAAGATGAAAGTGTTGAGCTTTAAAGAAGATGAGCTCGGAGGACGAGGTTCCGTCTCCAGAAGCTCACATGTTTTTCATTTGTGAAGCTCAGACCTGGAAGCATCTGCTTGTGAATGTGAGCGTATAATTGCAAATGTGAGCACACACACACACATGCATATTTATACAATATATAAATATGCATTATGCTATATTATAGTCAGTTCTAAAATACTTATCCTTATACTTAAAGACGTTGTTTTTGGGGACATAAAACATACATTTGAGCTCACACAGACACACACACCGTAAATTAAGTGCTTGTTCTGCTTGGCCTCCACACACCTATCTTTCTCTCTCTGAGCCAAGCTTTCATGAGCTCGGATCCTGAACTGTCTGCAGGGGAAACTTTTTTATATATATCAGACACACACTCTGCTCCCACACTCGACAGAGCCCACCCAATACACTCGCAGCCATCGGAGCTTGTTTGTTCACTCTGGAAAAGCGTGTTGTTTCCCTAGCAATTTTTTCTTGTGTGACCTCACCACATGTTGTTGTTAGTGTCTACAATAATCTCACTAATTCATCTTGGGAATAAAATTCATATCGCTGTTAATCAAGATAAGGGGCTTTATTGGATTCTATTGGTGTTTAATTCATCACGCATGCCACGCATTACATTTTGTAATTGTGGTATTTTCCCCCCACGTTGGATCAACACGTTCACTCTCAACGACAGTTTCTCAGCCTTTCGCCAGCCTGTTCTGTGCTTGCTCTTTAGCGAGCATGTTTCTGCCAGTGTGTGCTTATTTCCCATGTTCACTGTGTTCTCCGATGAACACACCTTGGCATGCTCTCAACCTCTCCCCTGCTCTTTTTTTTTTTGCCAGCAGCTCTGGAGCATGGGCCCACTGTCCTTGTCCATCTGGCAGCGCAGTCTCACTGGTGTTTATGTAGTGACGGAGACGTTTCTCATTCTTATTTCCTGGAGAGTCCACAAAGACAGATAAGCAGTTGAACGACCTTACTGCCGTCACTGGCAGAACTGGATTAAACTCAGACGACATGAAATGATGTCTTCTGGATAAGTAGGAGCAATAACAGTTTAATTTAGTGCAGAGCATTGGTATATGTCGTACATTTGGGTGAACACAAGGGCAAGAATGCACATACTGTAGAAATGGTATGGTAACGATAGAAACCATGTTCCAGATGTACAGAGGTGAATTACTTCATTTAGAACCTGAGATGTGTAAAGCATAGAATAAATAGATAAGACTCCTTTGAGCTCTTACTCAGAGGTGCTACTTAAAATGTTGGGTAGATTAAACATTAAAATAGTCAAATGCCCTTAATTATTCTTGTCTTTATGTACTTTGTACTTTCTACAGTAGCCTAAAACAGACATAAACCAGCCATAGTGTGAGTGTTCTGCATTTTGAAGCACATTATGCTCACTACACAAAGGAAGGAATAACATCATCATCTCAGTTCCCTGATGCACTTTGGAAATGGAGGGATGAGCAGAGGAGTCCCTTGTTTGTTATTATCTACAGTTAAAGGTTAAAAATTCTTGCACACTGAACCTTTATTTTGAAAAGTACTTCTATCCAGAGATGATTTTTCAGAACTTATCAAGCCCTAGTGCTGGGATAATTGACTTTTTCACCTTTGGGGTCGGAACAAGGGCCTTTCTGTTTGCATGTTCTCCAGTTTCCTCCCACAGTCCAAATAACATGCACATTTGGGGATAAATTGGATGCTCTAAATTGACAATTTTTCAGCATGAATGGTTGTTTGTCTCTATGTGGCCCTGTGATGGACTGGCGGCCTGTCCAGGGCCTTTCCACCCTATGTCAGCTGGGATTGGCACCGGCGCTGCCTGCAGCCCTCATGTGGAAGATAAAGCAGTAGAAGATGAGTGAGTGAGATTTCAGCTTTGGCCCTGTAGGCCATATACTGTATATATCCTCATGTGTTCATCCATGAATCAGTACCACTGCAAAGGCCTACACTCTTAGAAATAAGGGTTCCAAAATTCTCCTTCTACAAGGTCTGAGGTTCTACCTGAAACCATTTGCTTCTTGTTGGAACCATTAGTGTTACCAAAAAGAGTTTTTGGTAACACTAATGGTTCCAACCATTAGTGACCCAGATAACCCTTTAAAATCCCTTTCCTAAATAAACGGTTTTAAAAGGGTTCTTAGTGAACCCTCCAAAAGGGTTCCAGGTGGAACCTTTATAAAAAGGCTCTACCTGGAGCCAAAAAGGGTTCTCCTATGAGGACAAGCCGAAGAACCTGATATGGTTCTACTTAGCACTTTTATTTCTAAGCATGTACAGACCATACTGATACTGCGATGCCCAGTTGATAAATGGCATTTCTACTCTAACAGACACATTTCGTCTCGTGTAACAGTTTTCCTCTGTAGGCCGCCCCATATGTTTCTCATAGTGAAATGCTTCACATGGCTGTGCAATGATGAAGCCCACTCCGTGAATCTAACGTCACTGTTTCAATTTGCATGTTCTGACTTGAGCCAACCTGTCCAACGTTGGTCTCTCTTCTCAACCCTGAGTTGTCAGAACAGTGGAAAAGCAGTTCGATGCATATGTGGACCATCTGGGAGAGGAAACACTCTTGGCCAACTTTACATACCATAGCTACAGTACAGACCGTGTTAAGTGGTTTTCTCACCTTATGCATCGTTTGTGCACTTGCACTTCTCTAGACATGGAACATGCTAATCACAGAAGAGCTGCTGGTTCCTTTGGTCAGTGTGTCCTGCTGTGCTCTCTAATACTTGCTGAATGTTTCCCTGCTTTTTTCTGTTTTTTCTTTAGCGAACATGTTCTTAGTGAGTGTGCCAAGCTCAAATTGGGTGATGGAATGAGATCTGGTTTAGGGGATACTCCTCAGACATATTCAGGGTCTCTGTGTTGGCAGACCAACTGTGACATTCCTGCACAAGTGGATAAAAGCGTAGGAAAAGCAGAGCCTCTCGACTCCCATGCAAACAAGTGAAAGGGGTGAAATGTTTGGTCGACTTGAAATCTTATAGCATAGCGTGTTCTGCTCTGTGTGACTGTGTGTTGCATAAACAATGACATCACAAACCACACCACGATGAATTACTTATCACAGTTTGAATTAAAGAACAGCAGCAGCAGTCTTTGACATAGGTGTATTTGAAATAAGCCATGAGTCTGCGGAGGTGTGAGACGCACAAGGACTCTGGGTTGGTGAGGTCAGACAGCTGCAGGCGTCACTGGGCAAGGCAGAGTCTGGTTTGGCGTGATGGCAGCAGCTCTTGTAATGTGTAATGGTGACTTTTACAGTTGCCTTTAATTTGGAGCCCCTTTTTTTTGAGGAATTGCACAATGCCTTAATGAGATTATGTATTTGTTATGAGGCCCTGGCGGGTGTGTGTTGGTGAGACTCCAAAGTTAGTAAGGTGCTTCATCGATGTAAGAACTCGCCACATACGTAATGAGACCGAGCGTTCACTTCCTGTCATTGTATGAAGCAACTGTTTCCAATCAGTTACAAATCATAAGCCTGAAACAACAATAAATAACTGCACGTCAGAGTTTTGAAAGTCCGCTTTTACTTCATGACTGCATCGTAGGGACCTGACAGTTGCAGTGCACTTGTGGTCATCTGGCAAAGATCAAGACTCGGGGGGGCCTTTGGGACCTCTCATTGATTGTGTCCATGACTCCATGGAAGAGGAAAGCGAAAACAATAAAAGGCTCGCGGCCAGCGTCTGAAGGTTCACACCAGCCTGCGAGAGAGCGTTTGTGTACAGCGTTTGGGTGAACGTGCAAATGAGTCCAACATGCGACTTGTCACAAGGAGTTTGGTGGTGGTCACGGAGAGGAAGTTGGGACAGAAAACAAGGGAAGCTTCAGTGTGAACGCTGCAACACCTCACACCATTCTGCTTTCATCCAGCTCTTCTGTGTCACGTCTTAAGAATGCAATCTATTCAGGAACTTGGAAGAGGATCACGGTGCTAATTTGATACTGATAAAAATCTGGTGTCATGACAGTGGAGGACATAATGATAGGCTTAGCTTTCAGAAGTGAAAAATGTATGTGGGACCACGGCCAAGGAGCAGTATCTTCCTGTCAATCACGGTTAACATGAAGATCCTGCGGAGGATTACCATCAAGGTTTTCCATCACGTAAAAAAAAAACGTTCAGCATATGTATTGCCATAGCATTCTTCCAGACAGCTTTAAGTCCTCTCACATCATTGTGGTTTTTCAGAAAACCAAGTGTTACTATAGCTGAACCAAAGACGTAATCTTCTGTCTCAGAGGACCAGTATCACGCTCTGATGACAAATGGAATTTAATTGTCCCTTTCAGAGCAGTTTGATTAAATATCAGCTAAAAACAAGGGAGGTCCTGGTATAAGAAGTAAGATGTCCCGTCTAAAGTTAATAGAGAAAGCAGAAAAGAAAGAAGAACAGACTCCTGCTGTGAGGCTGCAGGTACTGCTGAACTGTCCCAAAAAAGCCCCACTTCATTTCACAGCTGAGCTACATGAAGAACCTATGCACTAAAGCAACATGTGGTGAGATAGCTGGTGCATTTAAAAGATTGGGGAGAAGGTGATGGTGGCCAAAATGCCAAGATGGGGCGCCAATCTGATACTTAAGATTTCGACCAGGACGTCCCTCCTCAAAACAACGAATACAGTGACAAACATTTCACACGCAGAAAAAAAAAAGAAGATTCCTGGACATTCCAGCTCCAAAGTCTTCTTTCCAAGAGTCTGCCATTAGTTAAAGTGGATCCCCGCCATGGAATTCTTCCCTCTCTTAAATTAAACCCCTCACCAGGTCCAGCTGTTCACAGAGCAGAGAGCAGAGGGAGAGAGAGGTAAGGGAAAATGGAGAGAAGATGGAGCGCAGCAAACAATTCCATCTTTTCCCTTTTCACGCTTGGCTTCTTCTGATTGCTGCCATTATCACTTCCCGTCTTGCCCAACACTTTAGACACAGTTTCAGTTTCAGGAGAAACGGGTGAAAATGAGGGGAGATAAGGATAAAGAAATGGGTTAGAATGAGAAAGTGAAAGACTCTGAGAGCCGAAGATAATATTTTGATTTATGTGTCTTGTATTTCTCTGATCCACTGAAACAGGATTACCGTAATAGAGCATGAGCAAGATGTATCAGCGGCGAGATGGAAACCAGATATTCACCTCCACACTGGCTCGTATCCATCACTTGTGCTGGACCCGAGTTTGAGAAAATGACTTAACTTCATTAAAAGAACTGGACATACTGCCCTTGTGTCGACTGTATCCCGGAACAAATACGCAGCATGACGCAGCAGGAAACGACTTGTTTTTCTGTCTCTTTTGGTTCCTCTTGAAAACAAGACTCCTAGTTTGTCTGAGAAGGTCTGGACTTCATATTCATAGTCGCGTGTACCCTCCATGAAGTCATCTGTGAACCAGCCACCTCCGCTGTTTGCGATGCTCAATCATCTGCTGCCACACTATCCCAGATCTCACCTCAACAACCTGCTTCTACACTTGTCCATACACAGCTGTGAAAGCCAGTGGTGTTTTCTGAAAGCAAACTGGCGTGCGAAACATGTTTCTATCGTACTGTTATTTTTATTTTTTAACAACTTTAAACTGAGTAAACTATGATGCATTTCAGTACTGCATCACTTACCTTCCACTTTCCTTGGCCCTCAGTACTCCCTCCTGTGTCGTATTGGGTTTCTGCCCCTTCCATCTTGCATTCAGACTGGTGACCTCATGTAGGGTTCCTTTGTCCAAGGTCCAAAGCCAGTTGGGCTTTCAAGTGGTCTCACGGGCTTCCTTCTATGCCTTGAGCACCGCTGAGATCAACTTAGCCACTAAATTAGTGTCGAGAAATCCTTCAGCTTGTCAGAAATGGACTAAATACTTGGAGCGGCACCAAGAAAAAGCAATGATTAGATATTGTGTTCATGGCGCAGCCTTTCCATGTGTGTGGTTCAGGACAACAAACAACATCGGAGAAGACTTCCAATAATGTGTGAGCTAAGACAGATCTGTTTGTGCGAGCTGACGTTCTGCAGTGATGGCAGTCCAACGAAAGCATGCGGCTTTGAGCTGACATGATGATGCCGTAAATACGGCTAAAAAGAGAGCCTTTGTGCAAAAACCTCCCAAAGACACAATCAGTTTTGCACATCGGACCAACAAAGAGTCTGATTTTGTTACCATGTCCTCTCGCTTTGACCCCGAAAGTACACAACCTTCAGGGAAGTGTGTTTTTCACTGGAGAGAACCCCAGTAAATGTTTTCTTCCTTGTCGTACACATGTCTGCATCTCATCTCAAATCAGCGAGCTGATCTCCAGGTACTGGTCGACCCTGAGCGTGATTGCAAGACCCAGGTTGGGTCATGAACACGTCATCGCAGGTGGGCCAAATGATGGATGGACAAGCTATACGTCTTCCTGATGTCCCTCATTCTGCGTGTCTCTCCCACGCTGACATAGATCATCTCTCTACTGTGAAAACTGTGCTGCATGTCTCCTCAGACTGGCCGGTGCAAGGGCCAGACGGTATATTTTTAAATGAAAATTTCATGCCAAACTTTTTAGGGGTTTTTTCGGCATCCTCGGTGTCTCGTAAATCCTCAGACTTCCTTTGTTTGGCGTCAGATTCCCGTCAATTCAACTTTTTTTTATGGTACGTGGTGCTCACTGATAAAAACGTGACGAATGATGCAGATTCCTCGTTGTCAGCGCAGGAGACGCTGGAGATGAAAAGGCCCTCCATCACTTTGATTTATACCCCAAAATGATTACTGTTGTTATTACTTCAAGGTGTGTCCGGGGATGGTTGAGCACTCGAGGAGAATCGTGCTTCAAACTCTGATGGGGGAGATGCTTTGCTTAGCGTCTGGGCTTGCGTTGCTTGCTCACGCTGTTTGCCAAGTCCTTGGCAAAGCCAGTGCCCACGTTTGTTTTTGACGACGTCATGAAACTCCACACTTCCATCTTTCCCTGCGTCTGTCCCAACACATTCCTCCACCTCCTCTTCCTCCTCCCTGTAGAATCATTACCTGCGCTGCAGACCACTGGACTCACTCCAAGCTCCCTCGCCCTCCGGTCTCCGGTGTATCTCTGTCTCTCTGCTTGTTTCCCATGCTGAGTTGTTCTCACCCCAGATTGTCTGGCTTACAAGTATTGGTTGAAAACAAGTTCCTCGGTGGACCTGCTTATTGGCCGCGTTCACATTCCTCATTTCACAAACTGTCTCCATCGCTCCAGCGTGTTTGTCTCTGGTCTGTGAACTTGTTCAACTCGAGCTTCTTTTAATCCTTACGTACAGTTCATATTTCATGCAGTCACATTCTGCTCTGGGCCAATGTTTGACCCGGGAGGAACTTATCTATCAATAATAAGGAATGGATAATCCTTAAATAAATTTTCAGAGAGTTAGGGAGAGTGTGTTTTTTTAAGGTTTCACACCACTTGTTTTTGGCGAAAACAAAATCTAGTATATTACAATATCATGTCCTGTTTTACCTCAGACATGAAAATATGACAGCTAGAATTTATATTTATTTTTATAAGGTGAACATAGCAAGACTGCATAGCTGCAGCCAGGTGTGTTTGACTAGTTCTGCTGTGTTATTGGAGTGGCTCAACAGACAAACAGCCCAAACCAAAGCATAAATTCTAATTTGCATACTGCAAATTAGAATTAAAAATGTGAATCTCCCACATGCGCAATTATCAGTGAAGCGAGTCTTGACATATCACGGTCGCTTTGTTCTTTAATATGATCCATTTCTTTAAATTTACACCCATTACTGTCTCCGTTGAATTCTGTCACCACCGAGCTGACTTTGTTAGGCATCAAGTCGAGCACAAATATTTATGTCTTAAAATAAAGCACAACCAGAACACTCATGTCATGTTACGTCCATCATGTTCCTCCGTCAGCTGTTTCCATTGTTCTTAAAATCGAGACCTTGGCTCTCGGAACACAAACGAGAAGTGTTGTAAATCACATTTAATCAACGATTATTGCTTTGAAATCTATAGTTAGCAGAACTCGCCGATCCTGGAAAATGCGTTGATGACGGAGTGAGTGATGGGTTGTTTTTATTAACTGCTGAAGGATATTTTCTTCTTCATGGTGATGAAAGCTCTGTTTTTTGTTTTTTTTGTTAACCCTCTTAGTCGCTTCTTTATGTTATTTCTGTTACGTTACCCTTCTGCCCATATATCACTTCCTTTCTCGCGCAGGTTATGGCAACTTAGGAGGCGGTGGTGTTCGAGGTGTCGGCCAGGGAGGAGGTGAGCGCCGTGAAACTGCAATGTGTAACATTTAATGTTACAGAGGTCAAACGTGTTATATAACACGGATCATAAATCGTACAAAATACATCTAAAGTATCTTATGGCTCAAAGCCAGAACTCACTAACTTCCTCTGTCTCTGTTTTGTTCAGGTGTTTACGGTGGATATGGTGGCGGCGCTGGAGGCTTTTTCCCAGGAGTTGGACAGAAGGCTGCCAAACGAGGTACAGCTTCTTCTTCTCCTGCTTTATTTCAGCTTGCTATCTGTTCAGTTTTTGATGCAATAACTGTATACTTTCAGAATAATGTGCTGTATTTAGCACCAGCCTCTGTGGCATCCCCCCTGGTGTATATTTAGCTGTGTTTGGACGGACCGCTCCAGAAACATTTTCTTTCACACTGTAAGAGCAGATGTGTCTTTTTCGATCACGACTTTGATAGAATGCAGCCGAAATGAGAGCTTTGATGTCGGTTTATCTTTCTGTATTTTAATAGGAATATGAGAGGCATGTTTTGCGTTCGCTGCGAGGCTGAATAATCTTTTGTTTATTAATCCACTGGACACAAAACAAAGTCTTGATTTCTTGGAAACTCCGGCTCATCAGACGTGATGTAATATTGGTTATTAGACCGAGACCATGATTATGTTCCCCTTGTTTGTCGGTTGTTTGTGTCATTTTGTGGGCTTGTAATGCCTCAAATTCAAGTTTGGCTGTAATATCCATATATAAATGGTAAAAGATGCATCTAGACGTGCAAGTGCATGGTATTTTTTTGTCTCTTCTTTGTTTTAAAAGAGCTTTCAAGTGGTTTATTACAAACACTTGAATGAAAGATCAAATTTAATGCTTGAGTTATAAGCCTATTATCATTCACTCACACAATAAGTGGTGCCATCCTCCCTCCAGCCTGGGTTTCTATACACTGGACAAACACATATGTATCATTAATTCAGATTAAGCTCCTCGAAGGTTATTTCCTGATTCTTAATTAACACAGCTGACATTCTTGTTGTCTTATCCACAGGTGCAGGGGGCCATCTGCTGCCACAGGGAGGTAAGAGGATTCCAGGCCTGATGAGGGACTTTAAATCTACTGGATAATGACGCAAAGCTTTTCAGCGCTTTAAAACAGCGTTTGGCAAACGTACTCGCATTTTTTATTGTGGGCCTGCAGACAGTTTGAACTTCAGCAGAGCCCAGTGTGACCTGAGGGTCTGTGCCGTGTGTGTGTGTCTGTGTGTGTGTGCACATGATTTGCTTTCATTTAGGCAGGCTGATTAAGCATGGAGTCCGGATTGTTCAATCATGGCGAAGAGCCCATTCTTAAGTATTGGTTGGCAATGACAAAGGTGCAGTCCCCGAGAATCAGTCTGCACTTGTTTTCATGACAGTGAAAAAAGAGCACAGATAAAAACACAACATTCCCTTGCCAAACTTTTCCTCACCAGATCTCCCAGGCCACATACTTTCAGGCAGTGCGCAACGTCTGTCCAGCAAAGTATGGGGAATTTTATAACAAATGTTTTAAAAGCTAAGACAAATAAATGAATGCGTTTTATTCTGCTGCCAATCTCCCTTAAAAGCAAGGGCGACAGCTCATTTCCTTCACGAGAGGACAGCCAAAGAAATGATGCATTTGACGAGGCAAGGCGAATGCCCCGCGTGCTGGCTGACTCTCCTGATTTGATTAAACATTGCCCGTGTTGTTTTTCATCACGCAGCGATGACAGACTCGAAGGGCCAGATTAGCAGCTTTCACTACAAACGGTCACTCTGGGTCTGGCACAATCCGAGTTGTACAGTACCTGCTTCTTATGGCTTATAAGTGTTACAGGGCCCTCTAGTGGTGATGGGATATATTACTACAGCAGAGCTGAGGACTGAGGGCCATAAAACTATTGCAAATCTAAGCTTTCGTCATGAATCAATTGCATTTTAAGTAAACATTTTACGAATATATTATTATTATAATCTCAATATTGATTAAAAAAAAAATTGTAATTTCCATTTTCTGACAAGAACAGCAAAGCCCTATGTTGTATTTTATGTCTATACTATGTCATTTAACTCAGTGGACAATGAAGATTTATTCTATTATATTCTAAATAACATGGGATGAAGTAGATAGATAGATAGATAGATAGATAGATAGATAGATAGATAGATAGATAGATAGATAGATAGATAGATAGATAGATAGATAGATAGATGGATTTCCGGTGAGCAGTCATGTAATTAATTATTGATAGAATTTGTAAAAAAAAAAAAAAAATTCTATTTAATGCTGCTTGTTTTTGTTTATTGTGATATATGTTGCCATGTTTAAGATGCAATTTAATTTCTCTTTTTCTTAATCTGAGGTTTGAGGTGTGTGCTGTACATTATGTCTACATTTTATATTCTAAACACAGGGACTGGAGGAACCGTTCTGGGGGCAGGAGGAGTTCCCGGTGGCACGGGACCTGGAGCTGCTTTACCCGCTGGAGGCAAATGATTATTTTGTTTGTATTAATGAGAAATCAGACTTGTTTTTAGCTACAGCTTGTATTTACATTTATTCTGTGATTTCTGCCTCTTTAAGTACAGTATTCGAAGCCCCAAACTCGCTCTTCTTCATGACCAGAGGAATGAATATCTGACATTTCTTTGAAGAGTCAGCACGAGATCCAGCACAGTTCATTTCCTAATAAAACAAAGCAGCAATTTTAAAGAGAGCATAAAAAAGTGCCCTTGTGAGGCAGGAATCACAGTTACAGTTGTTTGGACTCGCGCTCGGTGCCTGGATAAGAAAGATGTGCATATGTTTTTTACATTTATCATAGTCCCTCAATGGACCAAGTAACATTTTATGTTTTTTTTTCTTTTTTTCAGTACCTGTTATTCCTCAGACCGGCCTTCCAGGAGGAGGTGTTGGTGGTGCCGCGGGAAAGAAAGCGTCCAAAGTGCCAGGTTTCGTAGACTCAACAATAAACACATAAAGCATCAGGCAGACAGGATGTCATTCACCAGGAAGCAGAGCAACATCAACACTATTTTTATGTTGCATGTGAGAGGCGTTCAGGGCCACTGCAGTAAAACAAGGCATACAAAAAAATGATTCTAATAATTGCTTTGCAAAATCAGGATTTTCTTTTTGCACTGTCAGTATTTCAGAGTGGATTCAATGTCCAAGAAGAACGTCGAGGAATCATAAATATTGAAGAAAGAAAGAATCAAGGAGAGTCGTAAAAAGTTTAGATTTGCACATCTTAATTTTATGGAATGTAGTGACGGATCGTGAGGATCTAATACTGCATGTTCTTTTTATTATGACATTTGCTTCACCAAGTCACATCACAGACCTAAGAAGCACATAAGAAGAAATTGCTAATAATAATATATTTAAAAATAGATTCATAATAAGTAAAAAATTAAAATAATGCTACTGGAGAAAGTCTCAAGTGTGTAACCCAGGAATAATCTAATTTAAAAAAGTTATTTTTTACAAAAGAGGGAATAATGCTATATATACATACATTCTACAAAACACACTATTCATAGAGCAGGAAATATAAACGTAAATATATTCAGCAGTGCCAAAGACGGACAAAGATAATGAAAATCCAGCCATTAGCCACTTCTGTAAGATCCCAGTATAGCACCTGCTCTGGCTTCACTGACACAGCTTTGAGAAACAATCTTTCCTAGGTGTTGTCATGTTTTTCATAAATACCTGCTTGTGCATGCCAGAGCCTTCACATGTTGTGGAATGTGGAAAACGATCTGACTTCTCTCACTGGCTGTGGCAGGTGTGGGTGTGCCTGGACTTTACCAAGGTGGACTGGTGCCAGGACAAGGTTTTATCTTTTTCATTGATTTATCTCCGGCAGTATTTGTCAAATGAGTCACACCATGAATGGGCAGTATTTTTGTGCTCTTTTGAGGATTTAATTCACCTGTTTTCTGGTTTCTTGCGGCTCCTCCAGGGTTTGGCGGACGTGGCGTTCTGCCCGGGGTGCCAACCGGCACTGACCTGAATTCTAAATCCAGTAAGGTCTAAGACTTGTCACTAGTGTTGTGGACATTTCTCTACTGGTGGTGAAGAATGAAATAGAGAACTTCTGCCCGGCCGACAAGGTTTTATTTTCATTGCAAGGAAAAGGTCGATCTTCACAGGAGTGATCCTTGCTGGAGAAAGACCCCGAGCAAAGTGCACACTCCACATTTGTGTCTGAGCAGCTCCCACCTCCTCATTCCTCCAATAGACAAAGTCTCTACCTTCAGGCTAGATACAATACAAAATATACAATACACTATACACAAAGGACCTGGTATTCTGAACCTGGTGGGTATCAGTGTTGGGCAAATGTAGCTCTGAGACACAGAAATTGAATTTTACCATTACACTAGTCAGGGTAACACTTGTTGGATTTCTTTCATCATTAGTGAATACAACTTGTATTTCTATTTTTTAACACTAATTTTCACTGACTTTTAAAGAAAAGACATTGGCAACAGAGCAGTTTTACAGAAACCATAACATACACAGTGCCGCAATAGAAAATATTAAAAAAAATAATTTCTCATACAATGAGTAAAAATATTACATTTAAGATTAGTGTAAGTGGTAGTGATGATAGCTGACAGCATCCCAAACAAGTGTAGATTTGTTGATGTTGTTGCACAATGACCTCAGTTATTTCCTCTATCTTGTTAAATGTTGTGCTTTTTTCTCCCACAGTTGGGGGCGGAGGACAAGGCGGAGGTCAAGGACCAGGTAACCTTATTTATGCTTTACATGTGTATTATTGTTCCTGGTTTTAGCTCGATCGCAATTCAAAATTGTGTTCCTGGCACAGGAGGCCGTGGTGGCTACGGTGGACAGATGCAGCCAGGGGTTTTCCATGGATACCCGCTAAAATCCCCCAAAACAGGTGAGACCTGAATCTAGATTCTGAATCTAATTCTTAAGCAGCTCTTTCTTTACCACACCTCTCTGCAGCTCTGTGAGATGGCTTATCTCTTTTCTTGTTGCCTTGATTTTACCCTCTTTAGCCTTCTTCTCCATGGTCTTTATGGCTCATGTTGTTCATTGTTCTTACTGTGGCATAGTACCGGTTATCCTGGCTCCCCTTCTTGCTGTAGCATTTTTGTACCTTGTTGTGCCTCATCAATCTTTAACTGCGATAGTAAGATTTTCGGCTTTGAAGCATCCATTTGCCACACATCCTCTGCATATACTGTATATTGCTTCTCACTGGGGGTTGCAGTGCTTAGCTAGTTCAGTCCAGCTACGGTGTGTTCCAGTAGCCCACTTCTCATCAGGGTTTATGTATTTGTTGTTTTGTCTCTCCAATCTGTCTTAACCCCAACCCTAAAGTGCTGCAAAAACTCAATTGTCCATTACCCCATAGAAAGACAACTCCAAACATCCAATGGTGAGACAGGCCTCACTATGGTGGCCTTCGCCTTCACATACCAGAGAGGAACACTCTTCCACACTCTCTTTAGAGTGTGTTCCTTCCATTTTTTTGCTTTACGCATTAGCTTTACGTGGACAGTCGTCGTTATTCTTTCTTTGCGTAATAAACAGATTCACGTACATGGCTGCTGTAAAAACCAGGCGATGATTTGACACTTTTACAGAAACACTTGCTTTTTTCGGAGCGTATTCTCTGCCAAGAAATGGTACAGAATGGAGCATTAACTGAATAAATTGTAATTGTATTTTCTGCTTTTATCACTTACCTCATAATTAAAACCACAAAATCACTGAAATGACTCCTTAGAGATTGCTGTGTGTTCTCTTTGATTTACCATCGGACACATTAGACTGAGAGATCCATGTCACAGACCAAACACTCTGCATCAGTCACAGCGTTTGGAACATAGATATAAAGTTTTTAGCTCATATTTGAATTCAAGCATTTCACTGACACGAGTTCACTCGTGGTAAAACTGGAAAGAGGGCGAGACATCTGACTGCACTCTGGTGTACTGGGTATGTGGAATGCAGTATATTTGTACTACTATCAGATCTCGTGAAATGTGATGTACATGTTTCACAGTGGCACGTCAAACTCGATGAGCCTCAGCTGCTCTTACTTGAATACGTGAACTCGGTATGACATGGATCTGTATACAAAGAAGATTCCTGGTGCGGCTCACACGCAGACAGACTGACCGTGAACCTTTGCAGAGTTTATTCCACTGTGGATGAAAAGATCACAGTCTACTTCAACATTAGTTAAGGCTGGATGAGCGGAGACTCTCAAGGTCCGAAACCGGTACAGGAGGACTATCAGTTTGATGTTTGTTATTGAAGATCTTTGTGTGTCGTTTCTCCTCAGGTGCCTATGGAGCGAAACAAGGAGGCGGAACTCTTCCCTTTGGTACAAATGTTTTTCAAACATCTTCACAGGGAATGACATAACTGTGGCACAGGATTCTTATATGTCATATTACAATGTCGCAGGTTATGGGGGCTTTGGTGCTGGTGGGGCTGGACTGCCAGGAGGACTAGGGGTTTCACAACCTGGATATCCAGTTGGAACTGGTGAGTGCTTTTTTCTCCCCAAATCTACTGATAACTGATATGAAGAGAGGTAGAAAATACTGAACATATATATTAATTCCTGATATACTATTTTTTTTAAACTCTCTGCAGGAGTGGGACCAGGAATGATATCACCTGCTCAGGCTAAAGCTGCTGCCAAATATGGTAGTTTTATTATGGTTGCTGACTTTCCTATTGTTTTTACTTTTCTTTAAACTGGTACTGCACTAAACTTATTTGATTCTGACTAATGTCTGTGCTCTCTACTCCAGGTTTGGGTGGTGTTGGAGGGTTTGGCGGGTTTGGCGGTGTTGGTGGTGTCGGTGGTGCTGGAGGGATTGGCGGTGTTGGAGGCGTCGGTGGTGTTGGTGGAGGTGGACTGTATCCAGGGCAAGTGCCAGGAGGTATAATATTTACATAAAACTAATTTAAAAAAATTAAAAGTATATAGTGATGTCAAAGAACTTTTTTTTTTTTTTTAAATATATTTTTCGGGCCTTTTTGCCTTTAATGATAGCATAGTATAGAGAGACAGGAAACGGGAGGCAGAGAGATGGGGAATGACACGCAGGTTATTGGTGCGGGATTTGAACCAGGGTCACCTGCAGCGAGGACTTCAGCTTCAGCAAATGGGGCAGGTGCTCTACCAACTGAGCCACCGCTGCCCTATGTCTAGGAACTTTTGACTGGAAATGCCCAGAAAGGAGGGTTGATACATGATGCATGGATTTCCTGCTGTCCTCTGACAATATATGAAATCAAAGATTCTGTTCCCCCTAAAGCCCCATTTGTCATTCTATGCACTGTAGTTGTAAAAAATGTGATTATATAATTCATTTTCTTTTTAATATTTTACCACAGGATATGGAGCTGCATCCAAAGCTGCTAAATATGGTAATGGATTGCTTTATTTTTGCATTTGATGGAATTGTTTTATATCATTTATTTATTTATTTATTTATTATTATTATTATTATTATTATTATTATTATTATTATTATTATTGTTGTTGTTGTTGTTGTGTTATATCTATATTCTTACATATCTTACATTATGTTGATTAGAACCTCTTTTTTATACCCTCTACCCTTTATATAAACATTATCTCTGTATCCTGACACACTCCACCTGTTTCTGCCACTGGTGTTCCACTCTGGGCAGGTGTACCTGGTGGAGTTCCTGGTGGAGTTCCTGGTGGCGTTCCTGGTGGCGTTCCTGGTGGTTTTCCAGGTAGAGTTCCTGGTGGTGTTCCCGGTGGCGTTCCTGGTGGAGTTCCTGGTGGGGTTCCAGGAGGGATACCACTTTGGGTACCAGGTGGAGGACAAGGAGCTGCACCCATTGGAAGATTTCCAGTTGGATATTCTCCAGCAGCCAAAGCTGCCAAATATGGTATTATGTTTAATTTAAAGATTTTAAACTTTAAACACTATGTCAGATTATGAGCTGTTTTTTCTCTTTCCCTCCAAGGGGCAGGAGGACAACTCGGAGCAGGAGGACAACTTGGAGCAGGAGGACAACTTGGAGCAGGAGGACAACTCGGAGCAGGAGGACAACTCGGAGCAGGAGGACAACTCGGAGCAGGAGGACAACTAGGAGCAGGAGGATACTCTCCTGCTGCCAAAGCTGCGAAATATGGTATTATGTATTAATTGAATTATCATTTGCACATTTTTAAATTCAACACCATGTTAGATGATGAGCTAAAAAATTTACTTATGCAGTACACATGATCTTCAAAAGTACTAAATACCTCTTTCCCTCCCGTGGTTAGGACAATTCGGAGCAGGAGGACAACTTGGAGCAGGAGGACAATTCGGAGCAGGAGGACTAGGAACAGGAGGACAATTCGGAGCAGGAGGACTAGGAACAGGAGGACAATTCGGAGCAGGAGGACTAGGAACAGGAGGACAATTCGGAGCAGGAACAGGAGGACAATTCGGAGCAGGAGGACAACTAGGAGCAGGGGGTCTAGGAACAGGAGGATACTCTGCTGCTGCCAAAGCTGCTAAATATGGTATTATGTATTGAATTATAATTTGCACATTTTTAAACTCAACACTACGGCAGATGATGAGATAAAAAAGTTACATATACAGTACAGATGATCTTCAAAAGTACCAAATTCCTCTTTCCCAGGAATAGGACAACTCGGAACTGGAGGACAACTCGGCGCCGGAAGACAACTAGGAGCAGGAGGACAATTAGGAGCAGGAGGACAATTAGGAGCTGGAGGACTAGGAACAGGAGGATACTCTGCTGCTGCCAAAGCTGCTAAATATGGTATTATGTATACATTGAATTATTATTTGCACATTTTTAAACTCAGATTATGAGATAATAAAATTACACATACAGTATATGATCTTCAAAAGTACCAAATTTCTCTTTCCTTCCCAGGGATAGGACAACTCGGAACAGGGGGACAACTTGGAACAGGGGGACTCGGAGCAGGAGGACAATTCGGAGCAGGAGGACTAGGAACAGGAGGACTAGGAGCAGGAGGACAATTCGGAGCAGGAGGACTAGGAGCAGGAGGACTAGGAACAGGAGGATACTCTGCTGCTGCCAAAGCTGCTAAATATGGTATTATGTATACATTGAATTATTATTTGCACATTTTTAAACTCAGATTATGAGCTAATAAAATTACACATACAGTATATGATCTTCAAAAGTACCAAATTTCTCTTTCCCTCCCAGGGATAGGACAACTCGGAACAGGGGGACAACTTGGAGCAGGGGGACTCGGAGCAGGAGGACTAGGAGCAGGAGGACTAGGAGCAGGAGGACTAGGAGCAGGAGGACTAGGAACAGGAGGACTAGGAGCAGGAGGACTAGGAGCAGGAGGACTAGGAACAGGAGGACTAGGAACAGGAGGATACTCTGCTGCTGCCAAAGCTGCTAAATATGGTATGGTGTATGCAGTGAATTGTTATATGTACCTTGTCTTTAACCCAACATTATGTCAGATTATGAGCTGCAAAATATGTACAAATGTTAGCTATAACTATGTTTCCCTTTTTCCCTCTCAGGAATTGGCAGACAACTAGGAGCAGGAGGACAACTAGGAGCAGGAGGACAACTAGGAGCAGGAGGACAACTAGGAGCAGGAGGACAACTAGGAGCAGGAGGACAACTAGGAGCAGGAGGACAACTAGGAGCTGGAGGACAACTAGGAGCAGGAGGACAACTCGGAGCTGGGGGATATTCTCTTAATAGCAAATTAGCTAAATATGGTATGGTTATATAGTTATTGATTCATTTAAAAAAAAAAAAAAAAAAAAAAAAAATCTGAGTTGTACTTCACTCAGCTGTTTCTTATGAACCTGCTTTCCACAGGAATAGGGGGACTTGGAGGAGGACTGGGAGGAGCAGGAGGACAACTTGCTGCCGCTGCTGCTGCGGCTAAAGCTGCTAAATACGGTAAAATTAGTTATAAGTCTAAGAATATCTCGTGTTTTTGTGAGCAGATGTGGATTTCTGACTGCAGAGCCCACTGATATCAGAAGAGGACACTTTTAAAAAAGGATGAGGCTGAAGTTGAGAACACAAGAAATGATGAGGCCTTTAAACGTTTTATTCCACTATTTTTCAGCAACAGGGGAATTCTAAGCACCTCACCTGTTTTCTTCTGAAGGTGCAGGCCTGGCAGAACACCAATTCCAAAAAGAGTTAATACTTTGCCACAACTTTTTCGATTTATAGAACATGAATTAATCCTGACCTCTATTGTTTAGTATTGAAGCCCATAGCAAATAAGGGACTTTTACATGTTTACATGTATTGCAGAAATATACCATATTAAGCCATACCACCTGCTTTAGAGAAGAATACAATTGTTTCCACAGGACAAGGCGCTGTTGGAGGGACAGGTTTTGGAGGGACAGGACTTGGAGGGACAGGTCTTGGAGGGACCGGACTAGGGGGAACAGGACTTGGAGGAACAGGACTAGGAGGTGGATATTCTGCTGCTGCTAAAGCTGCTAAATACGGTAATTACAGTTAAAAAACAACTAAATAATATGTGTATCATATGATAATTCAAAAGAAATAATGACCTTAATAACCATTACAGGTCCAGGTGGGGGTGCTGGTGGTGGAGTCCCACTTTTACCAGGCTATGGATGTAAGCATCTGTCAGATGTTTTGGTACATTATTGAAATAATTAAACATTTTTTTTATATAATCTAAACGTTTCTGGGCATGTTGTGTTGCAGCTTTGGCAGCTGGTGCCAAACCTCCTAAATATGGTGAGTTTAACGATTAACATGAGTACTGATATTTTCATTACATATCAACTGGGAAACTAAAAAGATTACAGTCAGCATTTTTTTCTTTTTAATCTCATGTTTGGTGGTAAATCTGATTTTTAATCACTTCTCTACAGGAGTCCAAGGAGGAGTTCAAGGAGGAGCAGGACAACTTGTACCTGGTTTGGGCGGTGGCTATGGTGGTGAGTTATTGAACTGACATATTGTTGCATTGCTGCTGCTTCCTTTATGATTTCACCATGTTTGAGTGAAGTCTCAGTCGCAAACATGAGGCTGTGTCTTGACAGGTTATGGAGCTGGTGGCGGAGTCAAACCCCCCAAGTATGGTAAGAGGTTTTGTTTAAGTATTTTCATTTCTTTCATTTGTAAATCTATTCTTATAAGAGTTATAGACAACTTGCTTTATCTCCCTCACATAGGTATTTCGGGTGGAGTTGGTCCAGGGTTGGGAGCTGGTGGAGTCGGACTAGGAGCTGGAGGAACTGGTTTAGGAGGAACTGGGTTAGGAGGAACTGGAGGAACAATAGGAGCAGATGGACAATACTCTGCTGCTGCAAAAGCTGCTAAATATGGCAAGTGAAACGAGCACAAATATATATGAAAGATTCATACATTCACATAGAGAATGTTTTATTAAGTTGGAATATGAATTTAAAAAAGTTAGTTTAATTACATAGTTTCCATTTTTGGCCTGTTTTCGCACACTAAGAGACAAAGACTCAAAAAATGTCATTGTAAATGTGTTATATTTCAAATTTAACACACAAAATCTGTTGTTCATGTACAACTGCAGTGTTTCTCTTAATTTTAAAGCTCCCATAGTGGTCCTATCGCACATATATGTGAGTTATGGAGGTCTACTGACATACATAAACCTAGTTGCTGTAAATGAGCTGATAGAAATCTCTCCTCACTGAAGCTCTCGTCAGCCGCACTGTTTCATCCTGAAATCCCACCCCCAGAAGACAGACTGTGTTGTGATTGGCCAGCCAGCGAGATTGGCCAATACCTGGAAGTGACGTAATTAACACACCAGCTCTCAAAAGCGCAGCTCCCCCCTCTGGAGCGGTGGATGCACTGCTACTCATTATCAAAACATTGTTTTAAAAATGTTTATAAATAGCTTCGTCATGACTCCCCGCAGCAGTCTCTTTTACGCCTTTGACCCAGAGTCAGACCCAGAGTCAGAAGACACTGTCGCTTGTGAAACACCTCCACAACAGACGTTCTTATTCTTCTGGATCCTCCTGCTATGGGGCCCGGACTAGTGCCCCATAGCAGGAGGATCCGCTGTTCAGGAGAAATGCTGTTTACGTAACCGGAACAGGTTTTTTCAGAGATCTTGCTGCACCTGAGATTACAATACAATACAACGTTCTCAGCAATGGCTGAACTGTTTGTTTAGAACCTTCAGGGCTTCATAAACGAGGTAATGATGCAGATACACACCAAAAAACAGCGTTAATTGGAACTTCCGTTCTATGGGAGCTTTAAATGGTTAAAACAGTGTTTTAATATGCAGTAAATTGTGAATAATTGTTAAAAATATAATGGAATAAAAAGTTATTCTGTCATTTGAAAAGGCAACAGAGTTGACATCATGTGCCTGTCTTTCAGGAGGCATCACTGGAGTAGGACTCGCCGTTCCAGGACCAACTCCAGATACAACTGTCAGAGTTGTTCCAGATGGTTCTGCTGTTGTGTTACCAGGCAGTACAGGTGTTCCTCTAAAACCAGGTAAAGCCTGGAATACAGTCTCATTATTATTATTGTTATTCCTATTCAGATTTTATTATTGTTTTTAGATGACACACACTTTATTACTTTTACAGCAAAGGACTTGATCCCAGCTGGAACTGCTGAACCAGGTAGAGTTTATATATGTTCTTGCTGTAACTGTATAGTTAGCTGTACAATTTGGGGCTACTGCACCTGCGCTGTGCCATCATTTATTTCCTCTACATTCTCTTCAGCCATTTTCTGATCACTCAAAACTCATTTTTGATTGTTTTGCTAGTGCTACCGTGCTATTGACCACCTTTTAGCTTCCAGCCCATCATGACCACGGTCCACTCCACAGCATCTGTCTTTCCTGGTCTCTCGCACACTACTGTAGTTTATGGCACAGTGGATGAAACTGGATCATGTTGTCTTTTGACAGAGCTCACGCCTATTGCTGCTACTGGCAAGGCCCCAGAGGTCCCGCAGCCCAGTAAGACTTGCTGTTTGCATGAAAGTGAAGTGAAGCCATGAACATTTAACATGTATCTGATTGTAGTTTTAATGCATGATGTAGAACATGACCATATATATGCTACCGTTCAAAAGTTTGGGGTCACCTATTCAATTTTTTTTGTGCTTTTCATTAAAAGTCACACTTTTATTCATCAAAAGAGTTACAAAATGAATAGAAAATATAGTCAAGAGCTTGAGAAGATTAGAAATAATGATTTTTATTCAAAATCATAATTTTGCCAGCAAAACTGTTTTCCGCTGAAACATCATTGCACAAGGGTTTTCAAGGGTTTTCTAATCATCCAATAGCCTTCTAACCCGATTAGCAAACACAATGTACCATTAGAACACTGGAGAGATGGTTACTGGAAATGGGCTTTTATACACCTATGTACATATTCCATTAAAAAACAGACGTTTGCAGCTAGAATAGTCGTTTACCACATTAACAATGTGTAGAGTGTATTTCTGATTAATTTAATGTTATATTCATTGAAAAAAAGGGCTTTCCATTCATAAATATGGACATTTCTAAGTGACCCCAAACTTTTGAACGGTAGTGTGTATATATATATCTTAATAAACACATTGATCTATGTAGGTAAAGCCCAGATTATATTCCTGCTAGCTTTCATCTGACCTAATCTGCATGCTTTCTTTTCTGTGGCATGGAAATATCATTGTTTTTAATGTCCAAAAGTGATTCATTTTCTCAAATGCTGTTTGAAAAAACAATTGGAAAAACACCTTTTTAAACGTCCATTGCTTGCTTCCATTGCAAAGACAGACATTATTCAGTGACCTCTTTCAGTATGACTCATCATAAAGCAAAGTGGTGTTGTGTACTCGTGCCAAACACAAGAGCACTTACCACATGACAGCTGTGCTTCATGTGGTGCTGAAAGAAGAGTGGATTTGATCTGTCACTTGTGGCCACAGCTCTTTTTCTCACGAGTCGGCTACTTTTTACTAACACCTCATTGTTCTGGATGACATTTTTTGTCACATGATAATTGATATTTATCTGTGTTGCGTATGATTTTAAATATATTTTCTGTATATTACCTTGCAGTGGATGGTTGTTTTGTGTGTCTGCTGTCTTCTCAGTTTAAAACATCAATTCAAATCTATACTGTATGTATATTTTGTCATTTTGTTCTTGAAAGCAGTTCCTTCCTTCTTTAACATGTAGAAATTAGAAATATAGAAAATGCAACTATAATCTATAACTTGAACAATGTAGTGAAGACAGTGACTTTATAAAGCTGGACTAATGTTGCTTTTTTCAAATTTCTTTCTTGAACGTCGCTCTCTTGTGGTGGACGTGTGAAATAACAGGCGGTGGGTTCACATTAACTCAATCATCTACAATATGTTTGCGTCTATTTAATCTAATTTTGTTCTAAATCCACATTTTCTAATGTTTTCCTCACAGTTTCTGGTGGAATTATTCAGCCTGGTGGTGAGTCATAAATATGAGATTATTTATTTTGTCATACTTTCCTATGACAATTATTTGTAACATGTGCGTAATGTCATCGTATTCTTTCCTTTCACAGGTGGCACAAGTGTTGGTAAATATGTCAATCTCACATTTGTGCACGTTGTATTTCGAGGTGACGTGAAATTTAAAAAGCTCGTTTTGCAGGTGGAGCAGGCGTTGGAGGACCTCCTGTCGGTAGGAGCAGTGTTCGTTACTCTTTTTGTGTATTCATTATGATCAATGACAGTTAAGTTATGTTGTTTTTCTGGTTGTGGTTTTAGTGGGCACAGGCCAAGGCCAGCCGGGTAAGTCCAAACAACCTCTGAACTCATCTTGTTTATTTACATTTGTTTACACTCCATTCTTTCTAAATGTGAATGATTTAAACTCCATTCTCTCCTTTAGCTGCACCTGTCCAACAGCCTGCAGGTATGTGTCGCCATTGAAACTGTACGGATGTATAATAAATCCTTCTCGCCACATGGTGGAGACAAAAAACAAAAGACCGAATGCTTATCTGCTGCAGTGTGTGATTATAGTGATTAACTCTGCTGTTTTCAGGTGTTCCTCTTGGCACAGGCGTCAAGGCTCCTAAACCATATTTACCAGGTAAATATGAATTACATCCACATCCACATAAACTCCCTTTTTCCTTGTGGTTCACAAACATTATACTACCAAATAATCTGTACATTACATTTGCCACAAAATCAGGATATAATCAGTTGTACATATACTACCGAATATCCTGTAATACTGTAAAAGATAAAGGAGGCAGACACAAAAACACAGACGTTTACACAGCGATTCCTTTTAGGACTTCCATTCATTTGGACAGCCTGATCTAAGTGTAAATCTCTTACCTAAACCACAAGCACTTAATGCCTAACTCTAATCTCAACGTCAACACAATTCTAATCTTAATCCTTAATCCTAAACTAAAATAAATGAGCTTCTGCCTCATCAGGACCAATATTTTGGTCTGCATGACGACAAACTGGTCAGAAAAGGTCCTATACAATAAGTGATGCCTTGTCACTTTGAAATCAAAACAATCCCAATTTATCTGTGCACCCTTTTACAATCCTGTTTGATTTGATGGCTCGCTCTGAGGCCGTGTGTTAGTCTTACTGTGCACATTCAGTCTAGACACTTAATAACGGTTCCACTTAGATCGATAGTAGTGGCAGCTGATGAGGAAAAGCTGCATCAGGCCTTTTTTTTAACCCAATTATCAACTCCTCTCCTCAGTTTCAGGGCTTTTTTTTGTTGTTCTGCACTTCTGATCTTATGATGGACATGAGACCAAGTCCAAGTCCCCCCCCCCCCCCCCGTATTTTCATTGATTCAGTCAAATATTGAGAACAATTCAATTGTGTCCCTGAGAGGAAAGCAATTTAACGGACATAAGATTAACAATTTATGTAATTTATGCAAGTGGGGTGTGTAGATGTCCTTAAAAGTAAACTAACAACACAAGAGCCAACACTGAATCACTCACTTCATTGTGTTCACACAAATTCACAAACTCTCTTCTTAGTCAAAGTTCCAAAGTTGGATTTAGCTTTTTACACGTCTACTCCATAGGAACTGGAGCTGGATATCCATATGGTGGAACATATGGCGGTAAGTTACTTATATTGTCTGTCTGACATAATGTAGACATTGGTTCAATCGCAGTGGACATTACTTCTGTTCTTTTGGTGATTTAGTTCCCTTTGTACCTGGTGTTGGAACTGGATTTGGACCTGGAGCTGGAACTGGGTTTGTACCTGGAGCTGGAACTGGGTTTGTACCTGGAGCTGGAACTGGGTTTATACCTGGAGCTGGAACTGGATTTGGACCAGGAGCTGGAACTGGGTTTGTACCTGGAGCTGGAACTGGGTTTATACCTGGAACTGGATTTGGACCAGGAGCTGGAACTGGGTTTGTACCTGGAGCTGGAACTGGGTTTGGACCAGGAGCTGGAACTGGGTTTGGACCAGGAGCTGGAACTGGGTTTGGACCCGGAGCTGGAACTGGGCTTGTACCTGGAACTGGAGCAGGAACTGTACCGCTGTCTGGAGCAAAGCCTCCCAAACCTCCAGGTGTGTGTGTGTTCAATTGTAGTATTTATTACCTCTCAGTGACCTTTTCTGGCATAAACTGGAACTGGTTTTAATTGTGCATATATTTCAGTAACTAATTTCATAAACTGTTTTTTGTGTTTCTACTACCTCTTGTAGTTGTAGGTGGAGCAGGAGGCCGAGTCGGAATCCCACTGGCAGCAGGGGGTTATCAAGGTGAGAGAGCACCTACAGTTCATTTAAAATATTAAAGTATGCATTTTTTTAAAAACCTTAAAAATCTCGATGGATGGTAAACCAGTGTACTGTGATAATATGATCTATTAAAAGAGACTAAACGTACTGTGGGTGTCATTTAGTGAGGAAGACATTCAAACTTTTCCCGCAGAGTTTTTCACTTACTACGAAATCTTCCACAAACTCGTCCCCGACACAAACTGTAAACGACGGAAGAACCAATTGAGACAATAATACCACTTTTCTCTGTCATCATGATTCAGGCGGATACAATCCATATCTTCAAGGTTATGGGCAGGGTATGTATGAAATGAGAGGAGGAGGAGGAGGCCGACAGCATTAATGCACAATATTCCCCCCCAACTTTTAAACAGCAACTGTAACGTTCGGCTCCAGTGCTCAAAGTGGCAGTTGGTCAGGAGACGGCGTTTCTTTAAGCTTCCTGTGCAGGAAATTGTCCAGCGTGCTGATAAGTTTGTGTGTCTGGGCGCAGCGTCAAGAATGACCAAGCTGGACAAAGCTGGATGGATGCTTTGATGAAGGAAATCTTCATCTGGTCTTTTTCTGTGCAGCACATTGATTTATTTATCATCCCATCTAAGTCAGTCTTGTGTCTCTCGTGGCAGGTGGGTTGACTTATCCTGGTGCAGTTGGACTGGGAGGTGCAGGTGCTGGAGCCAAAGGACCTAAACCAGGTAATTATTAGTTATAAACACGTTAGTCAAACACATTAAAGTCTTGTGTGTGAGTGTGTGTTTGCGTGCTGCAGGTCTTGAAGTTTTAAAGTTCTTATGAGTCTCTTCACTAATTGTAGAAGAACTTAACATACATTATATACTGTATTATACTCCAGAAATCAGTGAGCGATGACCACTTGGAGACAGAGTAACGCATTAAAACAGTCAGAATGAAAACTGAAAAATAAGATATAGTGACATAAAACAACTGCATCTGGAAGTTGGAAGTCCTGATATCACATTTCTAAAGAGAAGAACAGTAATTCATTCAATGATGTGTTGCATCTTGTTCCATGAGTCAGGAGCAGTTGAGTGAGTCTGATGAAGTCCATCTGACTGGTGCAGTAATGCTGATAATGTAGGTGTTCTGGTGATTGATCAGAGGTAAATAAGCAGAATAAGCCTCAGCAGCCTGTTTTCTTACAGATATTGGGAAAAAACTGTTCTGTTTCTGTAAAAACACACCATTTACACAAGAAAATGATGTGTGCACTTTATTTAGTAAGTCGTCAGAACACCTCCAATCGTAGGGCATTAGGGCAACCAAAAGCTTTGATGATGATGATTTGCCAACAAACCCAATTCTAAAAAGTTAAACTACATAATCCACACTAAGTAGTCAAATATCAAATATTGGGTTCTCTGTAATAATAATCTTGAAAGCCAAGGCCAAACACATAGCTTATCTTTAGAAGGTCCCGCAGGCCCTTATATCCACTTTGTTTACCATATGACGCTTATTTCAAGGCAATGACGACATCAAATCAGAAGGTCATAGGTCAGACCAATCAACCTATTTCTCACCACGTGACCTGAATGTGTTTTTTTATTATAATTATTTTATTTTATTTAGCGAAGCAGGTTTCATTTTACTTTTGATGTCATAAATGAATAAATAAAAAGTGGTGTAAAGGGTTGGCTTGTCTGCGTGGGAGGGGCACAGTAACTCATTATGTCCTTGACCCAGTTTAATGTCACTGTTCTTAGCTAAAATAACAAGAATTATCAGTTTATAATGGACAGAATAGTGTTTTAACAAACATAAATTAACCTAAATCAAGTTTCCTATAAGTGAAAACATGTACACGTTCATGTCTCAGTGCCGTTGGGTGAACAAGCTTTGTACACAATTCACCACAGTGGTTATGCGGCCAAAAATCCAGCTGCTCTAGTTTGCCAGTGACCCCTGCAGTGCTGCAGCAGCACAACACGAGTTAGTAAATGAAGCAAAGAGCTCTACAGGAAACTGTTAGTAAAACCTTGTACAACATCAAAGTGTGTCTGTTTTAAGATAAGACAAAACCTCTGGAGATCTCTGCCCTGAAAGTGCAGAACTCTGCCAGATGAAGTTTTGGATGAGCCTGTTTCTGTGATTTCAGTGACAGCAGATGCTAAAACAATTCACGCATTTTCAATTTCACAGGCTATGGCAATCTTGGAGGAGGAGGCGGTGTTGGTGTTGGTGGTGGTGGTGGTGGTGGTGTATATCAGCCAGGTATTTATTATATCTTCTGCTTCCTTTAAATAGAAAAATAAGAAATAATTGAAAGTTAATGTGTCACTGCTGCTCTGTGCTGCCTGTTACTCCTCTTCCTCTGTCCATCAGCGAGGGACGAGTGTAATCACAAGGCAGCAGCCGCACAGATACTCCACCACATAATCATATAAAGTCATGGCTCTAATCCTCCTCCCACTGACATCCGTCTGTGTGAAATTCTGCCACAGATGGTTTAATAACTTTGAATTATCCACACAGTTTTTTTTTTCCCAAAATGGAAATTAGGTCAAAATGATTGTATTTACAATATTTTACATGCAGGACTTAGACTGTTTTACATATTTAAAAACTTATTATGTGATTATTGTTTCCTGTTTCTGTTTACTGAGTCTCTTTGCTGCTCACTTTGGTTCCTGTAGTTCCTGGTTATGGAGGAGGTTACCCCCAGCAGTTCTACCCAGGTATTACTAATGCTAAATGTTGCCGATGAAGATGTTGTATCATGAATTGAGACTGACTGTCAAACAGACAAACTCCCTCTGTTTATAGACTCTCAATCGGGCAATCAGGATGCCAAAATTAGAGATATAAATGAAGGATGTGAGTCTCTGAGTGCATGTACAAGTAACATATTGTATATTTCTCTTGGTAGTAAACAGCACTTTTTGTGTTGTGACCTCTTAAGAGCATCCAGTGTGCAATACATCAGTGAGACGGAGCAAACAGGCGACTGCATACAGTCATTTATCATGTGGAAGTGTAGGAGGAGGGTGTGTGTGGTTGGGTGGGAGGGTCTGTTTAGACAAGAGGCACATATTTCATATAATTGCAAATACTGGTCAGTTTGGTTTTTATCTGCTTCAATATCAGCCATCTGGATGAGGGGTTGGGAAAAATGGGAGAAGGGAACAGTCTCTTATTGCTTACTTATTTAAATGTGTCTTACTTTACTGGTCCTCCTTTCATGCCCAGTTAAGTATGAGAATCAATCTAAATGTAAATGTCTGTTAAAAGCTCACTGGCTCTGGAAGTTTCACTGACCGCACTCACTCAGTTACTCACTCTGTCTCCATCCTTTTATCCTGAACTCTGTCACAAAAACACTCCACATGTGGATTCTGCTCACACCACTGTCTGCGTTCTCTTCTAACCTCATATTTTCTTAATTTCTTTCAGCAAAACATCATTACAGGGATTTTTCAATGTTAACCTTTTGACTATTGATATTTATTTAACTTGTTAACACACATGGGAGGTGGATTTTGTAGGAGGAAATGAAATTGTCATCTCTGTAGCCCAGATTATTGTTGACGGAGCTTTAAATAATGATGTGAAGTGCAGCTTTTTATCAGGTTGAGAAGATAATTACACTGTAGAGTTTTGTTTCACAGCTCCTTGTATTGTAACTCGCTGAAACACCAGGTATAAGAGCCTCCCATGTGACTGTCTCTAACATTAAAGAAGAAATAGACTGTCCACTGTACACTATATTAGCACTAACTCATGTCTCCTTTGTCTTCAATGTTGTCTAGGTGGATATGTTCCAGCCCCGCTGACTCCTCAGCAAGGTATCAAACACTTGCCTGCTCTCATTTCCCCCCTCAGTAAACCGTAAACCATCCTATAAATTTCAGTAATCCAGATTCTGTATCATAAATCCCGCTCTTTGGCAGAGGGACGCCAACATGTCCTGTTATTTGGATGAAGAGTCGAGTGCGGGGTTCTCTCGTACTGTGCGTTCTCGTCGGTGCAGATGGCACAAGCACAATGCTGCATGTGTGCTAATCTGCATTTTCCTGAACACCGGAGATTACCGCCGGCGGGATTATTTCCGTGAAAGCTCGTGTCACGGTGTCTCGATGAATGATGGCACGTAAACGTGAGGGAAAGGAGATATATTTGACACAAATGCAGCTCCGTTTTATAGCATGAAGAGGGATGAGACAGTAAAAGTGTCTCTTCTTCGTACTCATTTGCGTTTCCAGAGCTGTCCCGTACTCACCTCCGTCATCAGTGAATCCATCTGTTTTCATTCACTGCACCTGTGTTTGATTCACTGTTAGTGTAAACCAGTTGGGTGGAAAAACACCACATGAGCACTCATCATAAAGTCCACTCATCAGTGCAAGGAAAAGACTCAAGAGACACTTGCATTCCAGAAAAGTGCTTCTACAGTTAAAGTCTATAGCTCATACTGTTTGTTGCGTCTTTTACAGCTAAAGCAGCCAAGTATGGGGCACTGCAGGGCTTCCTCGGTGGTGCAGGAGGTGGTGGTGGAGGAGGAGGAGGAGGCGTCTTCAGAGGTGAAAGACGTGCATGTTTTATGTTTTAACTATGGCTGTCAATAGATAAAAAAATAATTTCACATTTTGAAAGTTGTTAAGGTAGATTAATCAGGATTAAAAGTTTGCTTTTCTTCTAATGACTAAAGTAATGAGTAATCAGAGTGTGTATTTTAGACTACACGTAGAACTATGTGATTTAAAGGAGACATATTATGCAAAATCAACTTTAATCATTTTAATCCTTATATGTGTGACTCTGGAGGCCCTATCTGTCGGCAAAGTGTGAAAAAAGATGACTCACTCATGTTTTTGTGGTCCTCCTCTAAGTCTACGTACAGGAGATAAAACACACAATGTTTTGTCCGTAAAACACGCGAGAGTGCTGGCGAGGGCAACATTATCTGAAAAAACAGAATTCTGTGAAACTGTCTTTTCTTGGCTCCACAGTGCAGCACAGAGTTCTACACAAACTTCCAGCATCAGAGGATTTATCTGTCCAGTGGATACATGTTATATATGACAGCAATGTGCCTGCTAGAGCCTGCAAATGATCACTTTTCCAAATGCTAACTGCTGTTAGATCCCAGTAGCCTCAGTGGCTGATGTAATTTCCTGTCTCTGTAGTTTCGTTTTACTTTTTTTAAGGTGGACCTAAAGAGATACTACTAAACAGAGCGTTCTGAACAGGTCTGTTTTTGCAGGGTGATTGAACTGCTGTGGTGCTTCATCCTTATGGTATTTTGACCAAAGCATGTCACAGACATGTTCATTAGGACACCAGGGAGCTAACCAAGGTTAACTTGGAGAAATAGGGTATATGACACCTCAAGTGCCAACCAGGTCATCTTAAAATAAAGGCTCAACATGATGGACTGCCATCCTTTATGCAACATGTGTTAACATCACAAAAAAAACACCTGAGAGTCAGTCACACAGTTAGTGTCCAAATGGAAGTCACTGGGCAGCTGCCAGCATAATTATTACGAACACTATCTGTGCCTAGAGTGATTAGTTTGCCACTTACTTTCCACTCGTTTGCGATGTGGAGGACTTCCTCTACGCAGGTCTCAGCAAGTTGTTGTGCATCTGTTTTTTTGACAGTCAAGGCAAGGGATCGCAACTTCCAGTCACTGTCAATAAATTGTGCCGTGACACCCAGGTGAACTTTAGTTTTATCGATGGTTCCGTCGCTCAGCTTCTTAAAATGAAACCTTCCGCCCAACAATCCCTCACCTCTCTCCATCTTCAGCTACTATCTCTCAGTCTCTCATATCTGACTGACTGCAGGCAAGTGACAGTTTTGCACAGATGTGCACACACTAGAAGTAAACAAACTAGTGCTAAATTTTTGTATCGTGCTAATCTCGGCTGTATTAACGCGTTAACTTTGACAGCCCTAGTTTTAACTACCAGCATTTGGAATATGTGTGAAGTACAGAATAAGACGTCATTGTAAATGTAAAATGGCCTTTGCTTCAGGTGGAGTTGCAGGATGCCAGGGCAAATTCTGCGGGAGGAGGAAGTAGAGGATCTCCAGATCTCCAGTGTGACCTCACAAAACCATGGTGCTACTGCATGATTGAGAATGTACATTTTACATGCAAACAAACCCCCATTAGACAATGTGCAAAGATTTTTTTTGTTTTTTTACTGACTTGACTTCCATGTCTGGTTTTAAACAAACCCACCGACCCAGAGTTTTGTACACGTTCCGATGTGACGTATGTTCGTTATGATAGTTCCTTTAATCGATTATGAGGTCAAGTTAATCAGCTTTAACTCCCTGTACTGCACCAGCCTACTTAAAATACAGTGTTTTTGTGTCACCGTGTGTGTGTGTGTGTGCCTGTGTGAGGTGTACGAGTGTGTGTGTGTGTGTGTGGTGTACGAGTGTGTGTGTGTGTGTGTGTTTCTTGTTTTGGCGTTTGGTTTGTACTGTTGTGCGAAAGACTGTCTGAATCGCTGCCTGCCGATGTGACCTACAAAATAACTCCGGGTTCGTGATAAAGCACGGTGATCTGTCCTCAGTGTTAGAGCCACACTGTCGCACCTCGCTGTGCATAATCTCCTCTTTTTGACATATCACAGAGGCTGGGTTGGTCGACGCATGTCCAAAAAAAAAAAAAGATGAAATCTCAGCATCGGTTCTGGCTTCCCCGTCCGCTCTGCTGCTATTTTTAGGCCTGCTGGGTAAAAAGCAGCGGGAAAACGGGGCTTTCGTCCAACCCATCTGCTCTCAGTAACTTTGCTGAATCTCGTTGCTATGCAGTTCGGTTTTCTCAGCATTTTCTTTGTTGCCAAACTTGTGATGTATGAAGAGCAGCCCCTGCTCTGAGGACAGGTGTGCTCAAGACAATACAAATAACAGTTTCACTCATCACAGGATGATTTTTTTTTTTTTTTTTAAAAAGCAGTTTTGCCTTTTTAGATCCAAACACAGCAGAATATCATCCTCCGGCATGTACATTATTATGTATGAATGTGTCACTGTCCTCGATGGGATGGCGTGCTTTACTCCGCTTCAAACGTTTAGTCTCATTGCAGCACTTATTTACATTTATGTAACTTGTCATAACATGATTTTATTCAAGTTTTTTGGGTTTTTTTGCACCATGTTTTGACTCATAGCTTTATTGTTATCAGGAGTGTGTGAACATTAAAACGAGAACAATTCTTTGCTTTTGCATTTATTTACTGTTATAAATTGTAATACAGATTAAGACTCTGTTCAGTGGAAGAGCCGCGGCGTGTGTTCATGTGAGGCATAAGCTCCCATTGTCGTCTTCATTTACTTGAGCTGCTTTTAAAAAAAAAGGCTTTACTGCGCTGTTGCCAAGTGACCCCCCCCCTTCTCTGTTTCTTCTCTGTAACTGTGTACTGTATTTTGTTCTAATTTGATGTAAAGCGGCTGCAGTTCCGTCACTCGGTGCTGTGTAAGAACTGTCTTTGAGCCTCGCTGGGTCAGACCCCGTCTTATGTGCCGTGAAATACTCTTCATCTTTATTTAAAACTGTTTTTTTTATAAGGAGGAACAGTGTGGTTTTGCACTTTTTATATTTCCATGACACACATGTGACTTGTTACTGGACATCCCAGCATTTTATTTGCTTTAATAAATAACAAAATAAAATGTGTTAAAAAAATCTTCTGTCCTCCAGTGTGCTTTTTATCCTCTATCTTCAGGCTTTAGCAGCAGCAGCAGCAGCTTGTCCTGAGACCTGATCAAAACCACCTGGTCTGGAGTGTCCTTGTGGATCAGTTTGCTAAAAGCAACATACCACAGAGTGGTATCCTGCGTAACATCAAGGGTTCTAGGTGTCTCTGTCTGGGGCCTTTGACACATCTCAGTTCCTCAGTTTCAAAACTGAGTCAGGGGCCATCACATTTATTAATGTGTTTTCAAATCTGATTTCTTCAAAGCAAACCCGAGTTCATATGCCGTCATTTTGACCAGTGCCTCAGAATCATGTTGATAAACCCTGTGCTTTGTTTTACCAGCTGGAAACGATGAACTCCAGCTGCTGTTCACTGGTGATTTCCTGGGAAAACCTCTGACCCGTGATCCACATTCTGAAGAAGTAGCTTACACCTTTGTTCCATACGCAGAAGCTTTCATCTATTCTAAAATACAAAGCTGCAGAATGATAATGCAGAACTATTCAAACATCTTAAGATTTATTTTCCGTGCTTTCCAGTGACCTTTCGTTAGTCTGCAATCAAAAATACAGGAGGCAATCACAGGGAAATAGAATTATATTTAATACCCACTCTATATTTCTTATTTTCCATATTTAGTTTGATTAAAGACCCTGGAAATGTCACCAGTCCACCACAGGGTCACATGGAGTCAAACAACCATAATAATATAATATAATAACATAAACCTAATCCCCACATCTCTTTGGACTATGGGAGGAAACCAGAGAACCTGGAGAAAACCTATGCACAAGAGGGAAGAACAATAAATCTCCAGGTTGTTCCAACCGGGGTCGTGAAGCCGGGTTTATTTAAATCCTAAAAAGTTTGAATTAGAATTAGTGATTTTTGCACACACACCAAATAGTATGAAACCCATCCTTTTTACAGAAGCCGGGCACAGGAGCAGTGGTGGGCAGCACTTATCTGTGGCTCGGAGCAAAGGGGGATTGGGTGCCTTGCTCAGGGGCACACCAGTAACCTGTTTACAAGCCTATTTAAAAGGCTTAAAAGTGCATTATGTAATAAATCTAAAGCAACTGGCCATAAAATCCTCCTAATATGTCACAGAGACTCAGGAATAATGTTCATATAACAAACTGAACTCACCAACAACAACAGTACAGACAAAATATTTGCATTTAAAAAAGATTATTTTGCAGACTGCAAATCATGTTTATGTTTTGAAATCATGTTTTGGCATGTGGCGCCACCTACCGCCGTCTACCAATCATTGCAATCAGTAGAGTCTCAGCTGCCGAGCAACCACGGGTTGCCAGTTATGTCTGAGCTACAATGGCGGAGAAAACAAAACCTAAAAGACCTCTGTATTTTGAATTTGAGTGTAGTAACTGTTTTTGGCCACATTCTTACATATGGTGCCTTTAAGACCAATACACTTATTAGTGTGCTTGCTGAAAGGCAGCACACTATTGTCCTTCTTTAGTTTTCTTATTCCTGTCAGCCATATGTTTGGTCTGCTCCTGCTCCTAGACCTTTTGAGATACCTCCACCTGTCCAACTCTGGAACGTCCGGCTGTAACCGGTTTAGAAAGATAGTGTCACTGACCCTTGTCATTCTTCCGCCATATTGGATTGAACAGAAAGCGAAACTAAACTTTCACAGGTCACAAATGTTGCCCGATCTTCACAGCCTCACAAAAATTCCCAGAAGGATTTTTGATTTTCTGAAGCATTTGCCCGTCACAGCCAGTTGAAATCGGCGGCGTAGGAAGTTAGCTCATATATCAGGAACGCTTTCACGTATCAAAACCAAACTTTGTACATGAACTCGGGACTCCAATATGAGGAAACACAAGAAGAAGTATTGATGAAATTCTCAGCTGAAGCATCAACACACACTATTCCACTGGCTGCTAGCATTAGTGAAATGCACCTGAGCAAGCACACTCTGCAGTTCCCCTGAAAATGCATGATAGTTATTATAATTATTATAGGTAATTATTTTAAGTGTGATGTGTGTGCTTTAAAATAAATAAAATAAATCCTACTTATTCAGGATCGGTATAACATTGCCATAACAACATTGAGTTCACCACACCCTCCTCCTCCTCCTCCTCCTGACTCCTCCAGTGTGACCCCCACCTCTCCCTCCATCCCTCCCTCCCTCCGCGTCCCGCCCGGAAACAGCGCATTAATTATCCCAGCAGCGTCGCTGGTTGGCGGTGGTTCCGTGTCTTCTCCTCCGCCTCAGCAGCCCCATTGGTCCGCGGCTCTATTGAATGAAGCCGCCGCAGAAACGCGCAGCCTGGTGGTGGGCAGCAGCAGCGGGTGAAGCAGGAGGAAGCAGCAGCAGCAGCAGCAGCAGCAGCGCGGGGGCCAGACAGTCCAGTCCACCGGAGGCAGCGACCACACGAAGCACGCACGCACGCACAGCAGCGACACAGCGACCGGCGGCGGCAGAGGCGGCGGGGCGGTAACACGGCGGTTATCTGTGGACCAGAGGCGGCTGTGCTCTCTGCCGGAGAGTGAATGAGGTTGATGCTGCTCTGCTGCACGTGGAAAGACGAACGCATGGGAGAGGAGGAAGGTGAGAGTCTGCGGGAGGGTTTGGTTTGTTTGAAGCCGCTGGTGGTGGTGGTGGTGGTGGTGAGGAGGGAGGGAGGGAGGGAGGAGGCGCAGGGGTGAGCAGCGCATCCTCTGCTGCTGCTGCTGCAAACAGAAGATGCTGCAGGGACTGTAAACACATGATCTGTGTGCTCAGACGCTTATTTTCCTCATGTTGAGTGTCATATACTGTTATACTGTTATACTGTTATAGTGGTGCATGCATGACCTACACAGATACTGATACTGAGCTGCAGCCGGAGCCATGTTTTCTTCTCCATCATGTTTGTATTCAGGAGTCACTGCTCAGCTTCATCTCCTCATCAGTCCAGACTCTCAAAATAATCTGAAGGAATCTGAAGATGATCAGATTATATATGCTTCACACTGAGGAGTAAACTTATCCTCTCAAAACTGACATAAACACTCTTAAACTTGTGATAAAGCTGCATATGAAGGCCATCGTCCCACTGCAAAAGCTGCATATATAATGTTTCCTAGATTAAAAACTAATAGGACTGTGCATCATCTCTTTTCAGCTGCTGTTTCTTTGCTCCGTAAAAACAAAGAAATCAGGTTTTGGGGAACACTGATAAACCTTTTTCACTGGTTGCAGCTTTAGTCTTCACACATCTTGGGATTTGATTTGATTACGACGATCATGTCAGATATTTAATTCTATTGGATTCCATTAATCCTCACCATTCACTGCTGAAACTGCTGAAACTGTTGATTGTTTTAAAATGAAAATTGCCATTGGCTGATTGCAAAGGCAGAAGTGTAATTATTGTGTTTTTATTGTTTTATCCTTTATGCCATTTTATAAATGTTCTAAACCTTGAAGTAGAATAATGGTAGTTAATATTTTGAGGTTATCTTATCGGGTAATGAAAATCTACAACATGGTAAATATTGAACTGTTTTACTTAAAAGGTTATGTTGCCAATCAAATCACACAGAAAAATATTAATTAGATGTTTTATTTTATTTAGCAGACTGACTCTTAAGGACACTCCAAATAACGTCCAGCTTCTAGCAACTGGGAAAATTAACCAGCAATGTGAAGAGTTAATAATCGTGGTGCTGTCACAATGATGAACAATCGTCTGTTTCATGTTTGTGCAAAACTTGGTGGTGCAGCTTAGAAACCAATATCATGAAAAGTCTGACATAGACAGAAAAAAACTGTATATCAAAGCTGCAGTGTGTAACTTCTGCTGCGAAAACACTGCTAATTTTGCTAACCCCCACACTGAACCATACCATAGCATAGCATAGCATAATATGCCATACCATAGCATACCAAAGCATAGCATAGGATAGGATAGCATAGCATACTATACCATACCATACCATAGCATAGCATAATATACCGTACCATAGCATACCATAGCAGACCATAGCATACATACCATAGCATAGCATACCATAGCATACATACCATAGCATAGCATACCATACCATACCATAGCATAGCATACCATGGCATACCATACCATAGCATACCATACCATACCATACCATAGCATACCATACCATACCATACCATACCATAGCATAGCATAATATACCATAGCATAGCATAGCATACCATAGCATACCAAAGCATAGCATAGGATAGGATAGCATAGCATACTATACCATACCATACCATAGCATAGCATAATATACCGTACCATAGCATACCATAGCAGACCATAGCATACATACCATAGCATAGCATACCATAGCATACATACCATAGCATAGCATACCATACCATACCATACCATGGCATACCATACCATACCATACCATACCATAGCATACATACCATAGCATACCATACCATAGCATACCATACCATACCATACCATACCATACCATAGCATACATACCATAGCATACCATGACACAGTGATGCGTTTCCCATCATGACTGATGCGGTTGAGGTGGAGACATAACATCCATGCTATTAAAGCGAGATGGCAGTGAATTTTAGGTCAAGGCGTTTTCTTTCGTTTCTCTGGTGAAGCAAATGTTTCACGATAACTTTAGGCTCAGGATTAATGGACTGAGTGACGCGCTAACACCAAGCTCTCTACTGTTTATAGTAATAACGCTGCAGTCAAGGAACTGTGTTAAACTGACACATTTGTCAATTTAAAATATTGGATTTAAATATTCACTAAGCTAAGATATGAGCCACGTAAGCAGAGTGAAGTGTTAAAAATGAATCTCACAATCAGACATGTCACAGGAAGCCCTTTGCCCACAGCTGTCAGAGTCTCCGACACCAGCATATGACAACCATGAGGACCTTCATGTCTTCAAAGACACAGGAAGTGGACACAACATCTCAAGAAAAGCGTGTGACCAACCCCATAGAGACAATAATGTGTGCTGGGTGTGGTTAATATTTGTTCTTCCTGGAGCTTCAGTTCAATCATTAACCAGTGGTGGTGCTGTGCATCGAAAGGCCAGATAAGGACAGAGATAAGAGTCACACATTCTTCAGCAGGGATGACGTCTCCTCATGAGAGCTGCCATTGATGTTTCCCTCACACGAATGAGTCACTATGTACATAGCATGCACTAAATACAGTATGATAATTGACATGTTGTTGTTGTTGTTGTTACAGCTGGAGGTAGTTTGCCCGTGTGCGCGGGATGCAAACAGAGGATCTACGATGAGCAGTATCTCCAGGCCCTCAACACTGACTGGCACACTGTCTGCTTCAGGTACTTTTCGACACCAGCTCTTTCACACTGGCATGTTTTTCTGGTTCCTGAACCAAGTAACCAGCAAGTTAAATCGTCTCAGAAGCTGAAACGTTTTGTTCCCATCGACGAGAACCACGTCGTGGTGTAGTGGTTGGGTGGTGTCTCGTGATTTGTGTGATGTGCTCGGAGGTTCTGCTCTGGTCCTATTTTTTTGGTTGTGCGAGTGAGTTTGTTCCAGTTTTTGACACTGAACTTATTGAAGAAGCACGTGGAACAGTAAAACTGTATTATAGGCTGAATAATAATGCTTTTGTATAGCAATAGTCGATGAGACATTGAGTCCTTTTACTTTTAGCGGATGACAAACAGTGTTGTGAGATCAGTTTGGCACAATGCATAATAAATGACCCACATCATGTGATTCACATTATGACCTTCAACCATTACAACCTCGTGCCGGCTTCAGGCTGAAGAAACCAGTCAGTGTTTTCTGTAGTAAAACTCTGCAAATGACTCAGTTCTAATGGATTCTAATGTGTTTATATATATATATATATATATATATATATATGGAGCCCTGAACATTTCCACTGCAGTCTGTCAGTTTGGTTTTACTTTACAGAGGTTTTTGTTTGGAGTGAAGAAGTGTTTCAGGTTCAGGGCAGGTTCCTCTCCTCTACACGATGAAGAAGGACTAAATACAGACTACAGTGTTCTAAATGTGTCTTTGTCTTCTCAGTTACATACTTGGTAAATGGTTCTGTGGCATGTTGTGTGTGTGTGTGGGCAGTGAGACGGTATGTGTGGCCGTGAAGGAAATATACTCACATTCTGTGCTTCTGTGCTGAGCATCAGCCTTGTCTGTTGATCTTTCAACAGCAGCAAAAATGCATTAATATTTTGTGATTAAATCATTAAACTGGGAGCAGAAATCAAATTGTTTAAAATTGTAACTGTAATGCACACAAACAGTGGTGCACCTGTGTGACCCGACGACCTGCATTTTGGAGTGAAACTGGAAGTGAAACTGGAGTTGGCGATGCATACGTTTTTTTTCAAGACTTACTGACCCTTGTTTTTAAAACAAAGTGTTGAAGTTTAAGCGTCACTAAATCTTCAGATCAATGCACTTAAATCAGATTCACCGATGTTTGAGATGCACTAAGGCTAATCGATATTTTAAGTGCAAGTTGAGATTTCCGTCAGGAGGAGCTTCTGTCGAGAGGAAGGAACTTTTGCAAATGAAATTTTCGATTCTAAGGCAGCGACTACAAACACTGGCCTTTAGTATATGCAAAGCACCTTCATCAAACTGAAACTGAGTGAGTCTCAAAGCTGTTCTACATAGAGCACAGTTTTTGTGACTGATCTTACGTAACGTCTCTCACTTTCTTTGTTTGAGTAGAGGAAACAAGCTCTTGTTGAGCTGAGTTCTGCTGAAACACTTTCCTTGTTTGTGTTTGCACACCACACAGCATTTGGAAACCAACCTGCATTCTATTTGTAATTATATAATAATAAATGTAACTAGAAAAGCACTCTGAGAGCGCAGACCTCAGCCAAGGCAGCTCAGTGCCTACAAAATATACCCTGCCGGCACGCAGCGTCTACGGATCACGCCCAAAATGTAATCACTGGTTCCTGGTCCCATTGCGGACTATTCCTGAAAATGTCATCCAAATCCATCTGTGACTTTTCGAGTTATGTTACTAACAGACAGTGATGATGAAACATAGATAAAAGCCTGTGGGTTAATGATAAAAGTTGTTGCTTCCTCCTGCAAATCCTTCAATCATTCCAATAAGGACCCAACTCGTGCTGCTGTGATGAAAAGACAAGGTGGGAATGAAAGTACCACTTTCTGGAAGTGGTACTGGAAGACTTCAGGGAGTCCCTCTGGTCCAGCAGCTCGTCTAAATATAGCAGGAAGTTCACTGGACTGTGTTGGTTTCATGGGAAAATGAACTTGTGTTTATCCCACAGCTCAAAATACAGACATGGAAACACCTCAGTGGCTGTGTTATTATCATTTACTGACAGCAGTTACGGTTGTTTTTATTGATCACTTTATCATTAGACCCCGGAACTTATTTCTCTGCCGTTCCTCAAAATGTATTGATCTGTGTAAAACAGGTTTTGATGTTTGTTTTGTGCTCTTATTGCCACCACAACAGTTATCTCATGTATCTCGTGTAACACTGCCTAAGATGCATCATCGTCTCAATTTACGCTTGTATCTCCTCTGCTGCTCGTGTATTTTGGTTAGCACAGCTTCGGCTGCCTCCTTATAATGAGGAATAAGAAGATTTAATGTTGCACCAGTGGCAGTTGCTAGTCTTTAAAACAGGGTTCAGGCCCAGTTATTCACACATAAATTCTGCAAATGAACAAGGAAATGTGATAATTATGTTAAACTGAAATGCTACAATCGTGTTTTTATTCACAGAGCATATGTATAAATGAAAATGCTCTATATCGCCAAGCAAATAACACAAAGTCCAGCTATTTGTCTACGGACTTTAGACTTCTGCAACGCTGTCAATCAAAAAGTGGCTCCGCCTCTCATCATGCAGAAGCCCAGCGTCCGTGCCCGCCCACTGCTCCTTTGACTACGAGTGAAGCTGAGCTTCCGTGGAAGTGTTGATTCTGTGTCGTCCTACAGAGAACAGTTGAAGCTGAAGCTTTAAGTGGTTTTAATTTTTAATGCGTAGGCTGCTACGGGAATACGGAAATCACGTAAGAAGATCTGTGATAAACGACGGATTCTAGTGGAACTAGCGACGCGTTCTGATCGTGTTCTAGCGCACGTTTAGTATTGAAATCTGAGCTGAGCTTCCTTTTCTGTCTTAGAGAAATCATCGCTGTGTTGCAAATATTATCTTCCTCCACGCGTTTATATTTATCTTTATACAGTTCTCTTTAAATCAGTTCTATGATATAGTCTGAAACACCAGGTCTCACAGTAATTAAGTAAGTAATTCCTTCATCTTCTCACGGCTAACAATTTTTGGTTGCCAGAATGTTCTGGGAACGTTATATTTTGGTTGTGGGAACAGGTTCCCCCCAAATTTGTCCTGTGGTTTATGTGGAAGGTTTTCCTAATGTCAGTTTTTGGTTGCGCATTCGGTTCCCAGAGCATTACTTTGTCACAACCTTTATAGAACATTTTCTTTTGTTTCCCAGAACGTAACTTTGTTACAACCTTCATGCAACCCTTATTGAACATTCTCTTCTGGTTCCCAGAACATATCTTTGTCACAACCTTCATACAACCTTTAAAGAACATTCTCTTTGAGTTCTCGGAATGTTACTTTGTCACAACCTTCATACAACTTTCATAGAACATTGTGTTCTGGTTCCCAGAACTTTACTTTGACACAACCTTCATACAACGTTTATAGAACACTGTCTTTTGGTTCCCAGAACATTACTTTGTTACAACCTTTTTAGAACGTTCTCTTTTGGTTCCCAGAGCGTTACTTCTCTCCAACCTTCATACATACTACCTTCACATGAGGGTCGCTGGTGACAATCCCAGCTGACATAGGGTGAAAGGCGGGGTCAGACCCTGGGCCACGTAGAGACAGCTAGAGAGAGCTTCAATCATTTTTCTTTAGGTCATACAAATGAATATGGAAAAGTACATGTAACTGGATGAATAAACAGTGAAAATCCACACCTGTTCATCGTCTATAAATATATTTTTCCTCCTGTTTCCTCCTCTCGTGCTGCAGTGTCTCTGCATAACGGTGCAGTGCTGTCCTTTGCACAATAAAACATATTTCTGCTCGACAGCGGCCGCCTCAGCAGTCTTTAGAAAAAGGATTCCTCTCTTTTTGTTTGAGATCAGCTAATTTTAAATTTTTTTTAAACAATACTGACGTAGAATGAAGTGTGATTTTCCATCACGCAGACTCAGACTTAGTGGTGAAATATCTTCTGCACCACGTTGTTCTCCGTGCTCCGTCCTGCGGTGAAGTTGTGCTTAGTAAACATAGCGGGGCTGCAGTGACTCAGCTGTTTTCCTGCCTGCAGATGATGAACTCTGCCTGGTAACAGATGCTGCAGCAGGAAACCAACGCAGGCAGACAAATACCATTCATCCACACACCGTGTGTCTCCATGTTAACTGAGTTGAGCTCGAAATGTTTCCCCGTGCGCATGAGCCAAACCATCAGTGTGATGTATATTAGTCACAAGTCCAGACGTTTCCATAGCGACCAGAGCCAAACTCTGGCTTCACTCGGCAGTGACTTATACTGTGAGTGTCTCGGCAGCGTCCGTCTTGGTGATGGAGGACTGCTGATTTGTCTTCAGATAAATGTCCTTAATGGTTTTTAAGCGAAGGCAAAGTTGGCAATAACATTTAGAGCATACATTTTCCAGAAACTCGAGCTTGCTGCAAACACATGCATCTTTAAGAATCCATCATTTTTTGCAGAGCAGAGGAGTCCATGTTTTTATTTTTTTTTTTTAGTAAAAATACACAGGTTTGTTCAGTTATTCCTGTCATGACTTTGCATTGACTTGAACAGCCTGTTAACGCCTCACCTTAACTTTAGCCTAAACACATTTCACATCTTAAAAGCAGGGCCAGGGTTCGCAAATGTATCAGCCCTCAGGATGAATTTGTAAAAATGTCATATTATGATTAGAATCTCATTATAATGTGAAATACTATATTTGGCTAAATGTTTTGGTGCCTTTGCAGAACCACTGTGCTCTGTAAGTTATGATGCACGTATGTAAATGGACAAATTAGGCCTAATATTGTTGAAATTGCATTTATTTTTCCTCAAAAAAATTCTGTTTGTTCATAATAACTACTTAAAGGTGCCATATGTAAGAATGTGGCCAAAAAACAGTTACTACATTCAAATTCAAAATACCGAGGTTTCCTTTGAGGTTACGTTTTCTGATGTAACTGGCAACCCATGGTTGCTCGGCAGCTGAGACTCCACTGACTGCAATGATTGGTAGCCGGCGGTAAGTGGCGCCACATGATTTCAAAACATAAACATGATTTGCGGTCTTCAAAAGATTTTTTTTAATGCAAATATTTTGTCTGTACTGTTGTTGTTGGTGAGTTCAGTTTGTTATATGAACATTATTCCTGAGTCTCTGTGACATATTAGGAGGATTTTATGGCCAGATGATTTAGATTTATTACATAATGCACCTTTAACCCTTTAAGGTTCTACTCAACCATTTGGTCGACCACACTTTAAGTCACTTTATCTCATTGAAAAATGCATCAAGCTGAACACTTGTTCTAAAATATGTTGTACTTTATGAATTATGCAAACCAGGTTTATTATGAACAGACATCTCAACCGTTTGGTAGAGGCCTGTATCTAAAATACTATAGGGTCTAATTTAAAAAAAAATAATAATAATTTGATTGTCGTTATTCTTATCGTAAGTAAGTAAAATAAAATAATAAAAAAATGCAAAAAAGTAATTTTTCCTTTGCTTTTTTCTTGTTGCGTACCTTGAAGGGTAAAATATAATAATATGTGTCCAGCCATGGCAAAAGGGTTCACATGTCTACTTCGGGACATTTGGAGTTATTTACAGATTCCGAAAGTGTGATTTCTAAGCTTTCCAACAATGTCAAACCCATGTCCATCTGATCATTTTTGAGGAAGATGTGGTCATTTGAATGTAGGCACTCCTCAAACTGCTTTAGGGAGAAATTCAGCCTGAAAGATTTCGACCCTCTTGAGGAGCCAGGCCAATAGCTGCTCATTTGCATGACATTAACATGGTCACAACCCCCCACCCAGTCTAGCTGTCAGTGACATCTGATGTCTGTTAGCCCACAGGACAGTAACAGTGTAGCAGTTTGGAAAAAAAAAGGAATGAATGTAGTTCATGTCAAGGCAAGTTTATTTGTATAGCACATTTCAACAACAAGGTAATTCAAAGTGCTTTACATAAAGCATTAAAAAGCATAGAAAAGAGACATTTATAAAATCAGATATAACATCAAAATAAAAACAAGCAGGTAAAATTTAAAGATTACGATTAAAAAATAAAATAGATACAAATAAAATAAAAAGATAAAAAATAAAATCAAGAGTATATATAAGGAATAGAGGTTACAGTGCAGTATTGGAAATTACTGAAATGCAGCGGCAAACAGAAAAGTCTTCACTCTTGATTTAAAAGAGGTGAGAGTTTCAGCAGACCTACAGTTTTCTGGGAGTTTGTTTTAGATATATGGTGCATAGAACTAAAATAAAGAAATAAAATATATCTAAGTGTGTGAAGGAATATTTTCCAGACCATGGACTATATTATCATCTTCAATACCAGTTCCTCCCCCACAATGTGGCTGTACCCACTCTGTCCATCACAGTTGATATGCGGACTAAATGATGACATCACAAACGCACCCTCTTCTGCTTACTCTTCTGTGCTGTAACCTTTGGTGCTGGGCATGTGAAGTATTTTGCCTCATCAGAACAGAAAGGCCGGATTTTTTCAAAAAGATACGTCTGCCTGTCCATGGTCAGTCCAGGTGGGGCCAGGACGGGAAGACTGTCAACAGGGGGCAGAACTCCTGGGTTGCGCAGTAGCTGAAACTCGATAGGCTCTGCATCACTGTGAGTTTGAGCAAGCATCACACCTGGTCTGTTGGCATCAAAGCTGTGACAGAATAGAAGCACACAACAGGATATTTAAAACATGGCTCACTGTTCACATGGAACACTATTATGTTCATTCGTGATTTTTTTATTCATAAAATGCAGAATTTTGAATATAAATACCTAAAGTGCTGATAACTCTTGATCTGTGGGAGCTTTCGAAAGTAGGGACTCAGATGTGTCTGCCAGTCGATGGTCTTTACTATCACTCTGCCATCTGCCGTTCCAACAAGCTGCGGAATATTGAGGCGACTTTCAGGAGAGCTGTGTTCCACTACCTGTTGACAGCAAGAACCACAATGAAAATAATTATTTAACTTTTCCAAAAAAATCACATTTTACACATTACATATAGCAGTCTATATAAGCATTTGGCTATTGTATAGAAATCAATTTATACACATACCAAGAGCCTTAGCCGACCTCATGTATAGACGCCACACTGAGGCCTTGGACACATGGGTTGGCAGCAACTTCACATGCCAATCCTTATGCCCAGGATTCTGAAAAAAAATAAAAAAATACTTGTTTCAGATCATGGTTCATGTTAACAGGCATTTAATCACTGAATCAGTATAGATTGATCAGTAGTATTGCTTGAATTATGTGTGAATGCCACACCTTTATGTGCATGAATTGCACGTGTAATTAACACGTTCATCACACATTGTGTTAATCATGTGTGATTCATGCATGCAAAGGTGTGGCATTCACACATCATTCAATGCAATGTTAGGTTTCGAACACGGGAGTTTCGTCTCAAAGCATTTGAATTATCAAACTGAACCTGCAGGTGTACAAAATCTCAAAGAGGGCCGTGACATGCTCCTCTTACGACTTATAATACGCTCATCCGACCGAACAAAAGTTTCGATGTGCGCATCATTCTAATTGTAATAATACAGTACCGAGCTAGCGAGCTAATAACAATGTAGCCAAACGGCGTTATGAAACGCACAGTGGATTATTAAAAGACAGCGTCCCTATGTGCGTCTGTATGTGACTTTGAATGAACACTAACATAACATCGATTAACAACGTTAATGAAAACTCACCCCATAAGAACTTCAGTGCCTCCGATCAGATAAGAGCTCCGGGCTTGTTTAAGACCCACAATACTGTGATTTGAAGCATGTAGTGGCTTCTTCAAAACTTCAACTTGTGTAATTTTGAAAAAAACGAAAATCTCTAATTTTGGAAAAAAAAAAACGTTTTCCTGTTTTTCTCGTTTTGCGCTCGGCCGACTTGTTGCCTTTTGGTCCGTGGCGGGTCACATATACTACCATTAAATGTAAAACAATGGGGGAAGATTTGGCGTTCTTGTTGTTTTTGGGTTATTATGCTATTCTGTTACTGGTCCGTCCCACTTCAAGATCAAATTGTGATTTTATGTGGCCCCTGAACTAAAATGAGCCTTTAACCACATCCTTAGAAATGAGGTTCTGCCTCATTTGAACAAGGCTTATGTCCTCCTCATGAGGGCGAATGGCCCCAAAACAGTCAGCATTTACTCCAGAAACAGCACACACACACACACACACACACACACATGAATAAAAATGATTGCTGCGACATCGGCCCACTGAAGTGATGACATAATCTGACTCAGCCGATTTGTCTGAGGCTGCATGAACACTTTCTACATGAGGGAGTTTATATGAGTGATAAAAGAGGAGATGCTCTTTGACCTCCATCTCTTCCTTAGGAAACTTAGCGGGCTCATCGTCTCCTGACTCGCAGGAGGACGACGACGACGCCGTAAATCAAACGATTCGAGCGCATGTTGACGCTTTAATGGGACAGCAGGTCAATGTGATTTGTGCAGAATGAATTCTCTAAACGTCCTGAAACGGTGCAGGAAACGGTGGAGTCTTCATTAGGTTTGGAAAGAAAAAGAACGTCACAGGGTCACAGTCGCTCCCACAGGGCGAGCAGACGGACAGGAAGTAGTCAGAGAGAAGAAGAAGAAGAGTGACCCCGTAGGTGCAGCTGCACTGAGAGAGGAAGTAGAGGAAGGGAGAGACACGACAAAGAGACAGAGAGAGAGTGTGTGTGTGTGTGTGTTATTGATGGTTTAGGCTGTTGGAGCTGCTGAAATGAGTCTGTCCTCCTCTCACTGTCACAACAAGAGCCTCATTCCCACGGGAGACATGTCAGCAAAGGTCCGACTCAGCAGCGAGAAGACTCTGCAGCACACAGAGTAAGGGAACAAGTGGAGGATTTAATGATTTCTGTAGATTGATAATGTCTCAGAGAGAGAAGATTTACATGTGCTTGGTCTTCTTTATCAGACTTGGTTTGTTAATAATCATGTCGACTTATTCTAAGACAGTGATGAGTCATACTACACAGTTTAAAATGCCAATAGAGATTCATTTAAAAAGATTTCTTTATCATTTAAACGACAGACAAGCCTTTTCTCCATGAACTGGTAAATAGTTTGGACACAAAGTTGCAAAATGTTATCTTAATGTTCACTTAAATGGACAATTTTAGCTCAGTTTAATTTGATTGTGTTTCTATCATGACATAACGTAAAACCAAAAGACAAATTCAACACAATTTTTTTTTATATTTTCTTGTTTCTTATGTAGAATTTGCATCTAAACATATTTTTTTTTATTGATACGTTTCAATCATTTTTTGTTTTGGATTAATCAATCAAATATGTGGCTTATAAACTGTATACAAACATAAGATAAATGTTTTTGTGTCTCTCTGACCATCAGTCCATAATCCAGTCCAAGACATAAAGAGAAAGTTAAAATGAGGATGATTTCCTGCAGTTTCAGCCTTAAATGTGACTCTAAAGCAAACTCACAGGTGATGGATGATTGTCGCACCATTTTATCTTTTACTCCCTAGTGTGTTCTCACGCCGTTTATAAACGGATGGTAGTAAGAGGGATGTGGGCATTGAAATGTGGTTTGAATGACTTGATCATTCCTCTTTAAATTGTCTCTACTTCCTCGTCAGCAAACCACGAGTCCATTGTGTCAGTGTCACTTCTCTCTTTTCAAATAAGACAATGAATCAAACGCTGAACATGTGACTCACGTCTGTGTAGTGTGGACTGTCATGATGTATGATGGGATGATTCTGTACAGATACAGGTGACGTTTTGTTTGTTCGTTCATCATGAGGGGAAGTCACAGGACTCATGTTGTGCCATTGTACATGGAAAATATTGTTACTCAAGTTAGTCTTAGAGCAGCTTTTATGCAAGCAGATGATCACTGATCACATTAATTCAAACATAATTTGTAACATACAACTACCTGCACCTTTGGAAATGCACTTCTGCAAACCTTACTGTTGTCTTTCTGCCATTTTGAACCAGTGTGGTCATTCTCTGACCTCTGGCGTCAACTACATACTCATTTAAAGGGGACATATTATGCAAAATCAACTTTTTAATCATTTAAATCCTTGTATTTGGGACTCTGGAGGTCCTATCAGTCGGCAAAGTGTGAAAAAAGATGACTCACTCATGTTTTTGTCAGTAAAAACGCTTTGTCCGTAAAACACACGAGAGTGCTGGTG